>NC_048912.1:10337136-10637136 GCF_011077185.1 Oxyura jamaicensis
CCCCCCCAAAGCCGCAGCCCCCCGGGGTGCCCCGTCAGGGGAGGGCCCCGACGCTGCACCGGAGGGATTTGGGGGAAAAAATGGGGGTTTTGGGGGCCGGGGGTGGCTTTGCTCCCGCGGACCCCAAAAGGCGCGGATTTCGGGTGGTTTTCTGTCAGCCCGAGAGTGGAGCCCGGGCGCTTACAGCGAGGTAAAAGGGAAAAACTTCATCCCTCCCCCGAGGGCTCGGTGTGCCGAGGTGTACTCAAACCTTCCTTTTTTTTTTTTTTTTCCCTTTTTTTATTTTTTTATTTTGTAATAAACCTAAGAAAACAGGGTTCTAATGCAAACGCTGGAAGCAGCTCCACTGTGCTGGGGCGAAGGAGCTGCTGCTCAGTGAACGCTGCTCCTGGAGATGCAGACGGCCCCGGCACCTTCCTGGGGTGCCCTCTCCCCGTGAGTCCCCACAGCGGTGATTTGGGGTCGGGGACAGGCGAGGAGCCCCCAGGATTGCACTGAGAGGGCCGAGAGCCCCCCATGGAAACCCCGACCCTTGTGCAAAGCCGGAGGCGGATGGATGGTGCCAAGGCTGGCGCCGCTTTGCTCATGGGGAAGCTTCGATTTTTATTCCCCTCCCCAAAACCAGGATTTCTTTCTCCACGATTATTTACAAACCAACGTTAAAATAAGCGCCTGCGCTTCACAAAGACTCCGGAGGCCCCGTCTGGTCCCGAGAAAACGCCCAGAGAGGAGGAACGAGGAATTGCCAGGTTGTTTAATCTTTTACTCCTTGCCACCCGCCAGATGGTAACTCCCAGCGCTTACTAATCCGCAGGAGCCACGGCACAGGATTGCGCCTCTTGGGTGGAAGCGAGCTTCGAGGTTTGGCTTCCCGGCGCTGCTCAGAGGCGCTGCCGAACCCCAGGATCCCCTGGAAGCCCCTCCTGGGGCTCACTCCACGGGCAGCAGCCTCGGCCCTTGGGGAGCACGGGTGGGCGCTAGGGGCTCGGGGCCCGCTCAGCCCCTCCCCAGGCTGTGGCAAGGTTCTGGGAAAGAAATCATCGCTGTGACTGCCGTGAGTCGTGGCAGGCACACTGTGAGCATCCAGAAGTGGCTTGCCAAAAATCACCTGGAAAAAACCTACGTGAGGAGCGGGAATCAAGCACTTCCAACCCTATTTTTATATCCTGCTCCCAGCTTCAGTTTCCTCATCTGTGACGTGGGAGAAGTGACGCTCACCTGCTTTTGGGCTTTGTCCCTTCCAGTTGGTACTGGAGTTGCAATTTCTCTCGTGCCAGGCAAATTTCTGTGTGAGGAGGCGAGGACTGGGCCGAGGGCCTGCCCGCCTCGGGAGGGCCAGCTCCCAGGGCAGAGCGAGGCGCACGCAGCAACACTGGATGCACGCAGAGCTTTATGTGCCGACCCACTTCTGTTATTATTCAGCTGGAAACGCGGCGGTGTCATTGTGAAGCAAAAGGCGACTGAACGTCAGAGACCCAACCCCAACATTTTAGATTTTTGCTGACATTTTAAGACACAGACACGGCCCATGCTAAAATGATCATAAGGACGGAAATGCAACTCTAAGTAATAAATGGTTCTTCAGCAGCACGTCCAAGCCCTGACTACAGGACTTTGTGTCCTCTCTCCATCCTAGGTGCCTTTCGCAGCCCCCAGGGCTTCGCCTGGCGGCCTGGGCAAAAGCAGAAGGGTCAGGGCCAGAAGCCCCTGGTGGGCAGGAGGAGCCCTGGGTGAGTGCCTGGTACGAGACGCCCGCCCTCGCCTGTGAATCAGCCTGCTGGTTCGGGGGCAGTTTTTACAAGTTTGCCGAGCTTTGGTGGAGGGAGGCTCCAGTTTCAGATGCAGGCCGATGCAAGTTCACACATCGTCCTAACCCTCCTGAAAAAAAAATAAAAAGTAAAGAGAAAAGAAAAATAACTGTTTGCAAGTTGATGCTGGTTTAAAAATGCGCTGTTTACCACTATCCCCATTTCATCTGAACGACTCACGTGGCTGTAAGAACAATCAGCATTTTTCCACCATGATTTAAGAACAAATAATTAAAGTCATCCCAGATGGGCTTGTAAAAATTGGAGTACATCAGCTAACTCTAAATGACTTATCCTGTTCCTGTACCGACGCGACCCACCCTCCAACCCGCCGCAGTTTTTCAGAGTTTCTCCTGTACCAGCACCGAGCGCTACCTGGCTGGTGCGATACTTCTGGACACCAATTTCTGTCGAGCTTGGCACCTGCGTCCTGTCACTGCTGAGCTTTTCTCGGTTTCTTTTTATGCTCTCCCTAGAGGCGCCGCTGCTGGCTCCAGGAAGCGCGTGGGCACCGCGAGAGCGGCACTTCCTGCTTCTCGAGCTCCCAGGGTGAGCCGGGGCAGCTCGCTGCGCCTCACCTCCTTCCGCGTGGTGGAAAGGGAAGGACCCAGGGGAGCGTTGACACGATTCGAGGTCCTCGAAAGTGAATTGCACAGACACATCGCTCTGCTCTGGGTACTCGGGGCTGTAACGTCATCTCGCCCCTTCCCACACCAGCCGCCGCTCATTTGCCTGTGCAGTCACGTTGGTGCCTTTGCTTTTATTCCTCACGGAAGCACTTGAGCGTTAGTTAAAGATTTGAATGACCCTGCGTAATCGCTGTAGTGCAACGCTAAGGGTAAATTCATAAACATAATTGGGAAGAGAGATCCATATTAGAAATAAGTAACCCTGAGAGTCAAATCATCTCCTTCCCAAAGTGGTTGAGGAGATCTTAAGAAAAACAAAACAAAAAATTCAACAACTCCCCAAAGATTTGTTAACTAAACAGTTGTCCATTAAGGAGACCAAATATTTCACAGCATAACTCTTTGGATTAACGTTAAATCGATACGCACTAACGCAATAGGGCAATAGTTACCATGGTGAATAATTCTATATTTATTTTCAAGCAAGCCTTATTTCGAACAATTCCAGACACGGTTTCTACTTTCTGGTTACTAAAGTCTTTATTTATTTATTTTTTAACTGTTTGGTACCAGGAACTCCCGATTTTCTCCCTGACAATTGTAACAAGATCTCTGCCGCGATAGAGAACAATGCTGGGCAGGGACACAGATGCTCGCCAGCTTCTTGTTTCCCTTTGAAAGTCAGCACAGATTAATCTCAGGTATGATTTAAAGCGCAGCAGCTATTCTGAATTAATTCCTCAGTAGACGAGCCCTCATTGTTGTCTGGAACATCAGACGCGTTTCCTTCTGAGACTTCATCCCATGCGGTACGTGTTAATAACCTACCACAAACACCATTCCACCTGAAGTGATCCCAAACGCCCACCTGCGTCTTCCCTGCTGATCTTTTGCTCTGCCCACTGTCTGTGCCCCGTGGCCTCTACCCGGGACACTTTCCCTCTCCACTCCTCTCCCTCCTGTCCCCCCTTCAAGCCCAGGTCCCTTGTCCGTCCCCAGGGCTGGGTCAGAACCATGGCACCGGGGCCCAGCGGCCTTCAGCAGCCCTCAGGCACTCTTTCCCTGCACAGCCCCATGCTGGGTCCATGTGGCTGGGGCCATGCCCAACCAGGGGGCCAAAACCTCGATGAGCGTTGGTCCATAATGCGCGTTCTTGCGGAAGCCACCAGCACGTTCCTCCACCCTGTTCTACTTCAGCGGGGACCAGAGAAGGGGCTTGGGGGACCAGACACGTTCACCCCATGGGGTGGCCCTGCAGGGAGCTGGGTGCCCCAAGCGCCATCACCCTTCACCTTCACAGCCCCAGCGGGCACCGCTCATCCCCTTGTCCCCAAAACCAAGAGGAGCAAAACCAGGTGGCGGGCGTAACATCAGACAGCACTGGGGGGAGAATGTCAAAACACCCCCAGGTGAGCTAAGGCGTGCAGTGCCAGCACGGCCCCACAGCCACCGGACAGACGGACACACGGTCACACAGCCAGCACACCGCATGGCTCCAGGAGAGCCCCTGGCTTGCCAAAGAGCAAGGGGTGGGCGCCCCCAGCCCGGCCATGCGGGGAGATGGAGACGGAGCCGCCGGGAGCAGGCCCACCAGGGACTCCCACCCCTGCTCTGGCCACCCTGAGCTGCGGTAGGCGCCCTCCGCGCCGCGGGCGCTGCCCCTTTAAATCCCCCAGACGCCGCGGGGGCGGCCCCAGACGGCGCGCGGTGTCACGGGCGGGCCTGGCCCCGCCCCCTCCGCATGCAACGCTCAGCCAATCACAAGCGGGGCGGCCGGGCCGCCGGGCCCCGCTCAGCCAATCAGCGGAGGGAGGCGGGGCCGCCGCCCCCCCCCGCCGCCGTGCGGGCTGGCTGTCCACGTGGGGCGGGGCCGTGACCGCGCGGTGACCCGGGGCCGTGACAAAGGCTCCGCTCGCGCCTTCCCGCGCCGCCGCCTTAAAGGGGCCACGACCGCGGGGGCGCGCCCGGCAGCGCCGGGGGCGCGCACCGGGGTTTCGCGGCGGAGGCGAGCGCCCGGTGCTGGGGCCGGGGCTGGCAGCGCTTGAGGTCGAAGGGCCGCGCTTGTGGCCGTGCACACACGTGTGAGGTGGTGCAGAACATGACTTCGACATCTCCCGCGTGCCAGCACCCTTGGGTGGGGGCACTGGGGCCACTGCCGCACTCAGCCCCTCGGGTTGGGTGTTCGGTGCCCACAGGGAGCCCCCCAGCACCGCTCTGCAAGTCACCCATGGGAGGAGAGGCTGGGGAGCAGTGTGGGGGTGAGACAGGGTCCGTGCATGCTGCCACTGCGGAGCAGGCAGACGGACCCCCAGCAGCAGCCGAGCACGGGGCTGAGCAGCACGGTGCCCCCCCGGCCCCTTGTTCACAAGTGGGCACAGAACTCGGTCTCTGTGCAGGCCGCAACCCCGAGGCCATGCGGGTGGCCTAGCCCCGTGCTCGGCATCGCCGCCTAACAAACCTGCTAACTTGGGAGCTGCGGCACCAGAGAGACAGCGACACAAACGCAGCGCTGGGGGACAGGGAGGGTCCTGGAACACCAGCATGCCCAGAAATGCCTTTTCCGTAACTATTTACTCAGCTGCTGAAGTGATTTCAGCTGAGCAGTCATACATGCTAAAACTGAGCCGCCCGTTCTCTGGTAGTCCAAAATGCTACATCTGGGCCCTTATCTGCAGGCTTTTCACCTCCCTTTTGTTTAACTGAGCTCCTGCAGCATTTTTGTCCCAGCCTCACCACCATATATATCACAGCCAGGGCTCGTAGGTGAGCCGTCCCCACCCACATCGGTTGTTCCCATCTCACTGGGCTGCAGAGAGCTGGGTGCTCCCACCCAAGCCTTTATATTCCACCACAAAACCGAGAGCTTGAGTTTTAAAGAGAATGAAAATAAAACATTGATCTCAGGCTGAGGACAAAGCTGAAGTGCGGCCGTGTGCCCCCAAGTGCCTTGGGGCCGTGGTGGTCCCAGACCTCAGGTGCTGCATCCTCCCCCCATGGCACCGCGTTTCCTGAGAACTGCGCCAGGAAAAAGAGAGGCACCAAACACACCGCGCAAGGCCAGGCCAGGCCAAACAAGCTACTTAACTTGAAGCTGGCCACAGCACGTCATATGTTAATGGAAAAATGTTATATACAATAAACACGGGGTGCGCACGCAGCATCACATACTGCTACCTCACTAATAATCTTTATTTTTACTGGAATATTAAAACAGCCAAATAGTTATACTTCGTCCTCAAATCACGTGGTGTCTCGCCTGAGCCTCGTACTGCTCACCACAAAGAGAACTTAGGGGCACACCTAATTAATGCATATGAATCAAGGATATCGAGTAGTTGAAGGCTTTTTGTTGTTATTGCCATTTTAGATTTCTAATGGTGACCTGTGAAATGGTGAATCCTGAGGCTCCAGAGAAAACACAAAAGTGACCCCTTCTGGGACTCCAAGGGCCATGTGCAAAGCCGATTCTGCAAATGAGAGTAGTTATAATATCAGTTAAAACCTAAAGGCTTCACTTTCGCAAATCTTTTATGCTCGGTTTTATACAGCTAATACATCGGCAATGTTTCCAAGGAAACCAATATGCCCTGTTCTCACTGAACCAACTCTCACTATTAAAACAATTAAAAACTTAATCTGGGTTCCCTCCCTTCCTCCCCCTCTCTCCTTTTGGTATTACCGTACGCGCTTTAATTAAAAACACGACGGCGATACATTTTTTACCCATATGTAGGCTACGCTGTAAATTACCTTAAGGAAGCTTGACTCCAGAGCACGATAACTGGGAATCAACTGCGTTTCCACAATTGAGTAAAAACAAATTAACGGGAGCCTTGATGAATCAATTACAGCCACCGCTCATCTCTGAAGGCTATCGGCCAGCTGATGGAGAAGTTTAAAACTGTGCTGGATGTGCTTGGGCTCCGAGCAGCAGCAGTGGGGTCACCTCGGGCTGCCCAGCTCCTGCAGGGCACGGCACACCCGAGGAATTCCCCCCGTTTGTGCTGCCAGCTGCCTGAGCAGGAGGATTTCAGGTCGTGCTGGCTGCAGAAAGCAGGCCCAGAGGTTCCCTGCCTCATGCCCTTCGGGGTGCCTTTTCCAAAGCCTGCCCTCGAGCTGCTGCTTCGCACGCCTGCACCCCGAGGCCCAGTTGAGGAGATGAATGCGGTGAGAGGCCCCGCGCTCACTGTAATGCAGGCTGGGCCTGGAGAAAGAGGGGGCTTGAAAATCAACCACAAACAGCATGCTATAAAACCCTTAGGGGTTTCACAGTCAAAGCACCTCTCTCCAAAACTGTTGTTGTGGGACAGGGTGTCTCAGCCAGGGCAAACAGTGCCACCCTTCTTCTAGCAGGCTCCTGCACGAGTTCCTCATTTTGCCAGGCTTATGTGTGAGGTTGTGGGGCTGCTGGCCCTCGCTGACAGGGCCTGGGACACCTTCCACAGGATGGAGCAGGCCTGGGGCCCGCAGCCTTCAGGTGCTGCCTCTGTTTGTGTGGACTTCCAGAGCACCGCTGCTGTCCTCAGGGCTTGGAAAACAAACACAAGCCCTGGGGGCCAGCACAAGGAGCTTAAAGCCTCGAGGCGAACACACAGCCCAGGCTCTTTGTGTCCGATGTGTTGTGTTGGCTCGATCTGAAGAGGCAGTCAGATCCAGGCACGGGGCTCCGGGGCTGCTGAGGAGAGGGATCTGTGGGTCAAGAGGCTCATGAAAAGAGGAAACCAGCTCCAAGCAGACGTGAATGGCACCGGGGAGGCAGTAAACACAGCCCCGCTCTTTGTTTCACCCGCATTGTGTTTGCGGCTCTGCCTGCTGCACGGTGCCTCTGCTCCTCTGATCCCCTCGTGCGCGCCGCTTCCACTCCCATGACAAGGGGCCAAGCACAAAGGAAGGGAGCAGGCGGCACGGGGACGTTTCATGTTGATCCAAGAGCTAAATCCGGCCCTCGCTTGTGCGCTCCCCCAATTCTCCAAGGAGCAGAAGGGAAACGCAGTCAGAGCCGCTTCCTCCACCATTGTCTGAGCGCTCCAACATCCTCCTGCCAGCGCTGTGAGGGCAGGGGACAGGGACGGGGTGTCTGGGGCACTTCCAGCTCACCCCACACCTCCGGCAGGACAGGCCCAGCCAACCTCCCCCCGGTGGTTCCTGCAGGCGTTGGGCCGCCCGGAAGCTTTAGGGAAATTAGTTTTGCTCGCTCCTCCGTGCACATCCTCCAGGGCAGCGTGTTGCTGTGTGCTCCTCGCAAACGTGGCTTCCTGTGAAAGAAATCCCAGCCGTGTGAGCACCCCCACGCAGTGTGATACATCCCCATTCATACACACTTCCCACCACGCTGACACGCAGCATTGTACAACCCAAGAAAGTGCACGGCAGGTCTGCACTCAGAAATACCTCATTCTTCTAGCGTGCAGGGGTGACTTGGGGTTACTGGGGAGGGTTCCCCCCCCCCCCCCCTCTTTTAGAGGGGTTTGGAAAATAACTTTCCACCATCTGCCCTCCCAGAGCTAGGAAATATTTGGAATACATTCCATTCTCCTAATGAACATGCAGCAGCAGGGGTGCAGCAAATAAGAGAAAATCTTTCTAATGAACAACAAATGAACTAGAAATCAGATCTACATAGCTTCAGCTTTTGTTGCCTATAGCTTTAGGGTGATTCATGGAGACAAAAATCAGTGAACGTGCTGTAGACCCAGGCCTAGCACGGCGGGCAGAAGTCTTGCCGTGACCCAAGCCATATTTGTTTTGGGTACAAATACAGACTCTTGCTAGCTTCCTTCTCTTTTAATTGGGAGGAAAAAAAAAAAAAAAAAAGAATCTTAAGTACGGTTCCTATAACTCTTGTTAACGCTCTTCAAAACGTGTTGAATTTATAGGATACTGTCAAACGCATATTAGTATTCATGACAAATCATGTTGCCTCCAACTGGTATATAGAGCTGTATCATGCTCTTTTGTTTAAAAAAAAAAAAAAAGTAACATGCCCAAACTGAAGAAACTAGTAGGTCTTTCTCAGAGGAAGAAGGGCCAAAAAGCTCCTCTTGATCCATACTGAGCACAGCCAGAGGTGAACTTCCAGATCCACCACAGCGGAAATTAAGGGCTGCTCTCAAGTGCCGTATGTGCCACTACAGATACACAATTAGGTGTTCTTCTAAGAGCATCGCCTGCTGCAAACCATCTAGACACGAGCAAGTTTCCATTCAAGGCTTTGGGTGTCAGAAGCTCGGGCACACCAAGGGGAAGCCTCAGTTCCAGGCTCTGCTGCTGTGTGAGGCATGGGGCAGCCCATCACAGCCGGCCTTAGTGCAGAAGCAGAAGGAATAAAGTGCTCCTGGAGCCATCCTTGGCAAAACCTCCGTTCAGATACTGGGACATTTCCTCACACCTCCTTACTGGTGTATTTATTTATTTTACCTGTCCACAAGCGCTGGCCCAAGATACTCAATAAGCAGCAACGAAGAGCTCAAATCATCACCTCTGAAGCAAAAGCATCCCTCAGCTTGTCTCCTGGAGCACAGGAAATTTCCATCCTGCACAAACTGGCATGATGCTGGCCACAACAAGCCAAAAGCAGCATTGCTAAGCCAGGCAGATTTAGGTGCTAGAACAGGGAAGGATTTAGTCCAACAGGTATTGACTTGGACGATACTACTGGCACTTTCTATGCTACCCCCAAATCCTAAATTGACCCTGCATATTCCTAGCCCCCAGAGCACTGAGCTCCTCATAGGAAACATTGCCAGCAGGTGAGATGGGGAGAAAAAAAATAGACAACAAACAAGAAAACAACCCACGTCTGCCCCTAGAGGAGGTTTCTGAAAGTCTGGAGCCCCAGAGATGGGCATGTAGCAACCCAACATGGGCGATGAAAGCGATGGCAGACAGGCATTGCTGTACCCCACCTGCTCTGCTGGGCACCACTCTTTGGTGCAGAAGGATCAGGATGGAAGGTGTTGTGCTGGCTTTCCTCTCCACACCTGGTGTCTTCACCTGGCTGTGTGCTGAGCCACTGATTTTTTGATGTACGCATGGATTGCCTTGGAGCCTGACTCCGCAATTCCTTCTAATGTTTAGCCTGCAAGAAAGTCAGAGCTTTCCCAGGGAGATCCTAGATGGCCAGGCCTCCTCATTTAATACCATTTTCTGCATGTGTTCACCTTCCTCACCTTTATTCCTTGTACTTTCACCCACCGGAAAGAGGAGCTGCATTCAGCATCACCAACTCATTAAGCAGCTCCCTGGTTCCCCCTTGTTCTGGGTCCCTCACACCAGAGCATGCATTAAAAGGGGAAGAAAAAAAAGACAGAACATTCCTACAAAAAGCAATTTCTTGGCTGGCCATTTTTTTATTTATTTTTTTACTCCCCTCAATATGGCAGGAGATATTTATGTCTGAACAAATCCTTCTCCCTCCCAATCAATCCAGCTTCTCTTGAGTCTGCACCGCAGTCACAGCATTTGTATCGGTCTGTTACTGCGAAAATTAACGTGACGACAGAAAACGCAACATCACGACTAAAGGTGTGTGAAACAGTCACGGAGAAATGAGAAGTGACTTCAAATGCAAGGTATTTCCTCCTTCCCCTTTCTCCCATCCTGCAATCTGCTACAGTTCTGAAAATGGGACAGTTTTCAAATAGGCTATATTTGCAGAGCAAAGATGGATGCTATTTTTATTGCAAATTAGCAGATTTTTTAGCAGATCCAACCTCATTTGCAAGTGAAAGTGACTCTACTTACCATGCAGATATAGGTCTTATGTTGGAAGCTCATGGAAATTCATGTTTTGAACATACTTACAGAAGAAAAAAAATAGACCCTGCCTTTATTTCTGGCTGAGACTAACTCCACTGAAGAAAGACCAGCGGGGCAGCACATCTCTGCTGAACCACTGCACTATGTGGGCAAGTGTGAGTGATCCTGAAGTAGATCTGAAGCTGTGCCCTGGAATTTGGGGCGCTGGTAGATGTTAAGGCATCCACAGAGATATGAAAAAAGATAGTGTTCGCAGCCAGAAATTTGCTACCCAGGGATCCACATTCCCCATTGAAATATTTGGATTAAAAAACAATCACTATCCCAACAGACAGAGCTAGCTAGGGACATCCATGGTCTGCCCTAACATGAAAAATACAATGTATTAATAGTGCGAGGACAAAGCATTTTCAGTCAACACTTGTCCTGCAAAAGATGCCATTTCAGAATGCCAAAACTTTTCATTATGTTGGAAAAAAATGTGGTGGTTGGTTTAAGCCAAGAAAAACAATTAAAAAAAAAAAGAGAAATCCAAACACTGCATTGAAGTGCTACTGAATCTAAAGCTTTACAGGTTTTTGTCTCAAGATGAGATTTTACAATTAGAAGTCAATGTAAAACTTGGGAAAGGTGAGCAAACGGTTAAACACCTCCTTAAATAAGACAGAATAAGTCATCACATCCCAAACTGTGCCAGTTGTGTCAAGCCCAAACCCATGCCATAAAAATTATGGAGAAAGTAAAATTTGGGGGAGCAAGAGAAAAATTGTGCGCACCTTTAATTCATTCATACAACATTGGTGCTGGATTCCCAGAAGTATGATTTGAGATTCAGTTACAGCTTCATGAAAATGAACTACAATTAAAAAAAAAAAAAAATCTTCATTTTAATACGGGCATTGCAAGAAGAAAGTGAAAAATGAACAGCAGGCGGGGAAAGCAGAGAGATCCGATTTCAAGAAGGGGAGTTTAATTTTAAGAGTGCAATTTCTACCTGCCAAATTTGCACATGCATTCCTCGAACCTGAAGCCATCCAGCAGGTGTGAACCTGTCTGTACTTCTCCTGACAGGAGCACAACAGAGGGAAACCAGCGGTGCGAGTATTCAGGTATGCTAACAAATTCTTCTGGCAGATGCCAGTTTCGCAGTTAGCTGCTACAGATGAAAAGGCAGAAGGTGAGCCTCAGCCCTGCTGTCACGCTGACGTGGGATGGGCTCAGCTCTTTCTCCCCATCCCATCATCATATCTGGGGTATGTAGGTCCTATTTTCATGATGTCCACGACAAGGGCAGATCACATTCCTGAACACCCTCTTGCCGTGGACTTCAGTGAGACTGTTCCCATCACAGGCAGGGTCAAAATCAGAGGTGACACTTTAAAAACACCTAAACTCATCTTGCAAAGGTAACCAAATCACTAGCATCCAAACCTAAATTAGTGGGGTTTGTTTCTTAAAAAAGTCCCAGACAACATCCCAAACTTCCCCTGTTCTGGCAGCTCAGGGCCCGTGCTCACGCACACCGCAGAGTGTTGTACACCCACGTACCCGTCCCAGACACCGATGCCCTCCCAGCTGAGTGGTGACACCGCTTGGTTTGCACGGCAGTGGCACTACTGCTTTGTCACTACAACAGAGGTCGCATCTTGGAAAAGAAAAGGACACTTCTCGGTTCACAATTTTCACCGTCCTTATTTTCTTTAAGATAGATACAGAGTTTAATTCCTTATTACTGACAAAAAGATCAGGGTATTCTTTTGTGAGCACAAGGCATCATATAATTTGTAGCAGGCATGAATTATTGCAGTGTCTCCATCCAAACAAGCAAACATCTGTATCCCATTTTCATTGGCACCACAAGATACCTGGCGCGGCCCCAAAACAGAGTGTTTAGCTACAAGGGTTTAAAATATGCAGTAATTTGCTGTTGTGTTATCTGCTGGTATTCTCTGCTTTAGGAAAAAAAAAATAAAAAATAAACTTTATCAGAGAAGTCCTCCCACTGTCTCTTCGCCTTGCTCTAGTCCAGAATGAAATGAATCAAGTAAAACAACCCTGAAAGCCTCATTTATTTCCCTGCTGAAGAGTGGTGGTTATGGAAGCCAGCTGGGGCAGCACCCTGCTGAGGACAGGACACTGCATGTCCCTCCGGCCAGTTCTGGTGCCCAGGGGGTTTTATACAGGCACAGGGGGCTGTGCTGTATCCAGCCCTCCCCAGGCCAGCTGGATGAGGAGAGTGGTGTTACGAGAATTGAAGGTTCTACAGGAGTCTGGGGGCTCTCAGTCTGGGATTGCTTCCTTTGCTTTTAAAAATACGTTTAAGGCCTTGGCTTTGCTGAAAGCAAGGTGAGTTCCTACAGCAGACCGCTACCTCCGTAAGCCACCTCGTGTAAAACTTCAGGACAGAAAGGCTCTGTTACACCCTTACATTCAGGTTGTTGAGCTATAGAAATAAAGAGACAGAAGTAAATAAGGGCACGTCTCCACAGAGAAGTACTGCTATAAGTGTCCTGGAAACCCTCTTATATTGGGGTGAGGGGGGCTTTTGGGACATCCCTTCAAAAAAAGTCTATTTCCAGTGTCTTCACCAAAGAAGATATCCCCCAAATATCTGCATTGGTTCCTGCTCAACCCTTACATAATACCAAGCAGTTTCTTTTTGTAGGTGAAGTCTCATCACAGCCCCATGCCAGTAAACCCGTACTGGCTCCAGAGGGTTCTCCCTGCACCATGGGCACAGGATCAGGCTCTGCTGACGCTGCCTGCTGAGTATTTGTGGCCGCTGATGCTGCTAACGCTGCTCCTGCCTCCTATCTGCGGGAGCATCAAAGGGGAAGGAATGCCGCTTGCCGAAACGTGATAGACTATTGCTGCAGGCAGGAGTAACTTGTGCTGTCAGTGTTCAATTAGCACCGAGTTAAACTAAATGTCTTGTGAATATTTCATAACGATCTGCCAGCATCATAGCTGAACTCTCTGGCTTTTACCAAGCCATTTCCCTTCCAAAGTGACGCGGTGCAGTATTAAAGAGGGATGATGAGCCAACCTTGCTTGTTTGAGTACCTATTCAAGAATCACACAATATAACAAAAACAGAGTAATAATTAAAAAAACAGCACAAGACAGACTAACAACAACACCTAAGCTTATCCTCTGAAAATAAGCTCTCACTTTAAAAGCAGTTTATGCAAAGAACAGCTCTTCTTTTTCAGACTGTAAATTTCCTGTAGCCATCCCCATTTACTTTATGGCTTACAGGAGCTGAGCTCATGTAAACTTCGATATTTCCCCATCTTATTTTTCACAAAAAGCTCAGAGGTTAAATGACTTGGAGTAGACCTTAAAAACAGGGCTAGCTTTAACTTGAAATGCAGAACCTGCAGCAAACGGCCTGAGCTGCTCCCCTTGTCTTTGCTGCGTGCGGGATGCTGTGATTTTGATCCAAGTTCTCTGGGACCTGGGGCAGAAAAATCCACTGAAATCAAATCCCTCAGTGTTGCAAACCAGCCACTACACAGAAATGCAAACCTCCGCCTGCAAAGTAGCTGCAGGACCCGTGTCTGCCCAGGGGTTCTGGGCACTAAGTCACCAGGGACATACAGCTGGGTCTTGGAGCAGGCACACAGCCCTGGCAGAGCAGGAGGAGCTCCAGAAGGCAGAGGCAGCAAAACACCAAGGGTCGCAGTGCTGACTGCTCACAGCCCCTGCTGGGGGACAGGGGCTGCCTCCAAGGATGGAAAGGTGCCACAGGGCACGAAGATCCTTTCCCAGATTTTCTGCTGAGGCTGCCAATAAGGAGATCGGTTGGTTCCAACAGTAATGGACCAAAGCCACCAATTCACATCACCTCATCCATCATACGCCCAGATGATAAATGATGCTGGGTTTGCACCAGCCTGGGCTGATACTCCTCAAAACACAGCCAAATTTCCTCGCTCGGCTTGCTGAGGAGACGGTCCCACAGCTGATGAAGGGCAGGCTAAGCTAGAAACTTCTCACGGTGTATCTGCACAAGCAGAACGAGCGCTGAGACTGCTGAAAGTAAACTCTGAAGGTAAAGAGCAACAGGATGAAGCGACCACAGGGACTAAGCCATTTCACTTGCTTGATGCTAAATGGTGCATGGCTAGTTTCACCTAACAAGGCTGCACTTTCACCTTGAATCCCACCTCCACTGGATTTTACAGCAAAATAGCTAGTACATGTTAGTTACCTGCCCATAAGGAACAGATAGAGTCACACCTCTTTGGCAACAAAGACTTAGCAGGAAAGTCCACCTGGGAGCTACTCTATAGCACTGCTGCTGTAACTGTAGTGATAAGGCAGGGAAAACTTGCCCATATTGGTGGGATACATGCTTTGCCATTTTATGAATAGTATTATAATATACATATATAAATACATAAAAAACATATCTGTGTTTTCCCTCTGGTCTCCCCCTGCTTGGTGCCCAGCCCCTGCACACGGTGATCACTCACTTTGCTGCTGGCATCATCACACGAGCATCCTTACCTGTGCCAGGGAGCCAGGGCTCCTGCAGCCCAAGCCCAGCAGTGCTGCTGGCCCTACAGGAGATGTTCCCCTCCCTGCTGGATGAGGGAGCTCAGACCCCAGTAGGAGTTGCACTGAGCTGTTTTTAAAAAAATAAAGTTCCTTAAGCTCTCCTGTTACTTCAGCCCCCTTGCTACCTGACCTTTTTAAAGCCTTTTTTAAGGCGGGGGAGAGGCAGGCAGGAGGGGCAGGAAACCACGGAGGGATTGGAGGCACCTGAGGAGATGGGGACTAGAGCCAGAGGAGAAAACAAGACACAGCCCCCATGCCCTCACCTCCTCCAGGCCAGGGCACTGCTGTTAAATGCCCCACTGATACCTGCTAATTAGCCCCCTGCCTTCGCAGATAACGAGGAGGTGGCTGTGCTGGGGAGGGGGCTGGCAGGAAGGCACATGTGGTGAGCTGGTGGTGGCTCGAGGGGACAGAGCCTGGCACACGGTGTCTGAAGGCTCCTGTAATTCATTTAACAGACCTGAAGGCCTCCCAGCATTCAGCTGCCGCAGATAGAGATGTAATACAAGCAGCAAAACAAACCCAAGCGTGGCTGGGCTCGAATATTAGTATCTCCCTCCAAGGGCAATGGAAATAGGGCAGAGCCTGTGGTTTGCAGGCATAGGGGGGATTTTGGTGTGGACAGGCAGCCTCGTTAGCAGCGAGTGCCCTGACCCTGCTCCGCACAAACGCTCTCCCCAAATGGCTGAGCTAATACACTGATAGCGGCGGTGGCATCCCTCCAGCAGATGGGACTGATCTGTTTTGTGCATGGACCTGGTGGGGTTTTTGACACAGTCGCTTGTCTGAGTGCCAGCATCTGAAATACAACTCAGGAGGCCCTTTATGGCTTCAAACTGGAGGCATTTGGGACCTTTTCCATTTTCTGTTAGACAGTCACAAGGAAAGGGAATGCTACTGAAGTCTGGGCAGATTAGTCATGGAGTAGATTTGCCCGATGTTCAGCTCTGTAATAGATGCCAGAGTAAATTCAAGGATGTGCTTTAAAATGCCAAAATATATTAGTAATGCTCATCTATGAAAATAATGATTATGGCAAAGGATTTGTTTGTAAGCCTTACAGAGAAAACACAATTCATCCTATATTTTGCTGAAAAAAAAAAAAAAAAAAAAAAGTCCCATATAAATAGATCTCACTCCTGGAGTTTCAGAGCTGAAAAGAAGGGGCTGGAACGCTCCCAACATCCTCAGAGCCTTTCTGACCCACCCAGTCCCACTGGCTTTAGCAGGTTGTTAGAAATAATCAGGCGGCTGTAAAAATAATATTTCTAACTTGATTAACATGATGTTCCACTTAGCAGCTCCACTGCTGTTGTTTTTTTGTCCTTGATAATCAACGGGTAGAGGCTGATGCCGCGTAATTGCTAACCACCAGCCTGCATTTCTGCTGCAGCCCTCCCCAGCGAGGGAGTGAAAAAGAAACACGAGGTAAAGGACCCAAGGGGAGGGGGACACGATAAATAATTTCACAACTTTACAAGAGGGAGTAGGACACATGGAACAGCTCCTGTAAACACAGGGACACAGCAGGACAGGGAATGAAGGGCTTTTCTGCTCTTCTCTTGCTTAGTCGGCCAAGTGGTTCGTGCACCGCTGGGCACGGGAAGGGACCCAGCAGACAGCCAGCCAGGGCCCCCAAGGGTTTGAGCCCCTGGTGTGGAATGGGCACCAGGACAGAGCAGCCCCCACGTCCTGCATGTTTGACCCTCTTTGGGGATAAAAGCCCTGGAAAACGCCCCATTTGCGTGAAGCATTGTGGTTCACCTGGTGCCTCCAGGTTCCTGCGAGATGCTTTATTGCATTAGTGTTGTCAAACGGTGACATTTCTGAGCGTAAGTCATGGGGTTGTTGTTAATGCCAATTTAATGGTGCTAAAATGATTAAATATGGCAGGCTTTTAAATAATGAGGTACATAAAAGGTGTTAATAACCTCTTAAGTGCTTTAATAATATTCTGTGCTATCATAAAATGTTAGTAATTGGACCTCTTAACTTTCATCTGCCATAAAGTAATGAAAGAAAAAATCTCAACAGAGGCACTGAATGGCTGAAAATTTTGCTTAAATAAAAGAAAAAAAATGAACAATGGTAAAACTGAGCCCTATTTGTTTTAAAAAAAAAAAAAAAAGAAAGAAAGAAAAAAGAAAGGAAAAAAAAAGGGAGAAAGAATTAACTGGAAAGCCCAACGGAACATGCATTTTAATATCATGCAAATTTTTAGCATTTCCAAAAATTGTCTTTGGTAGAAGGCACAGCAAGAACAAAGGACCCACAGCGAGGCACGATGGCTTGCTGCAAAACCCAGCATCGGGTGGGCTGCATGGTCTGATGTGAGACAAACGTGTACATTCCCCGTGTGAGTTAGAAACGGCCTCTTTCTTACTTGTGCATCACAAACCCAAGCCAAGCCCGGGTCGTTCTTTGAGCCCATGCAGCTGAACAGAGCTCCTTACACCGGTTTAACTCCAGTGGGACTGATCCTGCAGCGGGAGCATCACCTGCCAAAGGGCTTCTGGGCTGGGCAGTGCTGGAAGCCCCCAGCATGCCAGAGCAACTGGAAGTGATAAAGGATCCTTCAGAGCCTCTGTAGGTAATTGTGGGTGTCTAAGAGCACAGAGTGAAGCACAGAACTGGGTTGGATGGGGCAGCCAAATAGCCAAATGTAAATAAAATGACAAATGGGGAGCACAGATAGGAATATCTACATGACACTTGGCCAGGATCCTGGGTAAGCAGCAGCTTGGGTGGGAAAGGGCTGAGGTCTTTAAAATCCCCTTCAGGGCACTGCTGAATCCCACCCCGACCCCATAAAACGTCCCGACAAGGGTGCTGCCATTGCCTTAAGACTGAGCAGGCTCCCCAGCATCATTTCCAGAAACATTTGCTTCTGGATCTCTTCTCCCTAAACACCAAAAAACACAACCAAATTACAATTAAAACCCTGTATCAGCAAAACCAGTTTAATTAACGGAGATTTGCAAGTTCTTGATTCAATGGCTTTCCCAGGGAAACCCTCGTAAGATCTCCCTGGCTTCCCTCCTTACGTGCTGCTCTTTACCGCCTGTTAACAGGTCCGCCCAGTTCATTTTAAAATTGGGTGCTTTGAAATGTCTCTAAGTGCGAGCCTCTGAACCTGGGGGCTGGCCGTGTGTCTGAGGAGTGCTGTGCAGCTCCTTCGGAGCCTCGCCAGCCCGGCTCTGCGGGACGAGGGCAGCGGGACGCCCACCAGCCCTCCGCTCGTACCTTGTGTCACGCAGGCGGGGAGCGGGAGCAGCCCCACGTGAGCCAGGCACCCGACTGCTCAGCAGGAGTAACAATGGGAAACGGCAGAAGCCAAGAGTTTGCCCATAGGCATTGAAAAAATTATAATGAGCAAATCGATTTTGAGTAGTCTAAATTTGCTTGGAGATAAATCAGGAACAGAACAAATGCTCTATCTAACAGAGGAATGATTCACCAAGTACAGTGTTCCTAGAGCCACGCAGAAGGCTCTTGGCTGCTGTGAATGCCGGCTCCTTTTTTTTTTTTGGCTTTATATTGCAGACAAGACCATTATTATTTTCTCGTTATGGGTCTAGTGCCGATCCCATTGAAGTCAATGACAAATTTTCCATTAGCTTCAATGAAGGACTTGGCCTCATAAAAGCAATTATTCATCCATACATAAAGTACTTCCTTGACTCTTGTATTTGAGAGCGAGAGCCTGCTACCCACTCGTCGGCATCTCTCTCCAGCAAGCTACAATTTGCACAGGCCCCCTATGCCCCACTGCAGGCCCCAGCATCCCAGAATAGGATCGTATTTCTTCTTGCGTAGATGATCTTTGGTTCATTTGATGTGCCCATTATTTGAGAACCGTCTCTCCTTTTGTCCATTAGGTAAATTCTGGATGAGATTATTATTCTGGTTCGGTTTGTAACAATCCCTCTGGATCCATCTTTATGCTTATTAGGATTTTAGAAATGCAATCTAATTTGTGCTAAGGCATAGAGATTCAGCTCCCCTGTGATCTGTGCCGTTCACATGTCATTGCGATGTCTGCAGCACAGCTCTAACATAAACCCATTGGTGGGAGCAGCCGTGGGGGTAGAGCCTGAGCAGGAAACCCCACAGAGACAAATACCTGAGCTCCGGTGAGCCTTGGGACCGTAAGTGAAGCCAACTGGTTCAGAGACGGTTCTTTTTAATTCCTTATCAACTCTCCATGAAATACTATTTTTTTTTAAGCTTGACTGGAAATCACCAAACTCCTTTTGTGGCCGTGAGTGCACTTTGAACCGTGTTCCCGGAATGTCAAGAGATGTGTAGAGCCAGAGATGCTCCGGTGCTTATTTAAACCCACTCTGCACATTTTTATTTTTTATTTTTTGGTCTGCATGCTAGTTCAGATTGTAGTCAGTGCAAGCTTCTGCCTTGTTCTTGCTTGCAAAGCTCTGTGCACACCCTCAGCATCATGGAGAAATGCAGCCAAACCCGACACGCCAATAGCTATCAGTGACCAGTTTCTGGTGTTGATTGGGCAAGTTAATTAGAGCAGAAGTTATTTTGCTAGGATAAGTTAAAAAAAAAAAAAAAATCAGGGAAAATATTTCATTTTGTGATTAGCTTAGGTTTCTAGAGAAACATAGTACAGTGCTGCAGCACTGCCCAGAAACCTCCCAGTGGCACAGACACTTCCACTTTCTTCAACCTTTTTTTTGAACTTTTGAACATGAGAAGTCGCCCACATCAACATGATATGTGATAACAATCACCTCCTCCGGTACCCAGGCTGAGCTTTGTCACCCACATTTTGCCCCATTGGAGAAGAGGCAAACCCACTGAGCAGGGCAACATGACCACAAAAGTGCTTTTTGCCCTTTGTTGGGTGGGAGCTGGGTTGGGACCCTGAAGCAGGCTTCCTGCTGGCCTGCCCCTGCGTGGGGACAGCAAGAGCAGAGGGAGGGCCACAGCCTGGGCCACCAGGAGCCACTGGGCTGCTCCTTCGGGCTGGGGAAGCACCCAGGAGGCACCCAGGGGACACCCAGGAGTTCCTCCAGCCCCCATGGCCACCGCCTTGAGGAGCCTGGGCTCACTCTTGTCAAGGCAGCGACAAGAGTTTGGGTCCTCTAAACTCCCCACTAACTTCTGCAAAGCCTTGGCTTCCTAAAGGTTCTTCAGGGCCACTTCATGTTTGATGTCTGTGCTCTACCCCATGTAAAGAAGCAGATAAAAAATCAATAAAGTGCTCGCAAAGTTGCTCCGTGCCGAGTTTCACGTGCACATTTAGAAAGCCTCTCTTCCCTGCCACTCACCTCATGAGTCTATTCTTGGAGAATAAAAACTGGGATCTACTTTGCAGCCAAAAGTAAAGTCATAAAGAAGTTTGCTCACGTTCCTCGACACATGAGATACAGAGTTAATTAAAAATTGTTCTCTGTACAACAGGTTTGTTTCACTGGAAAATGTCACTGATGTAAGGCTGTTCTGCTCTTGTTGCCAACTACATTGAATTGACTCCATTATAAGCTTACTCCTCCCCCTTCCCATTACTTTTCTTCCAATAATAAACTAAAGAGATCCCACTTTTTATTGGAAAAGATGCGCTAGGATTAGCTGAGCTGGAGCAGCCACTATGTGCCCCTCCAGTCCCTGTTTATCTGTGGTCCTACAGAAGCAAACACTTGCCCCAGCCCAGTATAAATGAGATATTTGATCCTACGGGCATGGTGCTGTTAAAAGATATTTAATTAGATAAATACATTTTATAAAAAGATTTTGCAGAATAGTTGCCTCTAGCAACTGTAACAATCTTAAAGCTTCATCTTCTAAAAGGAAAGAAAACTCTTGCAGGAAACTAATGTGTTACATAAAAAAGAAAGATGCTGTTTCAGAATGAATAGCAAAGGGCTCCTACTCCAGTGGAAATGCAGCCCCACTCCTGGAAAGGGGAGCTCGCTTCATCACTGCCTCCACACAGCACATGGATTTGTGCTCTAATTTTCCCAGCCAGGTTGCCAAGTCCCAGCCACGGGCTGGAGGAGTAGCTGGATGGGGATGGAGGGAGGTCCTGTGAGTGCTCTCTTTCCATAGCTGACGTGCTGCAGAAGGCATCACGCACACGTCAGCCCTGGAGGACACACTTGGCTCTCCCCGCACCACCGCCCTGGTGCTTCGTGAACGAGCTGGGGCCGATAACGGTTGCCTGTCATCCCTACTGTGTCTCAGCAAGGGGTCCTGAGCTTGCTTTCCTTGCCAGTTAGCTCCTCAGGAAGGATGCCCGTGATCAGGATAGGCCTGGTGGCTGTGGCTCACTGCCTGAGGCCGGGCAGCTCAAGGAGAACAAGCGGCAGCCTGCAGGCCAGCGCATCTGCAGGGCACCCCAAGAGGAGGTGAAGCCAGCCCTTGACCCCACCACCACAGCCAGGAGTCCCAGGAAAGGGAGATGTCAAGTTTAGACACGAGCCTGGTTCATGCCGAGATGACCTGGGGCTGCTGTGATGCCCCTTCTCTCCATCCAGCCCTGAACTGCTCCTGAATGCCACGTCCCCAGGGGACCTCTGCTGCCGGGGCAGGGCCACTGTAGGATTTTCCCTCTTCCGCTCGCAGATCCCAGTGAATGAAGCTTCCCAACGTGCCAGCAAGGTGGGGAGTTTTATCTCCGCAGACTCAGTAGAGGACGGCAGCTGGAACGGGAACTTTTCCATCCTCACCCCCATAGGCAGTATATTTAGCCCTGACCTAGAAAGACCATCCTTTCTAGGGCTGAGCTGTGATTCAGACAGTCTGCTTGCTGAGCAGAGACTGCCAACTGTGCCGAATCATAGCTGATTAGAGGTGGGAGAGAGCCTGAAAAACAATACACCCAGGCAAACGCAGTGGGTTTGGAGCAGTTCATGCAAATTATATTTAACACCATTTTGGTGACTTAAAGAAAAATTAAAACAAACAACCCTCGCACCTTCCAAAATAACCCTACCTGTCTCTGGTGGGAGAGCAGAGACTGGCAACGTGCTGCTATTTTAAACCACAGCGGAACAGCGTAAGACAGAATATACATATAGATAGATAGATATAGGTGCAGACACACACATCAGATGAGGCATGGGATGCTTCCTCGGAGAAAGAAGAAAGAATGGGCAGAGAATCTGACACTTCCTCGCAATTTAGAGGAAATTTTGTCTTCAAGCTAAACAAACCCTATCGTGTCTGAGGGCAAACAAGAGTGAAAGAAAACAAGTACTAGAAGAAAACAAGTACTAGAAGGTGTCTGAAGACATGTAACATGCAGAAATTCTGCTGCCAGGTCAGAAAGTGTCCCGCCAGCACAGCATGGCACTGGAGCTCGTGCCCCACAGGCAGCTACCCCCTGCCAGCAGGCGCACTCAGGCTATCGGCTGGATCTGAAGGAGAAATCTTATCTGCAGGCCTGGGAGAAAGTCGGAGGAGGTAGTCCCGGCCCTTATAAACTAGTAACACAGCCAGGGAGTTAATCTGGAAAGTACCGCATAGCCCGGTCTGGAGAGAGCAGAACAGGAGACTAAACACAACAGTTTAACAAATAATTACAGGTTCTTTATGGGGACTAGAATTTGTAATCCGCCTTCATCCACTTCTCTTTGCACAGTTTAGAATTACAATGCCAAAGGGATCACAGGGAATCATGAAATAATGTCCTGCATTTGAGTGCAGAGCAGACAGTCTCGGAGGGTTTTAGACAGTCCATTTGATACTCTTTTCATGAAACATTTACCATGTTGTACCGAAGCGTTCGCTCCATTGTACCTCAGCAAACAGAGCGTGCACGCTGTTACAGTCACTCACATGTGCAGGATGTTTGCAGCCATTAAAAGTGATGAGAAAAAAACCTGACCTGGATAGGTTCTCCTGGATTTAAATTCAGTTAAGTGTGGGCCTTGAATGTTATCTCCATAATAAATTTGCCACGCCATAAAACATAGCGGGGAATCAGGAAGTAATATCTTGCATTTCAACAAATGCTGGGTCTCTGAGGACCTCCATCATCCATTCAATACACTGGGTATGTAGGAGTACAATTTCAAGTCATCTATATTTTTTATGTTAACTGCATGGGGAAGATAGTCTTATGACAGCAGCACTGGATTGATTATTTCGGGGACTGTGGATTGGTAACCAGCCCTGCAGCACTCCCTGACCCCCCAAATAAATCACAGTCCTCTGGCTTCCCACCTGCAGAACAGGTCACCGACACCTCTGCTCCTCTGCCCTCAGGCCATTTACAGGCATGCCTCCAGGACAGGTACCTCCTTGTTTCCCTGAATGGCAACAGCTTCTCCAAGGATACTGAGATGGGGCTCATCTTTTAAATGAATTGGGAAAACAAAGAAATAAATACATCAGTCCATGCAAATGTCAATGTAATAAGACTTGTAGCATGTTGTGTCTCCGGTACTAGCTCCTTCTTCTCCCTTTTCTTTGGATAACACCACTGCAGGGTTGCTGAAGGTGGGGCTGGGAAGCTGCGGGGATCTCAGCCTGGCACTGAAACACCTCCTTGTCCCTGGGGAGAGCCGCAGCTCGGGGTCACACGCTGCTCACGCCGCAGCCCCCCCGGCAGCCGCCAGCAGCTGGATTTGTCACACCTGGGAGGGCTGGGACAGAGAGGACAGAAGGAGGGGAGGATGCACAGGCACTCCTCCCACTTCAGTATTTCCACAGGTGCTTTTATATCACTCTTTAAGGGACCGGCTTGATTAAAGAAACAAAGTCATGTCTAATAGTCAAGAGGAAATGTTAATAAAAATAAATGCCAATAAATGTGGTTCCAAAAGTGACTCACATCATATTCCTGTTTCAGAGGAACTTGAAATGAATATTTGTCAAAAGTCACCAAGGAGTCAAAAAGGAAAGAGAAATTATCTGAAGTCAAATAAAAGATCTTGTTCGCATATAAATAAAAGGCTTTTTTTTTTTGACATTGTAAGCGCTTTTTAAACATTGCTAAATAACATTGGAAGAAATTTCAAAAGCGTGGTTTGCAAAATTTGGAAACACTTTGTTTAGAAACATCTTCAAAAACATTTCACATCTTTCATACTCTTATTTTTTCCCTACAGAACCAGTGTGGAATATTGACACTGCCTTGGGAAGCACTGCAGTATCCGCTACGCTGCGTTTTTTGCCCAAAATATTTCACCAAAACCACGTATTCAGTTCTCATTGGGAAGTCTTGTTTAACAAATTATGTAACAAAAGGCTTTACCTTAAGCACGAGCTTAAATCCATTTGATTTAGGTGAGTTAAGCACAGACTTGGGTTAAGCAGTGCCCGGTGCATTGCTGAGCGAGGCTGTGGCCAGGCACCGGGTGAGCAGCCGTGCCGAATGGGTCCCAGGGCATGTGATGGAAAGTGAAAATAAAGCACAAAGAAACAATAAGCAAATAAGCCTGGCGCTCAGAGATTTTGAGCTTTGTTTGTACAGTATTTCTAAGGTGTGTTTTGTGTGTCTGAAAAATCCTGTTATTCAGGAGCCCGGCATCGCTCTTCCATCGCTAGCGGTGCTGAACAGAAGCGGCACAGCGTGCGGTCCTTTATTCCGGGGAGCCGTAATCACTCCCCTCCCGAAACTGCAGCTCCATTTGACTGACAGAATTAGAAGCAATCCACATATTGGAGGGGAAAAAGAAAGGCAGACCTATTTGGTTGTCAGACTGTGGGTACATACACAAAGCTTTTAGCAAAAAAAAAAAAAAAAAGAGAGAAGAAAAAAGAAGAAAAAGTTGTTGCCCTCCTAAATCACATCTATATTAATGACATGAATGACAGGCTTAAGGGGAAAATTATAAATCTTTCTTTCCAGCTTTTCTTTTATTGCCCAACCATATATTTCATTTTTTTTGCAGAGAGCAGTGCCATGAAACACGCAGCAGGCGCCGTGGATAAGCAGCAGCCAGGCTCCTCCGGAGCACGGCTGAGCTTGGTGAGCACGTCTGCGAGCTGGGCTGCACCCGGCAGCAAGGGGTTCAAGAGAGGTGGGAGCACTCAGGTGGGGCTGGGCGCTTGGCCATACAACCCCCGAGCCCCATCCCCCAGCTAACCTGGGGCTCCCCACATGTTGGTGCCTGTTTGGGATTAGCAGTTCTGCCCCGTGGCTCTGGGGCTGTGACCTGCCTGAGTGGCTCTGAAACCTCCAGAGCCCTCAGTGGGTGTCTTTACGGAGGTGCTTTGGACTCCTGGTGGAAAGAAGAGCGTTGGCTGTCCTCTCCCATGCCATCCAAGAGGCCGTCTCTGTCCCCGGGGTAGCCACCAGCGCTCTGCATTTCTGCTTTGTTCATATACCAACATAAGCCTCAAGGGAAAACAGAGAGGAAGACAGAGAAACCTCAGTGTCTTGCGGGACCACAGAAGTAGGTGTGATCATCTTCCGTCAGTTCCTGTAAATTTCCCCGAACCTAAGACCTTTTTCCTTGGAGGCAACACGTGATTAATAGGACTGTGAGAGCTGCACCCACGCGTGTACACGCATACCGTATACACACACACACACACACGCTATTCACTTTTTGTAGGAGTCTCCTGCGAACGACTTATGGCCACATAAAGCTGCCCACACTCAGAGATACTTCCCCGGGTTTTATCGTCTGTGACCACCGCACTCAGCTTTTATCGTAGCCTAATTACGGACAATCCCCTTTAAATGCTGACACGCAGCGGTAAGTTATTCTGCAGGTGAATGAGGAGATACAACATTTCTCCGTGATCTCTAAAATCCTGAAGCGTTATTAACTGCGATGGTCAATGGCAGGACTGCCTGGAGAAATGAATCTGGATGGAAGTGGCCCTTGGTTTCCCATCACCACCGGCACCGAATGCAGAGTCTGGGGAATGTTTTCTCCATGAAGGAAGTGGGGGATTAAAAAAATTAGATGGTTTCATTTGAAACCTCCTGTACAGCTTAGTTTGTAACATGAAAAGGCAACGGTGGTTCCTTGCAAATCAATTGAGGGGAAAAGTAGAATTAAGAAAGACTCAAAATGAATAAGCCAGGTGCCGCAGCGTCTTGCTCTCTTGCCCTACACAGCCCAAATCAGACGGCTCCCACCTTTTTGCTAGCACTGCTACAATAGGTTAAAAAAAAAAAAAATCTTTTAATTTTCTGTCACTCTTTTCATCTTAACAGACTCCCGGAGTTTTCACAGCTGTAGGAGGACGGTGCACAAAGCCACACCTTTTCTGGAGTGAAGAGCATGGAAAAAGAGAAAATTTGGGCGGAATTGCCAGAAGAAACTCTGTCATGAAAAAACAGGCTTTAAATGTTGAAAACACCGAGGAAACAGGCTGACTAACACATGCTGCTAGCAACGCCCCGGAGTTGGCCCCGGAGCTGCAGCTTTCAGGTGCAGACTCCGATTTCTCCAGGCTCCAGAGCCCCGTGCCTGCGGAGATGCCCGCGTTGTGACAGGTAGCTGTCTGTCAGGTAGCTGCCTCCCAGGCTCGGTCTAGCACATTAAAAACCCAACAGTATTTTTCTTTTTTCACCTCGCTGCTTCAAAGGCTGTCTACTGCCTCGCCATTACCCCGTGCCCGTCCCCACGCAGTGATACGCGCAGTGTCAATAGCTACCAGGAGATGACGGGTAGGACATGGACATGGACATGACAGCAGTGTCCCCCCGTCCCACCGTCACACAGCAGTGACCGTGGCGATGCACACAGCGGCGGGGCTGCAGGGAGGCACAGAGGCAGAGGGATGTGCATGAGCTGAGCTGAAGCTGAAACTTTTCATGCTGTCCCTGAAACCTCGCCGGAGCTGAACGTCTAAGTGAATCTTTATCTGAGCAAAGCAATAACCACAGGGTTAATTAGGACTTGGCGTAATTTAGGAGCTGGTCATAACGAGGAATGGCTGTAATTTCATGTTAGTGTTTCAGTGAGCAACCACTGCAGCTTTTTAGTTTTAGTTTTAGTTTTTTTTCCTAAAGCCCTCCAGCAGCGCTATCCAGCTCAGGGATAGTGGAGTGGATTAAAAATCAGCTCCTCATCCCATGCTAATTCCATTTGTCCCAGCCCCGTATCCAAAGCAGCAAAAAAGAGCAGAACATCCCGCTTGGGGCACCATAATCCCAGACAGACACAGACTGATCCCCGAGAGGCCAGAGAGGAGCAGCGGGAATCAGAGGTTTGGAAAACATGACCTGTAAGGAAAGGTTGTAGGAATGGGGTTTGTTTAGTCTAGGAAAGAAAAGAATGAGGGAAGATATGATAAAAGTCTTCTGATATGGGGAATTTTGTTATAGAGCGGACAGTGATCAATTGCTATTCTGCGCTGGGAAAGGAGGTGAAGAAATCACCTCAATTTACAGCAAAGGAGCCTGAGGCCGGGTGTTAGGAAAGCACCTTTCTGCCTGCACACAGGAGCTGGAGCAGACAGCTTGGGGCAGGTCTGCAATGGCGGTTCGAGGAAGAGGTTAATGAGGAAGAGGCCCCGGGAAGGCTCTGAAGCCCTTTCCTGGCCCTGTCTGTCCCATTGCGCTGTGCTCCGCTCCCGCAGCTGGACACTGCGAGCAGACGATGTCCTCGTGCTGGTGGGTCAGGGAAAAACGCTGGAGCTCCCTGCTGGGACGCGCTGACCATCAGCACAGCTAAACAAGTGGCTGTCCTCCCCTGCAGCCATGCGGGGGTAGCTCTGGTCCCAGCAGGTGCCCAGGTACCCCCAGGTCACACATCGGCACAGTCAGCACATGTAGGGCAGGGGACAGCTCAGGCTGCATTGCCATCCCACTGTCCCATCACAGCACGGCCCCTCATCTGCAGCAGAGGTGTTTCTTCCACTCGGGGTAATGGTATTTATCGGTATGAGCCCCTCACAGCTCAAAGGGGAGCTCCACAGAGTCAGGCTTTGTATGGAGTGAGACTGGTGGGCACAGCACCGGCAATCAGCACAGAGGGGAGCCAAGGAGGGGAGGGGAGATGCTGGGGAAGACCTGGTCCTGGTGGTGGCTTTGGTCGTGGCATCGCTGTGCTTGTCCACCCTTGGTGCCACACTTCAAACTCTGCCTTCATACGTGCACACAGACGGACACCCGAAGCAGCAGGGTCCTGGTGGGGAGGTGAGCCCTGACCTGAAGTCAGAACTGCTCGCAGAAGTCGATCACGTTCTGCAAAGCCAGTGAATACTTCACGAGGTTCACAACGCCTCAAAGCCCACGAGCTTGGCAGCGCCTGACCCGCCGCTCTCCTCAAGGGCTGTAAAGAGTCTGGATTCAACACTCAGCTGGCAATTTGCTGAAGACACATAGGGCAAAAAAGAAACCAAGTTTGCTCTGTTTAGACTGACATTGGCTCCCCACTGTTGACAGCAGTCCAGATTTGGGGTCTGGTCTTTCTCCCTCTGAATTCAACAGGGAATTTTTCCATTGCCTTGAATGGGGGCAGCAACAAGCCGTTGTATCTGTCAGTGCAGATTGCCAATGGAAGACAAACTGGAATGGCTAAGTGCTGTCTGTAATGAGAGATCATTTTTTCCCTCCCTCCTCCTCTCCCCCAAGTCCATTTTCAGACCATAACCACATTTTAATGAATAAAAGTTGTTGTTTCAAATCCTCGCAGAACTGCAGTCCCTGCCAAGCCTGTTTTTCTTCTGGAAAGACAGATGGATGTGCTCACATTATGGTCGTTGTTTTTTGTGTGCCATATATTTTCAGTGATGTTCATGAAACTAGAATTAGTGACACTAATAATGACAAATCAGAGGGCTAATATTGTTTAACCCTGTTAAAGAGTGTTATTACATTTACATGTTCCCACAGAGTAAATGCTGTTTGGCTCAGACATATGTCTTGCTATCTGTTTATTTTTATGAATCAGAAATGAATCAGCAGTCAGTCTCAGAGTGTCCCATAGATTTACTTGTCTCATATACCATTTCAGAAGGGGGAAAGAAAACCACAATGGGGTTTATAGAATCATTTTGTGTTCAGCAGAGGCATAATATTATTATTAAGTTAATGCTAATCAATAAGACAGAATATGGCAGGTCTGCAAGGGCTTATCCCGAAATGCTGAGCCACAAAGAGAACTAGACTGTGCTCTTGCTGATGTAATACACATTCCTTTTCAGATGCTGAAGACAAAACTAAACCTTCAAATTAGGTCTTACGTGTGCGTCTGTCTGGTTTTCACTGTTTATGAGCAGATACACGAGTGCCTTTTTCTCAAGCCAACAGATCTCTCTGAATGCAAAGAGCAAATGCACGATGTAGTCTGCAGCATTAACGTCCGATCTGTGGACAAGACCAACAGTAATTTAGAGCTGGGAAATGATTCCCTCTCTGCACCACAGGCAGCTAATAAATAAAATAAAATGACAGGTATTAATATGATGCTTTCATCCACGTCTTTCTTCAGTACTCAGGGGCTTCTGAGAAAAGGGCTAGGATATTTGGACAAGACTTTAAGCATCCTCTGTCCTTTGAATTATTAGCTCCCTTCCTTATGCCTAGGCCTTGCATCTTATTTGTAAGGATCCAATAAGAGGCTTGATAATCTCTGCCTTAAAAAAATGAAATCAATACACTGCTTCAGAAATTTGACAAAAAAAAGTTATGTAAGAGGTAAGAAAAACATCACACTTTCTTAGAGCTTTAGACATTCCAAGAATTACAGAAGGTAATTTAAATTCAACTCAGCCGCTACTGTTGCAATATTGAGGTTTTAAAGTCAGTTTATTTATATTTTAACTTTGCAGTTTCCCATAAGGCATGGTCAAAGTCTTTAACAGAATCACTGACATTAGGAATTCTCGTCCTCCTTTTCCCTTGCTCCTTATCAAGTGTACTTTGTTTCCTGCAATGGTTTATTGGGACCATCTGCATCTCCTCCTGTTTTCTCTCAGGCATGGAGATAAGATTTCACCTTTGGCTGTCTGGTTGAAGTCCAGCTGGCAGTCTGGATGTGTTTGGTGGCTGTGGCTCAGTGCCTGTTGCATGCACGCACTAGTCTCACATGGTGGCGACAGAAAAGCCCACGTGAGAACCACCCGTGGTGCTCAGGACCAGCTCCATTTTCCTCTTCAAGGCCAGGGCCAAGAGCTTCAAACCTGGCTGCTTGAAATAAATGTCCCTGAGCCCTTACCT
Organism: Oxyura jamaicensis; assembly: GCF_011077185.1. Lineage (NCBI taxonomy): Eukaryota > Metazoa > Chordata > Aves > Anseriformes > Anatidae > Oxyura > Oxyura jamaicensis. The sequence continues at coordinate 10,366,989 of NC_048912.1, forward strand.
GATAGATGAAACAAGCGGCTGGGTCTTACAGTCTGCAGCCCTTGAGGATGTAAGAAGGGAACGGCAAGGCCTGCTAGGATGCCTAGTGAACTGCTTGCCAAACCAATAACCAAAGCGCTTTCCACATTTTTTAAACCTGCTTTTGGACAAATAAATGCCCTTGCAGCTGCCTCCCTCCTTGGTCACAGCTCTCCTCATTCCTCATCCCACCGCCCGACTGCGCAGCACAATTGCTCTCTGCATCCTCCAAGGACTTAGAGCAATCGTGCCCACGGCAGTCACCGCTGGGTTAGGAGCAAAACCAAACTGGGTGCTTACACACAGAGCTGCCCAAGACAGGGAAATTGCCATAGCACGAGGTGCCTTTTATCCCACGCAGCTGGGAGCGCTTTGGGATGCCTGGCCCTCTTTGCTCTCCCGTTACTGATTTGTGCCTTACTTGAACACGAAGCAAAGAGCCTTGATTTCAGCCTCTGGAAGTGGGAGTTGGTGCTGCTGAGTCCAGCCCAGCTGGGCAATCTGGTTTACTTCCAGCAGAGGCCTGGTACAACACGCTGCAGCAAATGGTTAGAAGGTGAAATCAGCCCTCCAGCAGACAGGGTGGGGGACGCCGGCTCCCAGCGCCGGGGGAAGGATGGGAGAGCTCTCCTTCGTGGTTTGTCTGGGAACCCTGCAGAAATGTTGCAGTTTTTGAAGATAGCAGGAGCAAAAACAGTTCCTTACTTCCTCTCCTGCTTTCCTCCCTTCAGTTTGGATGCGCATTACCCACGCAGAGGGTCAAGTACCTAGTTAAATGAAATGCTTCTCGGAAGCCCAAGGTGGAGGTTTGCAATGCAGACAAACTGAGCTGAGCCTCACTGCACATTTTCCCAAGAAACAGAAGGAACACCTTGTACACTGAATCTTTTGTTTCTTTGTTTCTTTCCTTTTCATTCTGTGAATGTTTTTATTCTTATTTTTTAGTATCTCGTGGAACAGAAGGAACCACTAATCTTGGTCTATTTGATGTTTTAGAAAAGCCAAAGAGACAAATCTGTAAAAGCACTGTCTCTGTTTGTTAGATTTTTTTTTTTTCTTCTTAAACACAGGCTGCAAGTCTCAGAAGAAGTCAAGGACTCGAGTTTCTCTTTGTTTTTAGTGCCTGGCTGCTTCTACTGTGTTAAAGTGTCAGCTCCAGGTAAATAAGGGAATGAAAGCAGATAAGGTCTATTTAAAAGAAAATGTCTGTCCTTCAAAGCCTGGAGAGATAGAAGCGGATTTATAGTCCCCTGGGCAACATCCAGGGAATATTTTGGAGCCTTGAGGCAAATCGTGGATGCTGGAGCAACAGTCCTAAGTGGTTTCCTGTGTCCTTAATATCGCACTGAGGTCTGAGCTGCTTCCCATCCAGAAAAGTGGGTTACACCTGGAAAGGGAGGGGGCAAGAAGAGGTCCTTGCTTTGTGGGCCACTGTGGTGGTGACAGCATGAGCCCCAGAGCAGGGGTTGGTCTGTGGCTGAGGGGGCAGAGGGAGCCGCTGGCCACGAACAAGAGGCTTTGGGCAGGGGCCACAAGCCCGAGGAAGCTGGGAGCTGTGAAATTCGGACTTGGATCTGAAGAAGCTGCTCATGTGCCTGGCTCTGCAGGTCCGGAGAAGGTTGGGACCTTCTGTACTGCAGAGAGAAAGCCGACAGCTGGAATGGAGCGAGTCCCCAGGGAGCTGACCTCGGGGTGCTCAGCTATTGCTACTGACGGCACAAAGCACGTCCTCTCCCTCCCTTCATGCCCAGGGGCCAGGGTCAGTGGCTCTGTGCTGTGGCCAGCTGGCCCTGCCTCCTCGCCCAAGGACACCAGGGAGCATCTCTTTGCGCATCTCCTCTGCTTCCTGGCTCCCTCCCCTGCTTCTCACTCTGCTCCCACCAGGGATGAGCCTCACTCTTTTTCGGGATATGCTAAGGAAGGTCTGACACAGGCGTACAATTTTCTGGACCTTGACAGACTTGGATGAAAGTGTCCTTCCCTAAAGCACCTGTAAGCAAGTATCACAGCTTATATAATCACTGCAATTAGTACAGCGCAGCCTTGCTTATTTGGACTCGTGATTACCTGAGAACCAAGGCTGACTTAATTTAAAAGGAGAAAAAAAAAAGTAGGCGTCTGTCTCATAGCTGTGGAGAAAAGTTCAAGGGAAACGTGGACTTCTCCATTGGTTTTCCACAGGAATATTTCCGATGTGTTATTTTCTCTCCTCAACTTTTTCTGCTAACAACATATGGTGAAGCAGCTCTGCCTCAGTGTGGATGTGCAGGTCCTACTGAGCAGTGCTGGCTCCCCGGGCTGGAGACAGCTCGGATTATTTTAAAACAACAGCATTCCTAATTGCACTATATGTGGAATCAAGACTAATAAGCGAGTTACCATAACAACACCACCTCGACATGGCGCTCGCACAAACACCTAGCACATCCCAGGGGAGGGATGCAGCGCCCTGCTGGGTGGAAAGCATCCATCCTTTGAGGAACTGGCCCCTGAAAACGGTGGATCCCGAGTCATGAGTTTTTAACAGGAAACCAGTGCATGAGAAAAGGCTTTAGCAAGTTATTTGTTAGACTTTTCCTGCAATTTTACCCGACTAGTGGCTACGTTGGCTACTGTAGAGACTGGCATCCACTTGCTGGCTGCTGAGTCCCTCTACTCAGCGTGCACAGGAGCGGTGCATGGTAGGGTTTAGGGCAGCGGCACAGGACTCTGTGGCGTTAGGCACTGCCCCAACGCAGGGCAGCAGGAGAAGAAAGAAAGAAACCGTCTTCTGGAGCTAGAGATAACCCAGCACAGAGCAGGGAAGGGAAAAAAAACACACAAAGTATTGTGGCAAATGACAGCTTGTCTTCATGAATTCGTGGTTTTTGGAAGAAACAGTGAAGCTATCAGAAATAATCCAATGGAAAGAGATGTAGCAGGAGCAAAGATAAGGGAATAGGGCGGGCAGGAAAGGGTGGCAAGGAAGTAAGGAAACCACTGGGGGTTGATGAAGAGGTGACTCCACCAGACCCACTAACAGACCTGCCCTCCCATACTCGCACCCAGCAGTTACAACTGCTTTTAAAACCCCTTACCGACTTTCATATTCCACTGTTATTGCAGTTCTCTCACAAAACACTACATTTCAAAAGGCCGTTTGGCCTATTGAAAGGTTTAGGGGCAGAAGTTCCTGATTTTTTTTTAAGTGAGACTTTTTGCTGGTGTTCACCATTTTTCTGTATTTTTGTTTAGAAGGCAGGCAGCTAAATACCATGCAGTTCCTTTCCCCATCAGAGTAATTCTTCCACCTAGATTGGCTGTAACGAACCTGCGCATCATGCAGAGCTGCGCAGGATATTTGCTCCCACTGAAGAATGGGGCAAGCTCCCCACTCCCATCGTGGCACCTTCACTAGTCTTTTTTTTCCTTCCAAAAAACATATCAGGCCCTAACTTTCCTCTGAGCTTCCATAAGCACTGCTCTAATACAGATCCTGCCTCTTTTATTTATTCCCAGAAGAACAGTGCTTGATTTTGCTTACAATCCTTCACGGCTGTTACAGAAAAGAGCTCAAGACATTTCTGCTCTGCTTGCTTTGATAGTGATACTCAGCAGCGAGATTCTTTGTGTGCAAGAAACCCAGGAAAAGTATATTTTCCTGGCATTATCATTTGTTATACTTAGGTGTTAAAAGTTTTCAGCTGAGCTGTTTGTGATAAATACCGCATGTGCTCCAGCCTGTGCAGATTCCCACTAGCTTTTCTTTGTCCAGGTTTGTAACGCAGTAGTTTGAGGTTCCCTTTGCAGCTAATGGAGAGAAAAAGGCTTCCTCTGAGCTGTGATTTATCCCACTTCAGATCAGCATCACTCCGAGGTGTCTCTCTTCCCCACTGAGCACAAAGGGCAGGCGCACTGCTAGCCGGCACAGGAACCTTTTTAGGCCGGATGATGCCTGCCCTAAGCTGCTCACCACCTCAGCTGATAAGAAAATAAATGGATGGGAAAGAAAAGCAAAACACAATAGCAGGAGGTAGGCGAGGAGGCTCAAAGATCAGGCACTGGCTGGAAATCACACAAGGCGCCGGGGTGGGAAAAGAACCCAGATCTCTTGATGAGAGGACCTGGTTGTGTGCATTTTGCAGCATAAGGCTCTCCTCCCTGTCAAACAAGAAGAATGTGATTGTATATTTCCTTTTTCTCTTCCTTTCCAGTAGTTGCATGTTAATTAAGCACTTAACATTTTCCAGAGCAATTGTAAGACCAGAAACCTCTAAGTCAGATGGAAAGAACTCAACATTTCAGCCAACGTGAAGTATCCGGCACAAATAAGCATGTGGGAAAAAAAAAACATTGTGCAAATAACATTGCTGAGGGAAATACAAAAATTACATGAGGAGGGCAGATAGGGGCATTGTGCAAAGGATAAGGAAGGAGAATTAGGAGCAAGGGAGGGCTGCTAGTTTTGCTTCGTAAGCACAGCTGCTGAACAGTCACGGTTCCCGTCCTGCCCCTGCTCCCCAAGGCGCAGCCACACACACACTTGGCTCCCTGCACACCGTGGGGGTCCCACGACCTTCAGAAACCGGGCAGCGGGGACAGGAGGGAAGACGGGAATTGGGGATGGGACCCTTGCCAAGTGGAAGTGCCACAGACACAGAAATGAGCTGGCCTGCCCACAGCTGACCTGCCTCAAGAGCTTCTTGCCTCTGTCTTGCTCTGGAGGTGAACATTTCTGCCTAACTCGTTGTGCTGAATGCCAGGTTAGCTCTGTGGCTACAGGGACAGAAACGTCTAAAAATGACCGTCAAGAGCTAAACTGACTTGGCTATGGCCTGATCTGATTTTGGATACAGCCCTGTCCTGAGCAGACAGCAGGGCTAGGTGTCCTCCAGATGTCCCTTAAACCTGGGTTTCTGACTCCACCACAGGTTACCAGTAAGAGCTGCAAGGGTTCAAGAAAGCAACTTTGTCTATTCTGTGGACAGGAGAAATGGTATTTCCAACAGTAGTTTCTGTTCATTATCAGAAAAGCACTAGGACAGCTCAACACCCTCTTCAGAAAAAAAGCCAAAGCCAAGTGAAAGATCAGCTGCAAACACTGCAGCCTTGCTCCTGCTGGTTTCCCATGGCAGTCAAGGAGTAAGGATTGCAACATCGGCCCAGAAGAGTTTCTTCACTTGTTTTGAAACCGTCTCAGCTGGGATACACACCCCAGCTTTCTGGGTACTTTCTTGGTCCTGTAGCGGCTGCGTTTATAGCTGTTCAGGTGCCCAGCACCTCCAGAAACAGCTGAACATTAGTGCCAGTTTGGGCACTTGAGATTGTTTTCTTCTAGTCTTTGGTCACGCAGAAAGCCAGAGGCAAGGCGATGAGTACAAGGCACAGGGCTGCTGCTCAAAGCCACGCCGCAGCGAGCAGCACAGCTCTGGGTTGGAGGCTGAAGAGCCAGCAGCCCATGTCCATACGGAGACATGAGCTTGGAGCTGTGCTAAAACAGCCACTTTCCTGCAGTGGTGGTTCCTGACCCATGGGCCTGCCCTGCCCTACGTGCCAGCCTCGTGAGGGCCCCGTGAAGGTCTCCGTCTCAGCCCACACCAGCCAGCACGGGGCACACACACCAGCAGTGACCTGCGCTGTGCAGAGCCGAGAAGTCAAGCAGCCCGACCTCCGGAGATGTGCTCAGATCCTTAGACTGGCACATTTTGGAGGCGTTAAGACTTTATTATACCCCCTCACAAGCTTCACAACACTTGGCACTATGCCTCTGTAACAACTTTAATCAGTGTGGTTAGAGGGGGCTCTTACCCCAGCTGCTGCTTTAAACCAAAGCAAGAGGGCAATCCACAGACCCAGCCACAATAGGGTCGGATCCCAGCTGCCCCCTTCAGTGCCAGCTAGTGACGTGGGACCTCGCTGACACCTGGGACAGGATCCCTGCATCACACAGCAAACTTTGCTCAGAGGAGGTTATCAGTGGGACCCCAGGAGACCAGTCACTGTGAAGCTCTACTTCATTCCATAAATGTTTTGGAAGCAATTACTTCATCCTGGTCTTTATTCACAGGATTCACTTAAGTGATGACATTATAGCTCAGGCCATTAAGTAAATGGGTTATATATTTTCTCCAGGTTTTGGCGAAGTAATGTTGCAGCCTATGTCACTACCATTGTCAGCAGTCAACGGGGACGGGGACAGATCCTCACTTGTTTAGTGAGGTTTACCTCTGCTGAGATCTTAAATATGATATATCTGGCTCTGGGTATTTTATAACATTTGAGCAGGATTTTAAAAAAAAAAAAAAAAAAAAAAAGAAAGCAAGTGTTATTTTCACAAAAATTCCTGGCAGCTGTACCGTTTATTATGAGAGGAAAACGGAGCAAGAAAAATTGGCATGTCATTCCTTAAATGAATTTATATCCTCATTTCCTTTAGAAAATGAATCCATGCTCCATCTAGCCATTTTCCATCAGTCTGCAGGGGCAAAGTTTGCAGAACACAATTGAAATACACAGTTATAGCACAGGCCAGCGTGCCATATACGGCCTTATTATAAGATCCTCCCTCACCCCTACTGCCAGTAGCGCTTATAAAGGTTTTATTTTCCATCAGTTAGCCATGCAGTAGGTCTTAAAAGTCAGCAGCAGCTCAGAAAATAATCAGGGACATATGATCAAAATTCTGGTCACCAGGGCCAAAATGAGTGCCGGCTGCCGAAGCCACCGCTCTGCTGCAAGCGGCTCTGCCGAGAGCTGCCTTCATCCCACGCCCTGCGCCATGCCAGCATCGTGTCGGGAGTTTCTTTTGTTGTCTCTTTACAATGGCTCAGTACCTCGGGGGAGGAGAGGCAGCAGGCTGGGGAGGAGATTTGCCAAAAGATAAGCAAATTCAGGAGCCAGTTAGAAGCACTGCTTTCGGGAACTGTCACAGAACACTGTCAGTCAAGAGAAGTTTCTCACAAAATCTCCAAAACAACCTCTTCCTCCTCCACATTCATCCGCCTCCTCTGAGGGGTGGCAGTTAATATCCTAAATACAACATAACCGCTTGGAAGGCGCTTTTCCTTTTGAGTCACCACCTTGCTATTTTTGCAGCCGCCAATACAGACTGGCGGAGCTGATGTCATTAAGCTGGTACCTACAGGAACAACCTGGGGAGCTGGGGCTGGAGTTCCAGGGAAAAAGAAGCTCCCGAAAAGTGTCTTCTGGGGAAGTCAGGATGCAGGCAGTGCAAGGCATCAGTGCCAAGAAAAGGAAGGGAAAAAAATGAATAACAGCACTACAGTGTCATTGCTGGTTGACTCCAGTTCGTTTTAAGCCATTATCAAACTAGGAAAGCAGGAGGGGGGAGAAAGGGTAAACATTTCATTTGCACACAACATAACAGGTTCTGTTTTAGACACAGCTTTTTTTATTCTTTTTAGCTGAAGTGTTAAAAAACACCCAGGAAAGAAGTTTCAACCCCCAAAGTTATTGCAAAATGAGAAATCAAAGGTTCCTGTTCCAGCAAGAAGCTCGCTGGGACTGGGTGGCAGACAGGGTGGGAACGCCAGACATCAGTCCCTGGAAGGCTGACAAGCACAAGGGAGGGCCTGAGCGCAACAAAGCTGGGACATGAATCCCGCAGAATCTCCTGGTGATTTGGGTCAACATATGGCCCAACGTGCCATCTTTGGCCAACCTCAACATGTTTCAGTCTCCGGGGCAGCGTATGCTGTTTTCTGACATCAGAACCAGAGAGCATCGATGGCACCATGGAAGGAGAAGCTACTCTCACCATACCTCATACACACTCCTGCTGAAATGGGGGGCTAAAGTGCTGTTTACTTCCACAACATCTGATCCACAGCTCTCCTGGATCTCCTTAAAGCTCAGAGGAAGGCTCCCGATCGGTATTTCGGCTGTTGCGCGAGAACACAACACAAGTGGTGTCAGCCTGGGACCCTCAGCGTCAGCTCAAGTGCGAGCCGTTTCCCTGACAGGGTGTTGGGTCTGCACGCCCGCCGAGCACCAGCTGATGTCAATGGGACTATTATGATTTCACCCAGGCTTGCTGCTCCGGCTGCAGTTTCCCTCATTCCCCGAACAGCAGGGAAGGTCTAGACTGGAGCTACAAAGATTTCCACATAGACACACGCAGACAAACACAGATTTCTTTCCTGCCCTGCCAGTTTCACCAACCATGAGAGCAATCCACAAAGCACATGAAGGCTTTCTTTTCTCTGACCTGCTTGGCTGGCTTTTCTTAGCCTGTTTGAATGGCTCTACTAGCCTAGCCATGAACATACAGACAAGTTTGAGCCTCTGTTGTAGATGAGTTAAACTTTGAGAGAGAAGAAATGCAGGTATCAAAGCAGTAGTAAAAGAGATATGCATGGGGGAGAGTAACTGTGGGATGGAGAGAGAGAGGCTTCAAGGCTGGGACTAGAAGAACTAAACTGGGACTAAGCTATGCAAGAGGAGACATCTTGCACATCATGCACAGCCCCACACAGAGGTCCTTTACAGAGCACAGCCTGCTCAAGTTCTGTGCTGCTGCCCTACCACCTGCAGGGAAAGGGCCTCCTCCAGAACCTGAAGGTGCTCTAGTCAAGGGTAAGAAGAGAATACAGCATCTGATCCGCTGTGCTCTTAGGATCTGTCCAGAGGTGCACACAAAACTGATCCAAGCAGTGCAAGTCCTCCACAGTCCTCCCTGCAAGCAGATGTTCTCCGGCTGTGTACTTTGTGTCTGCTCTGGTGAACCCTGAAGGATTTGATCCTCTCCTGACCCAAGGTCAGGTCGAGCCCCGAGTCTGTGCTGCAGCAGCTTTCCCAGGGGAAGGGGAGCCTCAGGGGAGAGGTGGGCTAGGAAGGAAGACAACTGCTGTGCTCCTTGAGCGAGCCATCTCTGTCTCATGAGCTTTAGATCACCTCTGTGCAGCGAGTGCCCTCATATACAGAAGTCAACAGAAAAAGACTGAGGACACAACAACCTGAGAAGGGATGTGCCCTGGGAACGCCGGCAGTTAGTCAGGGCGCTCAGGCTAAACTGTGAGCAGGGACCAGTGCCGAGACTGTTCCAGCTGCAGCTTGCAGCGTCCCACAGCACACAGACGAGAGGCCACGGAGCTGCTCCGCACACAAGAGAGCAGCGATCAGGGCAGCAGGAACTCCAGCAGGGTCTGGGGCGGCCGTGGCACCCAGCGCTGTGCGCGGCGTGTGATGCAGAGCTGTTTGGCAGCCCAGGTTAATGCTGCAACATCTCCTGCATGACTCTGCTCTGTGAATCTGTCCCCAGAAATTAAAAAGCTGCAAACAAACAACTAAAACAAAGACCCAGACAAGTCAAAGGAAGCAAGAGAAAGACGGTGCAGTGATTCACGTACCTGTAACTGTTCCGAGAAAAGCAGCCATGACCAGAGGCATTTTCAACAGACAATACCACGTCAGCAGACCTGGCTGCTTTTAGGTTAATATCCTTGAAAAGGGCTGATTTTAGTGGAGGAAACAACATAAATAATTTGATAGTAATCTGGTTTATCAACTTGAGGGCTTAAGAAAGAAAATAAAATGGGGAAAGGGACAAAGCCTCACACGGGCAGGAGAGAGGACCGCTGGGAAGAACACAAACAACAGCTGGTGGGGCTTGTTTTTGGTTTTCAGTTTTTCTTAAGAAAGATAGAAATGTGTGTAGGAGAGTTATATTAATGAAATACTGAATCAAAATATTAATACACTGTAAGAAGAATAAACCATTCAATCTCCTGCTGTCTCTATTTTTAAAGAAGTATTTTTCAGTTTCCAAACCCTATAATGCAAAAGGAGAAATCAAAGATTTCCTCTCTGCCCTTACTTTGTGTACACTTCCAGTCCAGTGCAACTGCTCCAGTTATTAAAAAAAAAACAAAAACCACACAAACAAGAACACTTCAGAAAATGAAAGTTAAAAGAATACTCATTTCATTTAATGATCCCTCCTTCTTTGATATGTTTACTGTATTTGTGTCAGGTGTTACAGTTGGAAGCAGCTGCTATTGTATTGGTGAATATTTGTTTTCCAGTTGGAGTTTGCACAATCCCTATCTCACGACGGTGCATGCCAACAGCTTCAGTGCCGGAAAACACTGAAATAAACATAGGAACAACTGTTCTGCATTATGCACAGCGACTAGTGAAAATTATTTTTCTCCCCTCTTCTTTCCTAATGACTCACACCCTCCAGAAAAATGACAAACTACAGCCCATGTAACCTGCTTTTCCTCTAGAAGTCAGTTCTGTTTTTCTCTCTCCAACCAACCAACTTAGAAGGAAAAAAATACTGCACCACAGTCCTTTTTATTCTCTATTTGATAAGTGATCTGATCTCCTTAAGAAGTGATGGGAAGCCTCCAAGGGCTTCAATTCATTTATTTGAAGCTTAGCTGAACTTTTAAACATCCCACCCTTCCGCCTAATCCCTCAACAAGCTCACATTTCCCCTTTACCTTCCATGGGCTTGCCTACAGGGAAATACCTTCCTAGAACAGCTGGACTAGAATAATTAATCCACTATAGATTAGGCCAGTAAGATTCCTGCCTTGGTATTGTTCTGGAATAAAATTTATTTTATTTTGCAAGCATATGTCTGTACAGCCATGGCTTTTATTCCACAACCCATAGACTTACCCTGGTGCAGCTAGCATAGAGCAGTTACTGTGACACCACAATGAAGGAAAACCTCCCTGCACAGGCAAGCTAGGAAGGACGAGCTCGGATCCATCCAGCAAGGACTTCAGAGATACTAAACTGCAAAGTGCAAGAAGATCGTGGGATTAGAACTGAGGCCATTGTCTTTTCAGACACACGGCTACTACCAAATGCCCTTTCCCATGTACCTGCATCTAAGGGAAGGTCTCATTGGTCTGAGGCTTTATTCCTAGTGCCAGGCCATTGCTCTGCCCCCTCCTGATGAAAGCTCAGCAAAAACACACATGGGCAGGTGAGCCCGACTGAGATGCCTTATGAACTCTTCTTGGGACAGGTGATTTTCCACACTCCTGTTTTCTAAACCAAAAAGAACCCAGATCCCACTGGGGGGTCTTGCCAGGACCCTCCAGGTTACATCAGCCTGGTTTCACATGAGCACAGCGCAGTCAGGAGAGGGCACCTGGGGAGGGACCCCAGTGACTGCCTTGATGGTGTTCAAGGTGCCTGCACCAGCTCCACCACCCCTGCCTCCTGGCAAACTCCTCTCACCCTTGTGCTTTGATTTCTCAGTTTTCTAGGGGGAATGTAATATTGCTTTGGGGATTAATTAATTGATGAATATAGAGAGCTTGGAAAGTGTAAAGCACTACACAGGAGTTAAGTGTTATAATTAGGAGCAATTCTGATCTTGATTACAATGAGGTAAAGCTGGAAGTCCTACACCATAGAAAGATTTAAACTGATAAAAAAAGATCAGAATCAGGGTCTTATGATTTTAAATGTAAACTTGGGCAGATTCCCTGCTGAGTTACATCTGCAACTGTAATAAGATCATGGAACATGACAACTTGTCATTTCAGTAAGAGACATAGGGAAAATGCCCTTTAAAAAAATTAAACAGGAAGGAAATTTTTAAAGTGTTTTCTTTGGCTCTGAAACATATGCCCGGGGAGAAACTGTTCTCAGCAATGCAGTGGATCTTGAAATATTTACTGGGTCTGGCATTTAACATAATCTTTCTTGTATAAATGATATAGGAAAAACACATTATCTTAGGCTGCAATCTAGTGTGAGGATGAGATGATATTTTAATAGGGCTGCATTCATCAACTGTAACAAGGGAGGGAATGTGCTCCGATCCAACATGCCCTGTGGGCAATGTAAGTAAGAGTAAGCGACTTCGACCATCAGATAAGTACAGCAACGGGGGAAGACAGACAGACAGACAGACAGCTAGGGAAGGAAGGCGGTTCAGGAGGGTGATGTAGCCGGGACAGGTATGCCCATCTTACAGGGTTCCCATCCTTTCACTTCATGCTAAGGCCCCCTAGATAGGATGCTCCTGGAAACCTGAATTTCTCACTTGGCTTGCAGTGGGATTTGCATGTCTAGCCAGTGACACTACTATTTTCAGACATAATTAAATTTTTAATTATGCTTTTTAATAGCCAGTAGCTACAGCTTTGCAGTTTTCTTTCTGTCCCTGTTGGATGCACCATGGAGCACCACCATGAGCCTCCACCCTTTTTTTTTTCTTCCAGCAAGATCTGAGAGTGTGAACACACGGCTAGAAAGGAGTGCATGCATGTGTGCAGCTGAGCTTACAGCCACATGTCATAGTTATGGACTAGAATCAGAACTGGGCAGTGCACTTCAGAGCCACAAGAACATCCCTTCTAACTTGTGTTTTCTAACACAAGTTCTGAGAAAGAATGGGGAAGACAGAAAGGCCCAGATCCTCAAACATCACCAAATTTGCAGACAGTTCTGGGAACAACATACCAGCTTTGCTTCAAATCAGGCTGAGCACTGGTAAATGTATAAAAAAGGGAAAAAGTTATCATATACAAGTAGCCACAGTAAGACTGAGAGGAAGTCCTTCAAAGAGGACTTGTGTTGGAGAACATGTTGTATTGAAAATCATCAAGGAGAATCAGAGGATTATTTGTGACCTTGGGCAAGTTGCTTAATCTCCTTCTAGCTCAGACAGGCAGAGTCATACTCACCAAAACCACAACAACCTCCCCATTCCTCCTCTCTGTGAAAAGGAACAGGGGTGTGGAAAAGCGTACATTTTCCTGGAAATTCAGGAGGAGGAGAGGTCTAAATGAAACACGAAGAAATTAAAAGGCAGATCATTTTGATCCAGTCATATCCCTCAACCTTTTGAAGTCTGAAGGACCTCTGACCTTCCTGAAGCAGTCCCAAGACTCCCTTTCACCCATTTGCAGAAAAAATGAAAAATACCCGAAACGCTGACTGCTCATTAATTTGCTTTTCTTTTCTCACGGTTTGTTTGCTAGCTTGTCTGTGTGGGAAGATGGAGTTGGTTTTTATTATTTTCTAGTCATTGCTTGCCCCACCTGTTGTAGGGACCATCAGCAGTTAATGGAGCACAAGCTGAGCATCACAGCCCGTAAGCACATGCCTGTTCCCAGTCCCTTCGGTGTCATTCCCTCACAGACACCCTTTAATCGGTGTTTCAGATGTACCACAGAGCAGACACCGAACATCTGCAGTATAGAGGTGATACCGTACTGAAACACTAGCAGCTTAAATCCCCAGTAGGCATCAAAACTACCGTAGCTGTGCTGTGGGAAGGGTGACACAGACGCATTTAGCCTGCAGGAGCCCTTCACAGCCATCGGTGAGTCCAGCTCAGATGCACACTAAGCAGCTTGCACAAGGCGGGCCCGCTTCCACGCAGAGGTGTGCAACCCAGCTCTCTGTCTGCGGGCCTGCTGACAGCTCAAATGGGCTGGGCAGGCTCAAAGGCATCCTTCCCTTCTCCCTGCCTACCCTGGGGATGGTCAGCAGCCAGATCAGCAATGCATTTGCCTCAGCTTTACCCTGACCGCTCACAGCTCCACCAAGGCTGCCCTGCCCAGCCCAGGCCTCGGCCTGCAGCGGTGCTGCCACATCCCCGCGCCTCCCCACTGATTTGCATTGCCAGCCAGGAGCACGGAGTGGCTGTGATTTGGCATCTAATTATCACAATGACTTCAGCAATTCAGGTAACCATTTTCAAATTGCTGCTAATTGCTATTAATTTGCGTACACAGCAGCCTAACGGGATATACCGCCCAGGTGGCAGAGGGCAATGCTTGGTTTTCAGGTCCTAATTTTATCTCGCTTTTTAAAGCAGGGTCTGAACCTCCAAGGTTTTGACTTCTTCAGATCCCCTTGTTATGAAGTTATGAGAAAACATTTGTGGTCGGGTGATTTCCTTTTGCCCTAGACAGCTGTCAAGAGCAGCAGAATGGCCCAAGGCAAAATCTGATGTGGGTGTAAGGAGTGGCTTAAGCCAATAAGCTAAAGTGACGGGTTAGAAAGCCTGGGGAAAAGAAAAAAAAAAAAAAAAAGCCAATAATTGCTGAAAAATCTTCCTATTCTGCTAAGTTTATTTAGCCAAATTCAACGACCCCTCTCCAGGCCTTCAGCCTTCTCCACGCCTTAGAAAAGAACCTTATTAATCATTTCACTTCTATTGTTTAATTATCCTAAGCATCAGCAGTACAGACCAATGCTTGGCTCTCGCAGAACAAATCCCAGTGGCTGCAGGAGGAGCGGGCACAGCTTTGGGAGCAGCACAGGCAAAGGAGGATTTAGGGCTCGGTGAGCATGGCACAGCGCTCAGCCCGGGGTCGCACCACACATAAAGACACTGGCTGCCCTGTCGCCCCAGCCGCAGGTTGCCTTTCAGGTACACAAGAGCAGCCTTTTTGGAAGGTACGGCTGTTTAGATATCCCGAAAGTGCCGCCACAAACTATATTTTAGGAACTGGAAGATCAGCTGCTGCTTAAAATCCTCTGAGAGCTAAGAAACTTAATCAGATTTATAATAGGCCCCACAACCACTCCAGGTGAATCAAAGTGAAGATATTGCCTGTGTGTCATTTAGAGTAAAGAGGGATTTAAAAAGTATCTTTACTACACCCTACCAGTCTGCTAGGATTTTCTTTTAATGAGTAGTCTTCATTGGGAATGGACGGAAACTCTCCACCAACTGTTAAAGAAGGTGGTAAAATGGATTAGCGGCTCAGAGACAATTGTCACAGATTGTGTTTGTTCTTCTTGGGAAGAAAAAAACACCTCAGTTTTAATGAACAAATGCGTTATCTCCTCACCTCCCAAAATATTACTAACTGAAAGAAAATCTGTTCAAATTTTGACAACTTTCAGAGGTATTTCTTGGGGGTTGAGGGGACTTCTGTTTGCCAAATTCCTGTCTGCAGGAAAGGAGAGAAGGCAGTGCTAGTACTTGGTTCAACTTTTTTGCAAGTCGTGGTTGCGATATATGCCCTTAGCTCTGGACACTAGCACCATCCATTGCTGTGCACAAATATGAGCCCGCATCACTTGTGAACTGCAGCTTTTGGATTGACTGCTGCTGCCCAGACCTGCACTGGGTCCTGGTGGCCAGGGCAGCTGCCAGCACAGGATGGGACTGCACTTCTTCACGGAGCTGCCCAGGATGCAGTATGGGCTCTGCTTTTGCCCTCTGTGTCCCACCCTGAAGCACTCACAGCCTGCAGCTTTCCACTAGGTTTGGGCACCTGCCACAGTGCACTTCATTTTGCTAAGTAAACATTTGCAACACAAATATAATTACCTTTCTCTCTGGTAGCCTTTGTGGTCCAAATATTTTCACTGGAATGCTCATTCTCATTCAATTAAAAATTTAAATTACCTTTATAGTAATACCAAATTATTATTATTTTTATAAAGATTTAAAATTCAACTTTTGCTTCTTCTGCTGAATGTGCAGAGATGTCTCCCTTTGGGGGACTCAGTCTGAGTCCTTCATGATGCATTCACGGGATATAGACTGGCTATATCAGGTAATATTTTATACAAAGGCTGAACCCTTATTTAATAGTCAGTCTTCTATTGATTCATGCAGGCAGTAATGGTGACTAACAGAGCTGTGATTCATTGGCATCTATTGGTATCATGGGGCTGAGGTTTTTCTGCTCTTCACAACCTCTTCCCTCTGCTTCTCCTAAATCCATATATACACCGTTCTTTTAAAAAGGGAGGAATAAAATGAGAAGACTATTTTTTACCAGAAGCTCTACACTGGTAGTAAAACTCACTTCTTTCTTCATGACATACCTACAGCTATTTTAGAGCCCCATGCAATTTCCTAGAACCTCCCAAATTTACCTACTATGCTGTTTCTTCTTTTCCAGCTAGATAGGAAATACAAGATGAAGTCAAGTGTATGGGTTATACGAAAACAGCAGATGATTCATGACAGCTACAATACTTAAAAGTTAGCTATTCCTTGTCCATTTTATACATGCGCGCCTGCACACAGTACCCTGCCCAGAAACAATCCATATTCTTCCCCTTGAAGTAAATAAATAAAATCACAGTCTTGTTCCCATGTAGCTGTATATAACACCTTTGACTCAATCAGAGCAAAGAAATAGCAAGGCAAGAGTCTCCAAAATAACAAGAAGTATACCCATACACTTTCAGAGTATTTCAACTACTTAGTTCTAAGTTTAAAAACACAGACAGGTCGCATGGTTTGCAGTAGTGAAGTTTTGGAGGCAGTTCTGTCTCTAGAAAGTTGTTTCAGAGTTTCACAGCAAGGACCTCTCAGCAGCTCAGTCAGTAGGCACCAGCCCTCTGGTTCACCTGGCTCCAGACTCATTGCTTGTTTTTACACAGAGAGGTGGCTGCGTCTCTAGGACTGTAAGGGCCAAGAACTTGGAACAAGGCCACCCACACCATTGTTGGTGAACGAGCCTCTACCAAATTCTCTCAGTTGTGCTCTCAGAGAAGCAGACACGAATGGCTTCAAACCATGCTATTAGTCGTCTGAAATCATACCTTTAACCATAGGTCTCCCGCTCTTCAGTGACTCTTTGAGACCTACACAGCAGGCAACATTCCTGCTGGAATCTCCCTAGCTCCTCATCTTTGTACTTCCACTTCCCCTCATCATCATCATCATCATACCCAATGACAGCACAAGCACTGGGCCTGAAATCTTGGCCTTGTTAAATCAAGTCTGACTTTTACCACTTGTGACAGTGAGGCCAGGACTTCATCACAGGCCCTCCTTCCCTAGGCCTAGGTAATGACAGCCAGAGCTTCACCTGGGCCACTGCACCATTTTGTTAATTAGTGGGTCAAGATTTGATGCTTGGAGACACACCATTGACTGCTTCTGAGGAATTCTGAGCCTAGTAAATCCCAAATATTTGAAATACAAGCTCTAAGGCCAGTCAGACCAAACCCACTATTTTTTCTTTTATTTCTTTATCTTCTGCCTCACAATCCACTGTTAAAATCTCTTCCCTCGGAGCCTGTCAAAGCTGCCTCCCCAGGGCTCTGCCCTATTGTGCGTGGCCTCATGCAGTCCCTTTGTAATACCCAAGCCATGCAGTTGATGCTCAGACTGAATTAGAAAGCAGGCCTGTGTCTGATCTGCAAACATACCTCCAGCCTTATTTTCCTTCCCTTAATGTATTCCAGTCTATGCCTGTGTAGTTAAAATCTTCAATTCCTACCACTCTCTCCTTTTTACATGCCTGTTTTATTTGCACAGTCATTTCACAGTCCAGTTGTTCTTTCTGGTCAGGTGGCCTATAAAATATTTCTATTACTAGTTTACTCTCTGAAACATCTCCAACTGCAGCCCGTAATGACATGGCAGGCCCATTCCAGCCTCTCTCAGATCCCCACTTTCAAAGGCTAATAAATCCTTTTTCTTCTCAAATGGCTCTCTCTTCTCTCATTCCCTTCTCTTCCTCCCCAAACAATCTAAACAATCTCTACTCTTTAATGTTAATACCTCTGTTATCTTCTAAGGAAACAGCAGTTGCATCCATACCTATTTCCCAATGGGCAATGCCTACGCGTACAGCTGAATTTCTAGCATCCGCAGCGCGAGGCAGCAATAGGCACCCCCCTCCTTCCATTCCCTGTACAAATATAACCTCTTCCCGACCGCATCTGGGACTGATGGCTTTGATGTTCCTGGTCAGGGTAAGCAGGGCTGGTTCTCATTTCTGTCCATCTTCCAGCAAGTCTCCGGTTCCCCAACTGCTTCCAATTTGTCTGGGAGGGAGGATCTGGTTAGAGTCAAGGATTTCTACTTTTTAATGTCTCTTCTACTGTATCCCATAAATATATTTAACTAGCCTTTCCCACTCCCATTGCAAGAAACCTTCCTTCTGCCTGTGTTGTGGTGTGGGCTGGCTGCAAACAGGAGTGTAAGACGAACCCAGTGCTTGCGGCTGAAATTGTCCTTGAGGTCTGTGCTGCACACCTTGACCTGCAATGCCTCGAATTCCTCCAACTGCATTTTCTTAGCATATGTTTCTGCTACAGTGGGAGAGTGACTGGTACCTCGGGAGGTTCTTCTGCTCAGCCAGGACTCTGCAGCTGTTCCTGGTACTCGCAGCCTTACAGAGGCAGACACAGCTTTGGGCAAAGCCTCTGCCTCACCATACCCCCAACCATGTGCCCCACGAGGAGGTGAGACCAAATGCCTTCTCGTTCCCTGTAATCCGTCTGTGTGAGGATGCGGGAGCACAGATGCAGCATGAGCTGTGCAATGCTCCTGCACATCTAGCCTGCCATGAGCGCCACATAGGGTGGCCCAAGTAGCATTTTTTAGAGTAGCCAAATGAAGAATTCATTGACAACTCGAAGTCTAAAGCCTCCCAAATCATGCTCAGAACATCCCTGGAAGCTGGGACGCCCCCATTCTGTTGCCATCGTTGACATGAGAAACTGTAAAAAACAGCAAATCTCACGCTGAGGAAAAAGTCAGAGGAGTGGCTTAGGATTCACTCCCATGTGCCAACGGTTACTAGTGTGTTTTTAAGCACCAGGCCAAAGTTTGAGCAAATTTACTCTATACTAAACTTAAATATGCTAAAAAAAGAAATCTGGCCCTGAAATGATTTGGTCCTATGGTGACTGTAAAATGGGATTTAAAACATATTTCTATTAGTGATCTGGACAAGAGCTTGTGAGGGATGCAGAGGGATACAGCCAGCACAGTTCACAGCACCCAGCAATCCACCCTGCTCACGGCTCCAACTTGTTACTAGCCAAAAAGGAAGAGAAGAGCAATTTCCTTCTTTTCCTCTTTCGCATTCATGCTGCAGCCCTGTGACCGGGTTCTCCACAGAGCCCCATGTTGCTCCCTGGCACCCAGGGCATCAGCTGGACTCTGCACCACAGGAAAGCTCTGTGTTAGTTAGCACTGCAGTAATTACTCCCACAAATACCGCCGTCATGCTGCATACATCCAACCAGGCAGCCAAATGGTTTCGAGCCAAGCAGTGGTCTCAGAGCAAGTAATGTACAGCCCTGGGAAATCCCTGAGAAGTCCAAGGGCAGAGCATCGACCACTCTAGTTTCACGGCTGTTCAGTTCCGCAGCTATGAGCAGTGCTGGCTCTGCAGGTTGTGCCACACCCGACCCCAACAGGCTGCCTGCAAATGCACCCCAGACCCACTTCTGACTGCGCAGTGGTAGGAGAGCTGCTGCTGGGGGTGGAATCGCCATCGCCTTCCATGCTGGCCCAGCGAGCTGGTGATGCTCCCAGCAAGCACACGGCCAAGGTGGTACCTCCAGAGTACAGCCCTCCAGATCTCCGTGACACCCAGAGCAGAAGGACCTGGTCGGAGCAACTGCACTCCAGTGCTGCACCTGGAGAGAGCTCTGGAATCACCAGCCTCTTAGCCCTCATGAGTGGAGCTGGGAACATCCGGAGTACATATCTTTTTCTAATCTTGGAAGAGCTCCCGTTGTGGTTTCCCAAACCCTGGTGTTGACACATCTTGTTGGGCCTTACAATACAGCAGTTGGACTTGGTCTGTATTGAGTCAGACAGATCCCGCTTTTAAGCCTGGGACTATTAACATAACGTTTTAGTCCCTCCCACTCCTCTTCCAAACTGACACTCGGTACAGCTGAAGTTCCTAAAAATCTAGGAATCTGTTTTTCTTTGTAAGCCCAAAAATTTTTTAAAAAGGTTTGAAAGAAGTTTCAGGAGAAGCTTTCCTGTACAAGGTCTGATTCATTCCTCCCATGGATGCACATGTTGCATTGGGGTCAAATATAAGACTCGGAGTCAATAGCTGTTAAGGGCTTGGTCCTCCCACTGGTCTTGTATGTGACCAAGGTGAATGAATTTTACCTCTTTATGCATAACTTTTCTCATCTGGAAAACTGGCTACTAAAGATAATCCAAACCCATACGCTTTTGTGAGATCAAATTTTCTGTCAATCCTGCAGTATTCTCAGAAAGAAAGGTGAGTTTAGTAGGAGTTATCTGGTCACCCAATAAAACAGAATTATTAAAATGTGCTTTTTCTCTTCTAAACAAGAGTTCTAGCATTATTTACAAGAACAGAGACGATACATCAGGACAGGTCAGGATGCAGCAGTGCCTTACAACATCCCCACAGCTATATGCGACACGAGCATAGGAACTTGGGCTGTTAGGCGGACACACCAGCTCCTTTCCCAGCTCATTGCACAGCCTGTCCTCATTCCAGAGTGCTGAACCAAGTCTCAGCTGCTGGAAGAAGTCACCCTAGGACACTGCCAGGAGGAGGTGCGGTGGCGCAGGGCTGAGCATCTCTGCCCACTGGCGCCCTGCTGTTTGCCCTCCTCTTGTGCAAGTGGTACTTTGGCTGAAAAGAACACCAGCTAAATGGCAGGATTGGGTTCAGAGCAATGCTGGGAGGCTGTAGTTCAGAGGAGGGACCCCAGCATTTATATCATATGGCACACAGACACCGTTTGGCTGGGTAAATGACACAGTTAAACAAGGTAAATCAACAATGTGAGAGACGATGAGAAAATTATATTGACTGTAATGTTTACAAACACTCGTCACCTTCCAACTCACTGATGAATTGGTAATTTTTTTGCTGGAAGAAAAGATCCCTCTTGCTTTAAAGAAAGCTATTTGATGAGGCACAAGGGAGACAATTAAACATTTAATTCAGTTTGACCTGCTCTGTCATTATAGCTCTTTGTTTCCCCATCTTTCTCTTTTACTCTGACCTTTAGGATTGGGTACTTCGTGGTGTATTTTTTTTTTTTGACCAGGTCAGATCAAACGGATCCTGTTTCCCAAAGATAACGTGAATGCTGAATATTAATGCAGCCTTCCCCCATTGTGTCCCTTCGCCTCCCTTCCCCCAGTTCCCCCCACACCCCATATGCCTCCCCCTGCCTGCAAGCTCATTTGCACAAAAGCACACCGAGTCCCCACTCAGCAGCCCACCTTGAACAAAACACTCCAGGACTCTTGAAACAGCAGAAGTGCTAATCAAGCAGGGCCCTGTGCTGTGTGCTTCTGCAGTGGTTGCCTGGCATAGAAATGGGCTGTCTGGCCGCAGCTATGAGGTAACGTCTGGCTTTTTTGCCAAGCTGCAGAACTAGTCAGACACTCCCTGGAACAACATTTCTTCAGGAAAAAAAAAAAAAAAAAGAAAAGAAAAAAAAAGGAAAGAAAGAAAAGTTAGGCAAGAAATGATCTTCCAGAAACTTCCTTGCATCTTTCAGTGTTCCCCCCCCCCCCCCCGGGAGTTTTTTTTTTTTTTAATTATATAACCAAATTACTTAGAATGCAAAGGGTTTCATCAGCTGATTTTGGGCAGTAATCTTATGAAACTGATTTCTCACACTAGTCACACTGGAAACTCGGAAAGGGGAACGAACACACAAAATATATACACACAGATGTACCCCACTCTTTTTCCTGCAACACAATCTAAATCTATCAGCTATTTTTGGATGCAAACTGAAATAGAGCAATACAAATTCAAGCAAGGCAGAGCTAACCTGCATCTGCAGCATCTTTTTTGTTTGTTTGTTTGTTTTGTTTTATTTTCAGAGCCACTGATTAATCTAATTAACCAGTTAGAGGAATTTTTCCTTGTGCTGCAGCAGCCCTTCTCTTTCCCGAGAAATTCGTTATTTTCTGAGGTTGCATAGTATTCTGTATTCAGTCCATTCTTTTTATAATATCCCCGACAGCTTTATTTTTTTTTCTTCTTGGAGAAAATAAAATATATAGTTCATTTTTCTGCAGGGAAGGCTGAAAAATAGTCTGATGAGACACAGCTGCTCCTTTGGAGATTAAAGCTCCCCGGCAAAACCTCTCGTATGAAATACGTGCATATACCTCAGTTAACAATTTAGGCTTGTCCCTGGGTGACACCCTCCAAAGAGTTAATTCCTGAGAAGCAGCAGCTTTGAAAAGGTGCAAGAAGGAATGTCTTGTCCTCAGGGCAGGACCAGCCAATGGAGCTGGGTGCCGGTGATGTAATGCTTCCAACCTGGTGCATCATTGGTTCCGGAGATGTTAGGCTTGATAGGATTTTGGAGAGTTTGGTGAAAGGAGCCTTAGCAGAAGAGCCTGTAAATTTCCCTGCACCAAGGACATTGCACTTCAATTCTCTAGTGTTCTTCAGCCGAGGCACGTCTAGCTGGGAGAAGTTTGCTCTGACGATAACACTTCTGCCTTGTGTCTTCTCGGTGCTGTTTAGCTATTCTGTATCCTGCTATCTGGGAGGCATTTCTCTGAAGTCAGACTGTGCTGGAATTACTTCTCCAGCCTGCCCATGAAATTGAAATGAATTTTTAATAAAAAGCAGTTGTTTTTTCTCTGACTCACCTCTGAACTTTTAATTGTTTCAGGCACCAACTTCCATTCCCCCAGCTTCTATTACCTTCCTAGGTTTTCATCTGCCCAGTCTTATTTATTTAGCTGATTACTTCATGAGGAGATGGCTGATGATGTCTTAAATGAACCTCTCCAGTCTGGGCTTGCTCGGGAGGAAGCTGCTTCAACCACCAGCTCAGGAACACGTAGCCCTGCGCACGCCAAGGTCCCAGGCCGCAGGACTTGCAGGAGAGCAGCTGCAGTCCCCGAAGCTGCCTGGCCACAGGTGCTAAGTAGCTGCTTTGAACTTCAGCCATGATTCAGTCACAGAATCCTCTGAGATTCCCGTCCCTTTCTTTCACTCGCCTTAAATGAAATAAAGAGTCTTGTAAAACCTACAGGGGCGATTAAAGCTTCAGTCAAACCAGGGAGTAAACAGAAAGTGCAGAAGATGTTCACAGACGTCTTCCACGGGTCCCCTGGAGACGTCGGCACTGGTGATGCTGAGGTCAAGGCAGCGGCACACAAAGCCCCGGCCAGCCCACAGATCTCTGGAAGCTCAGAGCCATTCAGTTTCCCGTCCTTCCCCTGGGCACCCCGAGGAACCCTGCCAGTTGCCAGAGGCCAAAGATCACACAAGCGCTGCGGAGAGGAGAGCCGCTCCAAGATACAGATGGCTTAACGCTGCTCAAGTTTGCTTTGTTTCCAAACAGGAATCTGAAATCCTGAAACTCCCTGAAAACTATGGGGTTTTGATGCAGACTTTTGAAAGAAGTGCAAAAAATCTTGTTTACTATTTATATGAAGAAACTTAAACTGAAATAATTCATTCCAGAAATAGAACTTTTCCTGTCAACTCCCACTTTTGTCTAAATTAAAATAAAATGGTTTCTGTAGTTTTCAATATTCAAACCCTGTTTGAATAGCAATGGAACGACACCTTCGGTAGGCCTAACTGCCTCCACTTGGTGTGATAAGGAGGGCACGAAGATGAATCAAAGAAAACTGCACCTCCCCTCCTTGTGCTGTACAAAGGGATTATCCCTGGCATACTTCTGCCTTCTTCGTTTGAGTAACAACATCTCAAAAACCTTTGAGAGAAAGAGATCTAAAACTAACCTAGAGAGTCTATTCCACTCCCTACGTCTCCTAATAGGCAGAAAACTTTTCCTAATATCCAATCTATTTGTTTTCATTTCCTGCAAATTAAGCTGATTTCTTTTTAAGCTGATATCCTGCCTCCAGTAGAAAAGGGAAATAACCAACCAGCGTCCTCTTTAAATCAACCTACTCCACAGTACCGGGCTATTGTCATGCCCTTCCTTATTCTCTTCTTCCCCAGACTAAACCAGTCCAGTTCTTTCAATCTTTTCTTCTCACTAATGGTATCTAAATTTCAAATATTTCCTTCTGTCCCTTCCCTGGGATTTTTTCTTTATTTTTTGAAGGTTTCCAAAAGCGGACCTAGGATGTTGTGTACTGCTCCTGACCAATGCACTGCTGCATCTTCTCACCCTGCTTATCAACACAGGCAAGGAGAAGAGTGATTTCTTCTCAGAATAACGGCTGATAAAACCTAGAGAGGGGACTGTCAACCATGTAGGTCTCCTGCTTTGTGACATTTTGTTGAAAAAGTGTCCCTGCTTGAGTTGCTTTAAACAAAGAAAAACAGTCACACTACACCTCCCCATCTCCCCAGAGGAGTAGCGATGCGCAGTGTACCCTGAAGGGAATATTTCTGGTAACTTTGCCCAGTGTTTCCACAGCTCAGCACTTAGCTGGACTTTCCGTGTGCTACCAGCTACCTATTCATTTGTACCGACTTTCCAGTATTGTAAAGCCAGAATATCTCATAAGTGCTGATGAGGTAATTGTCATTACTGGTAAAGGAGGGCGGGATTTAAAAGCGAGCTGTTGAAACCTATGGGAAAGGAAGGCCGCAGATCAGCCCCACTCCGGGGGAGCACATACATTGGTTATGTGAAGTGTTACCAGTTAATTTCATTCTTCCGAATGCATAGGATGCAGTCCATCATCCTGGGTCATCTTGCTCATCCTTCTCAGCTGAAACATGTCTGTCCTCTGTATTGAGGTGGTAGAGGTTTGTTACCGCCAGAGAGCCTTGACCTCTCATTTCTTTCTTTGCTCTATTGAGTAACATACGGTTTTGTTCTACCTTGATGAAAAGAGTGCATCATTTCACTACTACCTAAGTTGAGATGTTAAGATGAAGCTGCTGCACAAGCACACAACACTGAGATAAAAAGCCCCACCACGTAATTTGTTTTAGCACTGTGTTCATGGATTTTGACAAAGAAGCCTGTGACAGGAGAACGTAATGACAAAGAAATGCATACCCACTGATCCTACAATTCTCTTTCCCAGCAACAGCAAGACCATGTTTTCTGTTCCAGACCTTTCTTGCGCTTAAGGAGACATTTTGTGTTGGCTTTGGAAAATTAGCATTGCAACAAATAAACGTGCTGTGCCGAGGCCCCTGCCCTCCCTGCGGACGCTGTATGTGGAGAAGTCAGGTATGGCTGTGCAGGGTGTTTGCTGTGTGGTTTATAGAAATGCATCTCATTTGTGACTCCAGCTAGCCGAGCGTCTCAACATTGCTGTAATAACAATGACAGCTGTGTTTGGAGTTGTTTTTTTCTGCGTGTGTGCTGCTTTGCTACAGGGAGTCTTTCCATTTACTTCAGGCAGTTTGAGAAAGGGCCTTTGCTCGAGCGAGTATCTGCTGCAGCACAAACTTCCATACAAGCCAACCATTAAAGCAAACCGCAGGGAATATGCATGTACACAGGGAATAAAAATGAACAGGGAATTTGAAAATGTAACTATTTCCAAATACCTTCTGATGTGACGTGGAAGTCCAGCAGGCAACCAAATGCGCTACCAAGTACTCTGTCTTCCCACAGTGTTTGGAAATCCATGCAACCTAAATATGCAAAAATGTCAGCCTGCTCACAACCACTCATCAGCCTTGTCCCCAAAACTCATATCGTGTTGATACTTAAAAAGTATCTGCAGATGCCTTGCTGCAGGGTGACATGCAAACCCTTTCTCTGGCAGTCCCTGGAGCGCGGGCACTCAGCCTTGCAGCCAGCCCCATCTGACAAACTATTCCTGCTCCTTCAGGTGCAGACAGGCCCAAAGTGAGCCACAGAAGCAAATAAAATTACTCACCCATGCCAGTGACTCCTGTAGGAGGACCCCCAGTTTAAGATGTTTGGATGTTTTACTGTCACCATGGTTTTTCATAAATTGCTTGCATTTGAGAGCCAAAAAAATTCCACTCCGCAGGAAATAAAGTGTCAATTTAAGTGTTAATTATATTTTCATATCAGAACATAAACTCCAGTTTGTAAGAACATGGGAGTCCTTAAAATATGTGGTAATAAAAAATTGAAAACAGCTAGTGTTCTTGAATCAATTTTCACATTTATAACTTTAAAGAATAGTTCCCTTTTTCTATCTCATTTTGTCAGCTCTGAAGTATGTATGGCTTTCTGCTTGCCTTGTCATTTCATCCAAATATGTCAGTCTGTAATTTGCAGCATTTCTTTCAATTAAAACAAGTTCCCCCTCCCCAACAAAAACAGAAACAAAAAAGCAGAAGCAAAGTCTCAATAGTATATTAGACTATTTGGGCATGGTAATCTGAAAGAGCATGTATAATTTATTCTGTCAACTATAGCGAAAACGGCAAACATTCAAGCTGTAATGTGAAGAAAATATCCTTCTAGTGCTATTAATGGCTGCTGTCTGCGCTGTATACATCACTGGGAATTTTCACAGGTCATTCACATCATAAATGAACCACAAACAATCCTACAGAAGATACTGTAGATACCAGACTTACCATAATATCTGAGGGATTTCTTTGGAATCACAAAAATTGGACCTTCCATACCTATGATTTACTTTATTTACTGAATTTCAAAATTTTAAATCTTTCCAAGGTCATTACAATAATGAGAAGCAGAAACTTAAAAGATGCTGACTACAGAGTTTGCAGAACCTTTCCAATACCTTCTAAGCACTCATTTCTAATTCCTAAAACTACTGACTTCTTATTTTTAAGCTTCTCCAAACTCCTGCAAATCCCAGGAGCCTGTAGCAGTCTTCCAAACCTCTAGCAGTACATTTACTTTCTGCCGAGTTAACTACTAGACCTAATTAAACAACACTGTCTCATCTGAGTGGATGATATTCTTACAGTCTGAATACAAATTAAAATTCCAATTCTGTTAACATTCAGGTCAGTTCATCAGAATAAACCTCTTTAAAACTGGAAGACTAAAGTGATTTCAAAGTCAATCATACTCAACTCATTTTTAAGGATGCCATTTGTACTGGTCTCTGTTGGTTCCCTTTAAGTAATAACAACAAAAAAAACTAACAGTTCTCAGATCAGCCTAATTCAATGAAATAAAAATAGGGAATTTTACATGAAGGGTTGCTAAAGAGCTTCAGTTTCCAAAGGGCAGGCATGCAGTCCTGCGTGTTGAAAATTGCACAGACAGTTGCCAAAACAGCATGTGCAAATTAGACATCGTTCACATAATGAACTTGTTAGAAGACTAATTCAAGATTTGCATGTGGAAATCCGAATGTAGAGCTACATTATTCCTTGTGAATGCAGATGTATCTATTAGCGTGTGTATTTTAGCAGATGTTATTTTGAAAACAAGATCCCAAGTTCTCACAGTAGCGAAATTAATAACCAGAGACTGCAATTTCGTGGAGCACTTCTCTCTTACATAGGACACGATACCAGACAATCTGAAATGTTGAGTTTTCAGCTCACCCTCATAATAGATTTTCTGCGTGAGCTCAGGGAAATTATATTACTTTTACCTACCTTTGTTTACCTATCAGTGAAATGGCTTTAATATTCTTTTTCTGCCATCAAATGCACACTGTCAGACTCAATTAGTGTTTGTAATTCTCTTTAAGCTCTGCAAATGATCACATGCTTTAGAACAGAATTAAAACTTGAATTGTTTAACCCAGCTATTTTCTTACTGCAAATGCTAATCATTTGGCAATAATTTTCTCATGTTAAAGAGGCGGAAAAAGAGTGAGAAGAAACAGACACAAATCCAGGTATACTGGCAACCTTGGGGGTAGGCTGGGCCATCATAGTTGGAGCTGGCATTTTAATAAATAAGTAGGCTTTCGATGAGGGTGTACAGAAGAGTGCAGAAAGCAGCAGCTGTGCTTTCACCCACCAAGCATGAGAAGGCTGCTTTTGGTTCAGTGCGGTAGGGAACCTACCCCTCCCACTAATTGCTTCAAATGGTGACTTTCAAAATGTGAATGCCATGGGTGATTGTTTTAGGGTTCAGCTGATGACAAATGCAGCCTTTGCTTAGCATTCGGTTTGCATATTGCTAAAATATGTATACGTACCTGGGATTTAGGCCCTGTAATAATTCTTTTAAAAGTGCAATGCTATTTTCAGCATTATCTTCATTTTATTCTCATTGAAAATAATCGCTGCAATTTAGAGAGTGTCTAATGCCCTGTCGTTATCTCCACATCTCTAGTAGTAAGTATGCTGGCATCCAGTAGTGAACCTAAAAGCTACATAGCTTTTCAAGTTGCAGCATGTTAATCTCGTTCAGTATGTAGAACGATCTCTCTAATTAAAAAGATAAATGCAGCCTGCTCTATAGGTACTGTTTGCACTTGAAGTCCAGTAAATGCTAGGAAAAGGAAAAAAAGAAAAAAAGAAGAAGAAGAAAACAAAACAAAACCAAACAAACAAACAAAAAAAACACCAATCCCACAAAAGCAAAACTGATGCAAGTGTTGGTTTTGAACTCAATAACCACATATGATTTGGCC
Source organism: Oxyura jamaicensis (assembly GCF_011077185.1). Classification (NCBI taxonomy): domain Eukaryota; kingdom Metazoa; phylum Chordata; class Aves; order Anseriformes; family Anatidae; genus Oxyura; species Oxyura jamaicensis. The sequence continues at coordinate 10,395,163 of NC_048912.1, forward strand.
TGCTCCACAAAAACTGAAGGTGAGTAGTATTCAAATCACCTTGCAGAGAAAGAAATTTGCATTCAGGAAGACTCAAGTACAAGCCTAGTGAAATCTTGACTTTTTCTAAGACATAGCAAACCTCTTGCTGCCTTCATTAAGATACCGCTGCCGGACGGTTTGTGCCCTAACCTGTTATACTGACACAGGGGATGTAAACCAGCGTGCTGATACTGACTCCAGTTTGCTTGGAAATTAACAGATCTTTGATCTCTGACTGGTCAATCAGCAAGAAAAGCAAGAGGAAAATGCATTTTACAATAAAATCCATAGGATATACTTTGTGTCTATCATTATTTTATCTGTTTATTGTACCTGTTCAATAGGCTCTTCCTACACTCTCCTTTCTCTCCCCTTCATAGAAGCTGACGTCCCCTGAAGGACACAGCAAGAAAGCATGGACTAACTTCGTGAAGAGAAGTATCAGTGTATTATTAAAAGAATTATACTCCTGCACAAGTAACCTGGCACAACGCAGCCATCAGTGTTTGCCATCCTCTGTAGTACAGCACGGCTACTTTGTGGGATAATCTGAGATGTCTGTACATGACCATTGACTGCTGGTTCTCAAATCCAGACAGGGAGGAAACCTTCCTAAGAAATCTAGTATATGCACCAAAGGCAAAAGGCTATAATATGGATGCTGAATGTTTGCTGTACATCACACATTCATGTGGTTTCACTTACTCTGCTCCCACTCTTGCTTTCAGCTGGCTGGCAATACCCAAGGGTGTGGTTTGCGTGTGAGATTAGACAGGTTGAGAGGCAGGCTTTTATCATTGTTCCTGCAGTGCATGTGATTTTTTTTTATGTGTTCCTACTTGTAATTTTATCACTTGGTTATTATTTCACAGTGGTTTTTATTGCACTTTTTACTACAGGAGTCTTGTGGGTACTGGTGTTAGCTATTGGGGAGCAAGCTTCAGTCGCTGTAGTCTGCCTGTGAAAAACAGGTACTTAGGTGGCCAGCAGAAGTTATTTTCTGTCTGCGAAGTCTGTACGTTGTGATGAAACCTCAAAAGATGCCAGGTTAATTTATTGAAAAAGCTGTCTGTGCTATTGCTTCATACACATCCTGAAGAAGTTTCTAACACTGTGCAGCCCAGGCAGAAGAGTGCTTGAAAGAGCTTACAGGCAGGCAGGTTCTATTATCCGAATCAGGTCACTCATTCCTAATTATTTATAACCTCTATCTGCAGTGTATTGCACAGCATGATAAGTACTCTCTAACGGGAAGCTTCCTGGACATCCAGCTTCAGCTTTTTTCCCTCGCAAGGAATCCCTTTACAGAGTTCCCCTTGGGCACGTAAGACTGCTGCTCGTCTGCTGGGCCTCGGGGCAAGTCAGCATTGTGGATGTGCTCCCTCCTGACCTCCAGCCATCCTCAAGAATAACATTTGCAGACTCCTTGTAAAGCTTCCGATAATGAGGGCTCCCTCATTACAAAGTCTAATTATGAGAGTGTGATTGTAGGGGACACAACCTTAACATACAGGCTTCCGTGACCCTTTTCTTTCCCCAGTTTATCTGGATGCTGCACCAAGCTGCAACTGGCAGCACGCAGTTAACATCCTCGCTGAGCGCTCCCCTTCAGTCCCACACTTGCAGTCAGTTGTAATCAGTTTGATGAACCGGTGGGTCAGCAGAAGAGAAACGAGGCATATTAGTCTTTAAACTCCTTAGATAAAATGTCCTAGTGAACTCTAGCAAAAAGAGGAATCGGAGCAGGACCCCGCAGTTAGGGGAGGGGAATTAATGTACGTTTGCTGGTTTTATTTTAAGGAAATCAATGGGTTTGCTGGAGACCGGGTGATGGAACACACAGCTGGTGGAATGGACAGCCAAAGATCACTACTTTCCTTTTAAGCAAATCAATGTGTTAATTGGGATTCTGGTGGGATTCTGAAGCTGCTAATGGAGGTGGGGGCCAGTGGAGGATCATTAGTCTTTATTGTAAGCAGTACAGTTAGTTAATTGGGGTGTGATTGTGTTGTTGAAAGAGAGAACAGGCAAAGAATGAAAAGTGATTTTTAAAAGCTGTCACTTTAAGCTCTCCCTAATGAAATGGATTTATTAAAAAAAGCTAAAGAAAGATAATTTGTTTCTCCTTTAGGTCTTTGAACTAGGGGAGATCTTCATTTTGATGAGACCATTCGCTTTTATAAGGCAGGTTTTTCCAGCTTTCCAACCCAGATTAGAAAGAAGTGAAGTCATCCTTGGAAAGTTAGTATTTTATTTATTTGAGCCTTATGAAGTTGGTGGCAAAGCTTCACTAGGCCAGATGAGATCAGATCTTCTCCAAACACCCATGTAGACATAGCTCCATGTTTTATTTCAACTTGGATTTTTTTTTTTAAATTTTGTTGATAGCCTGGGTAAAGATGCATGATTTCGCATAGATATTAGGGCTGTGCCTTAGAGATGATTTTCTGCCCACATTATGAAAACCTTCAGGACAGACTGTGCAAAATCTAGATTTTGTGGAAAATCCTGCTTGTGATTTCATCCCTAGCTTATCTGACTGTGAGAAGTACTAAGGCTGTCCATGTTCAGGCAGTAAGTCACTTAACTGAATGGCATAAAGCCTGAGCAGGTTCATTCCAGCTCTCAGTCTGCCCTCAAGATACCAGCAGCCAGGACTGGTTTATTCTCTCTGAAATAAAACCTGAATCTCACTGAAAGAGAGAGAGGAGATTTCCCTTGGAGACCAGGTGGAGACCAAGTGGAGGAGTGAAAACTTCTGTGAATGCACTGAAGAATTTCTCATGAAGGGGAAGAGTTATTTGCAAAACTGCCCTAGAAAACTGTGGAAAATTCTTTTCGGGGAGATTCAAAAAGAAATTTCTCTCTCTCTCTCTTTTTTTTTTTTTTTTTCACTGTTTGGTTTAACCAAATGAAAAAGTATGAAATGAATCATTTAGGATGAGTAAAATATGTCACTTAGTTTGAAATAAAAAGTATCATTTCACTTGTAAGCATTTAAAAAAATAAAACCAGGTACATTTCTGAAAGGTGTAGTGTTTCATGTAAAATGTTGAAAGGGAACATTTTGACTTGCTTAAATTTTAAGAATGAAACAACTTGTTAAGTTGAACGTGAATTCATAAAATGTTGCAGTTGACCCAAATCTGTTTTCTTCAGAGATGTTTTATCAAAATCTATCCCCCAGCACTAGCAGTAAATCCCAGAAATGCTCCGTACACCGCACAGAATTAGGCTCAAGTTGTTCTTCAGCCACCTCTCTGATCCCAGCTCAGAGGCTCTTTCTTTTTGCTGCCTGTCAGATGCACAGTACTGTGCAACCAACACCGGACTTCTCATAGGTTCACGAGATTCAGACCTGCTCTTCTTTTCCCACTCGTAACATGCAGTATCCACCTTTACCATAATGCGATTCCCTAATAGTCTTGTTGAATGTTGAAAGGAAAGCCGGCAGACTTTCTGGTGTTGCTAAAAGCCCTCAGGCCAGGCTGGCAGATAACAGCCCTCTTATTTATTTGTCTAAATAAGCATATAGCATGATGGATAAGCTGTCAAGGAAAAATCAAATCAATGGGGACATAGCTTCGAGGGAATTACGCGTTACCTCTCTGCCAGCTCTGCTGCACTCTTAAAAACATAAAAATTAACATAGTTGGTGGCTAGTGCCAGAAACTACATTTCAAGAATAACAGTGATATTTTCAATAGGACATTTCAGCTGAAAGGATCCTGAACTATAGCATACAATAATCACAAAATTCATTTTGGAAAGGTATTTAGCCCAGAAGTGAAAGCAGAGTATGCATGTGAAAATGCAAATGACTCCGTGTATATGATTAAAAGGAGCTGAAGACTATTTACTTGTTCCAAATTTCCAATATTCTATATATATTTATTTTTTTATGATGTGTGTTTCTGAGAAGAAAGTGCAGGGGTTCCTGAGAACCTGAAAGCTTTTAGCAAACTCATAAAACCAGACACTGTAGGAAATGAACTTCATCCAAAAAAAGAAAAGCTACTTTTAGAAATATAGCTGCATGTCTGGCCACAAAGTAATTAAGGTCCTTAAAGCTTTCCTGTCCAGATGAGTGACTGGCACAAAAATAATAATAACTATACAGTAATAACAGCAGTGACTTGTCACTGTAGGGAATAGTTAGCAGTAAACAACTTCCAGTAGAAGGGCCAAAGGAAAGGAGTGTGGAGGGGGCATGGTGAGGGGTAGTGCGTGTGTGTGCCTCCGAGTGGGTAGGTGCTGGAGGAGATACAAGGCAGAACTGAGACTCCTTGCCAGAATAATGCAAAACATCTTGCTTTAGCGTTCAATTCATAAAAAGAATATAACTGAGTCATTCTTTCCACTATTCAGTGTGTGTGTGACACAAGATGCAAATCCCATGTGTGATTCATAGAGAAAGATGTCACTTTTTCAAAAGCCTCCATGCATTTAAGAGCTGCTTCATGTCCGAACTCTGCCATTGCAGGGGAAGTGGCTTTTTTCTTCTACCTTGTCTCTCAATATCCAAGGGTAGAACCCAAGGACCTGGCTCAGACGGAGGTCAACCACCTCCTGCAGTTTGATTAGCACTTTCCTTTCTTTCTAGCACCAGTGGAAGAAACTTGTCATGTTACAGAACCAGGCCTGCAAAACTCATCCAGTTCAACTGGAGTTTTCCATGAACACCAACGGGCATTGGACCAAGCCACAGAGGACAAGAAAGGGTTCAAATATGAGCAAAACTCAATACATTGCAGAACATCTTTTCCCAAACATCCTCAACATTTTTGATACCCCCATACTTGTGCCATGAGATAAACTTAAAATAGAAAATTCAGAACTGCAAGTTCAAGGTGGCATCTCCTGAAGGTCCACTATGTGGAACTGATGGTCTCTCGGCATAATTTTTTTCCGGACTGAAACTCGCCTCAGAGTGACCTGCAGTGCAGTTACAATGCTTCCCTTTTTGCATTGAAAACCCAGAAACTATATCTACTGTCCCTGGAAAATAACGAGGAACATTTTGCTTGGCATTTTTATCAGTGTGTTCAGTTGAGCAACTCACCACACCAGCGTGCAATTCGGTGACTTAATAGTTTCTTGGGCTGCCTTTGTATAAGATGTCATACTCTCAGATGAACACCCATTTGTTTTGAAAACTATGCCATGTCTTTCTCTCTCTCTCTCTTTTTTTTTTTTTTTTTGTTTTAAGGAAAATTCCACTGGTAGCAAGAAAAAAGCAGATTTTTTCTCAGTGAAATACAATTTAGGTTCTTCCTAACTATAAAGATGATAAGAAAATACTTCTTTTTTTTTTTTCCTCAAGAAAATTTCAATGAAAATAGAAATAATTCTTCTTTCATTCATATTTTCCATGTAAATATTAGTCTCTAAAGTTAAATAAACTCATGCACACATATATATGTTTGTTGATTTGAACATGTATTCTGTCATCCCCTCTTCTCTATAATCCAAACTTGGCGTGATATTCCACAACAGCACTACACTGCTGGCATGGGGAAGTAATTTCTCAAAGTAAGTAGTAAACAGCTACACCCTATGTTAAAAAGGAAGTGATAATGCTCCACAAAACCCATTGCTTTGGCAGTTTTATCCCTCCAAAAGATGCTTTTTAGAGAAGGTGCTAATAAGGCCATATAGATTGGCTCAGTGTAGAAGCTGATTTAGAATAGAGGGATTCAAAAAACTGTGTTTACAGTCCCAGCCTAGGGCTGATTTTCTGCTGCATGTCTGAACACCCCTCTAAACGTGCAGAGGCCATGGATGTGCGACTGAAAGGTCTTTCGAAGTCATCAAGCTCATCTGCTGCTGCTGTAGCTGAGTACAAAAGGGTTCAAGAACTTGAACCTCCCAGGCACTGCTGTGAGGCTGTTCTCTTTGGAAAGCTTGAGTTCATCTGGCTGGAATCACCAAGCAAACCTTCAAGGGCCCGTTTGCTTCCACAGTTGCAAAGGAAACTATTTCAGGCTCAGCTCATGGACTGCATTTGTAAATGGCACCCTGCAGAGTTCTCACATCCTGGAGAAGCTGATCCACTGCATTACTTCTCTCTCCTTTTGTTTTTTGGTCTTGCAGCCCTTGCCTGGTTATGATTCACTGTCGCAGGAGGAAATGAAAGTGCAGCAACTGTTGACTTTTTAGCCAGGGAGACATACAGTTTATGGAGCAAAAAGTCCAACAGGAACAGAAGTGGGCTGAATGATAAACCAATTTCAGATGGAATAAACAAAGGAACAAAACGACCAGCAGCTAAGAACAACAGCAACTCTGAGCTCCAGTTTGTTATTCAGCCATCGCAGGTGGTTACAAGCCAACGAGTGTTTATATGAGACCAAGGACATGGACTGTAGTAAGAGCACAGCCAGGAAAATACCCCAATGCTATAAACTACTTGCATTTGTGTTTCACTTCAGTCTGTATCCAGGCATAACAAAGAGCATCTCCAAAAGTGAAAAAGGAACTAAATAAAAGTTAAAAAGGGATGCCTGTTTTAATCTGACAGACCAGTAGAATACCAAAAGGAAATACGGCAAACTTTGAATGGGTGTGCAGCTTTTACCAGTGCCCCGAGATCTTTGTGTATCTGTACAGGCTTTTTGTTTGTCAACTTCAAATGGGGAATAGAGAATCAAGCATTTCTTACTGCGTATTTCTCCTTTCCCAAACTTTCATCAGGTTCTGATGGAACTGTTAACGCACTGTGTCCTGTCCCCTCGGGTGTAAATGCCACCATGGCACTGTTTTGAGATGCCAAGGAACAAGAGGCCAGCTTTCTTCACATGAGGGTTACCAACTCAAAATAAGGCTGACAGAGATGAAAGATGTTTTTTCCATGACAGCTGTTTGGCAGCCAGACTACCTTCCCATACACACTGAGTAAACTGCCTATGGGCACTTGCTGGACTGCAAGCTATGGGGAACCTGAGCAGACAAAACAGCACAAGATGAATCAAACGAAATCACCTGCTGAGTTCGGATCAGCAGTCTCTACAGCTCTAAAAACTACTGCCTCTGAGTGCCAAGGTAAGGGAAGAATAACTTCTCGGGTGCCATCAATAGATACTTGCTTCTTAAAAAGCAACACAATTTGCTATCAAACCAAAAGCTGCCCCATAGACCTATCAGAAATATCCTGTACGTGTTTAAATGCACCTAAAGCAAGGAGTGATGACCCCCCATCTGACTCTGTCCAATTCTGACATTGGCATCCAAGTGACAGCTGCCTTGTGGGGCTGAGTGAATTAGGGAATGTTGCCTGTCCCCACTCCTGAATTGTCCAAGGCACCACAGGCAGACACTTGCTCTTTTCCTTTATAAGCACAACCTTATGCTTTATTCCTTGTAACCCACTAACAGCTACAGCTACAAATCCACATCTGCTCTATAGACCAGTACAAACGTGTTGCCCATCTCACAAATCTCTGGTGCACAAAAAGGAGTACCTGCTCTTCTGGCTGCTAGGTCTGCGTACAAACCAGCTCATTCATCTCTCCCACGGAATGTGGGGCGTGCTACAGTTCCTAATGTCCCCTAATGGCACCAGAGGGAAGTACAAAATCATCGTTTGCCCAGGTTTAGACACAGAGAACTAAAGCACCAAAGTGTCTGGTTGAGAGTCACGTGGGAAGTCCCTGGCAGACCAAGCAACTGAACCCATCTTCCACCTCCTCTCCTGTTATCTGACAGCTGTCCCACTCCTCATGCAGAGTGAGGCTGTCCCAAAGCCACCCTGAAGGTCCCTGACAGACCTGAGGCTGGGATATATCTGACATGAAAGTAAGCCCACCGTGGCCCACCCAGGTGGCTCCCGTGTTAACGCTGAGCTGTGGCACCCTCTGCACTGTCAGACAACACCAGGTGCATATTTCAGCCTGGATAGCAAAGGCGAAGAGAAGGATGGGATTTGTAATCCAGCTGGGAACAGGATTCTGGGAGATGCCTCTAGCAGGAGGCTTGTAAGTGCTACAGTAGAAGGTTAGCAGTTTATGTGGGTTGAAAACATACTAGGACCTTTAATTTTATTTTTAGCATCCCTCCCACTTCCCACAGGTTCCGCTCCTTAAACCTCACTTTATTCCCTGCCTCAGTGGGAGACACCACTCAGTCGCTGTCTCCAGCTCAGGAGTCACATGAGAAGCTTGGGTAGTTTTCTTCTTTGAACCTACTCATTCAGAATAACAAGGATAGTGGAAAAGCTAGTAGCTGTAGGTCCACAAGCAAATCAGACAAAGTACCTCACTATTCAGTTTGTATTTTGGAAAGTGCTCTCATTAGAATTACTACATTGATTGTAGCTATTTCAGAACACCTATGCAAATTCTATGAAAAAAATAGAATCAGTAATGGAAAAGTACTAATAAAGAAACTCTTTCAGATCTAACTTGGCCTAAAATTTAGGCTTTGTAATAGCAAGCTGTAACAAAGCTTATCTTTCCATGACATTTTGTTTTAAATTCCAATGGGGAGGCGGGAGAGATGTTTAAACAAAGATTCTCTGTAGTCCCTGCTTTGTGAGGAACGATGTGAAGCCTGAGAAACACATAGCTGGAGTTACTTAATGCCGATCTGGGCAGACACTGTCAGGGATTTCTGCTCATCTGAACATACGCTGCTTCCATGTTCTACGCAGTAGCCTTGCTAGCAAGCTGGCGTAAGGGCACTAATCTCTGCTGACCCAGCAGAGCACGAGCCTAGAGCAGAAATTTCTCAGAGCTTGGCTCGAAGGGTTAATGGTTGTTGTCTGGGCACACTTGCCTGAACTCTGGCCTTCTGACAACCAGGTGGCCAAGAGCCAGGATTCAAGCAGAGCCTTGGTGAACTCAACAGTGTCTGTATGAGCCCTACCTCATGTGGGTGCCTGGGTTAGGGTCATGAGCTGGCCATTTTCTTCCAGGAAAGAAAATGGCTGGTGAAGAATTGCTTTCAGTGCTATTCAGTAATTAACCGGGTATAGTTAACAGATGTAAGAAAATGGAGACCTGTCCTCCAGGCCTGAGCTGAAAGTCCTGAGAATTCATCTTCACCAAGGGCATCCCTTTCCCTTTGTGGGCCTATGACAGAATTTTGCCAGCTCTGAGCTGGTCCTCAGGCCCTCTGTGGGAGCAGGCGTAGCCCACCTACGGATAACAACGTGCTGACCGCTGAACCAGGAGAGAGGGTTGGAAGGAGGTTTTTTACCAGTGAGGCTGGGTGGATTTCCTTTCCTTGAATTTTTCAATTATCAAAAATGTTTATGCATAAATATGTAGTTATGGCAACAACCAACCAACCAACCAAACACAAAAACAACAACAACAAAACAGAAAAACTCGAGTATTTCTGTTGAACACAGCGACGTGCATGTGGACGCTAACACATACTTTTGCCAGTTTTCACTGGAGCTCCCTTAGCTGGGCTAACTCTCCTATGCTCTGTATTGAGGCAGTAAGAAGTGGAGAGTTATGTACAGCATGAGGCATTTATAAATCTTGGAAGATGAAGTAAGGCTGATTGATGCAATGAAGTGGGAACAGGAAACAGAAACTACAGCTCCCACCATGCAGTGCATATAGCATGCTCCAGACTGGGAGACTTCATTCTTCTAAGATATACAAATGTTTTCTATAGTTCCTGCAGTCCCTGCAAAAATAAAAAAATCAGATAATCCAAAACCCAATTTTCTGTCCCAAAAAGGGGATTGTGTGTGGAAGAGAAATTTCAACAAGTCCCAGACTGATCATTATTCCTACAGTCTAATACCACAGCAGGTACATCAGGAAATCAATACTGCTATCGAAGACTCAATGCAACACAACGTTATTTTATACTGAAAAGGAGTTCAGCTTTTCTGGAACTCCTGGTTATCTCCTGCTGAACCAAACTGAGAATCTCATGACAACAACGTGGTCGAGGCGGCTGGATGACCTTTTCACATAGAAAACATCCTCACATCTGAGTCCCCCAAAGGGCAACATCTCTACAAGTAGTGCCATGAAATATATGGTCAAGGTATGCGTTGGTAGTTTTACTGAACCTGAAGCACCATTTATAAAGTATTGCCTAACATTTATTTGGAAGCAACATAAAAGGCTTTTGATAAGTGCCCATGTCTCCATTGTTCTGGGCATGGTACCACCCCGGTGGGAGGCACAGCACGGGCCCCAGGTTGGCACTTAGTTTAGTCTGGGCTTGGACCATCTAAAACATGCTTGGACCTCCTAAGAGAAAATTTCAAGGACACTTTTAGGCAGACTTTTAATCACAAGGGGGAAAAACAACCACCACAAACTATTTGAATTATTTATCCCTGACAGTGTATTTTTAGACAGAAGAGGTTAAAATAAACTTTATCTGTAGGAAGCCTTAGCCTGATTGAAAACCCCTCCATATATTTGGAGTCCTGTTTAATAAGCCATCCAGACAGAGGGAGCATTCTTCTGTAAAGCCCGTTTGGCACAGCAGCCTGCAGCAAGAGCTGAGCAGGCAAATCCCACGGCAGGGGAGAGACAGCACTTTTTGACCCAAACAATGTCTAGACAGCCTGAAAACAGATAAATTAACAGGCAAGCAGCAGCAGCATCACCCAGCAGCAAAGCGGTGGATATTTGTCACCTCAGTGATGGGTTAAACGAAGATTCAAGGCCCCGGTATAGTCTTTATGAAACACAATGTACTCCAGCTGTCTCCCTCCCTCCTCCTGAGCTATTTACTGTGTTAACAGCTCCATGCAGAAAGTTCACATTCAGTGACATGGTAAACATTTCCCATCTTTTACAGACTGCCCTAATGAGGCAGCAGGATCAGAACAAATTAGGGACAGAATTCCCCCATCCCCTTGCTCACGGTGTAGGAGCAAATGTCCTTTACTCCTTGCACACCTTGCAGAATCTGCACGTGGCTCCAAATGCAGCAATTCATGGCAAATGAAGGGGGGTTGTTCAGCCTAATGGGGTAACAATATTTTTTAATGCAAGTCCTGCTTGAGGATGCTGTATTCGCTTTCCAGTCTGGCTCTGCGGCTTGAGAAAAAACATGTTTTGCTATATTTAGTGGGGTTTGAAAAATAAATCCGTTACTAAAAGAAGCCCAAATAGTTTCAGATGACACTTTTGGTAGAAAAGATACGTGATTTCATTCACTGTGTTTACTGAAAATTATGCACGCACAAATTACCTTAATGAGATGCAAACCTTGCCGTTTGCATTTAGTGCACCAGTAACAAAATTCTGGTAGCTGCAATGATAGTATATTTAACATACAGAAAATAAATAATTTGTTACATCAATGCTGTCAAAATGAAACAAGCCAAACTGTGATTAAAGCAGTTATCATTAAACCAGAGGCTGACTTCCAGAGCTGTTGTGAAAACAGCAAAAGAAGCAATTTTCCTAAGTGCATTTGAAGTGATTGAGTAAAAATTGAACTTATGGTAGACTATGTTATAGAATACTACTTAAAGTGTTTGGATGATGATACTTCATAACACAGAAGCCTTTATGCAGTACAATTTAATCCTTTTTTTTTTTTTTTTTTTTTTTTTCTGTAGCTGAGCTTGAAAGCATATTAAAGATTGAGAGACTTTCTGTCTGTGAGAATCAGCCCTTCCATTCTCAAATATGACAGCACAGAAATTGTGTGAGATTCCTCGTGTATGTAGAAGGATGGAAGGGAGCGAGGCAGGACTTCTTATACCACGCAAGATGCATGTCCTGGCTCTTGCCAAGCAATATTCTGTGCATCTTCAGTATGGCAGAAGTTGTAAACATGTTGTATAATCGCATAACTGGGCTGTGACCCATTTGTTAGCAGCACAGGAAAAATACATCAAAGTCACAGATAGTCTCTTCAGACAGGCCTCGACAGATACCCATCTGGTAATAACCCCAGACTGAAGTATGGATGATTTATAAAGGTGTTAAGGAGCTCTGCTTTTTATACATATAAAAATCCCTGTTTAAACTCCATACTGATTAACTATGAAGTACCAGGAAAAGAAAAGGAAAAATAATGCATTGTTTTAGAAACAGTAAAGAATTGAGTGATGTGTAAGAAGAGATTGTAGCCATATGAGAGCCAAACACTGAGTTCTGGGTAGCCCTGACGATCTGCTATCCATTAAGCATATGTGAGGCTAAAGCATAGCAGCCTCAAACAATAACTGACCTTAACTGCCAGTCATTCATTTGAATTTGACTGTGGCTGTCATCACAAGTACCAAGAAAGGCAGTGACAAGCTATACTAGAAACCTTTTCCTTTCCTTTCCTTTCCTTTCCTTTCCTTTCCTTTCCTTTCCTTTCCCAAAGCTCTTTCAGATCTGGGGAGGATGCATCATTGTAGGTAGGTACCTTCTGTGGTCTAGACTTAGAAGTTCTTACTCTATTGTTATATTGCTCCACTGGAAGGTTTGTAAGTCACACTACTTGTCAAAGTTATGAGGATGCTGAATCATTTTTATTAGGCATCAAAGTCTCCTCCCCACACCCTTTTATTTCTTTAACTGAAAGCTTCATTAGATTGCAAAATGGCACCTCTGTGCTCAGACAGGGCTGTGGGCAAATCAGGTTCTTTCCTTTGTTAAATCTGATTGATTTATTTCACATATAAAATGAGCAGTAAATGTTCAAGTTCTAAAAAGTTATTTAACGAGTGTCTGAGTAGAATGAAAATAGCTTTCTAAAATAGTGCAAATACTTATCATAAGCATATTAAAGAGACTCTTCCTTTTCAGACATTACCAAATGCCCATAAATTCTTAGATGTTCAAGTAGTCAGGCACCTGAGGAAGCTTGGGATAACAATTAATGATGAGACATGCTGCTCAAGCAGCTTTTTGCAACCCTGAGTTCTGCAACAATTTAGGAAGAAGGTAGGTACCATTCTGCTTATTTTGAGGCAGAGGAACAAGAGGCAGATAATGGAAGGCTGGGGTGAGCTAGGGTTTTATCTCAAGCCTCCCTCTGTCCAACCCAGTAGGCATGCTATGCGCCCCAGGCATCGTTGTACCTCCAGAGGACTCAGAAAGGAATGTACATAGCTGCAGTCTGGTAGCAGACCCTTATTCAGGCAGTTTGTCAGTGGCATCACTCATACAGGATTGTGTTCCTCCTGTTTGGCCACTCGGCAGTTAGTGACTCATAGAAGCTAGCTGAGCTTAATGGGAAGAGACAGACATCCCATCCCACCTGGAGGCATGTGTCTTTCTTCTGCAGGGTGCTCTCTCTCTCTAAACATGCTTGAGATGAGCTCTAGAGGTTCAGCTAAGTGTCTGCACCTAACCTGGACAAAAGGTGAAATAGATTCTGGAGCAGGGAAACATCCTTCAGAAATGCAGGAGGATAGATGTATGTACGCCTTGGCCTCAGCAGCAGCCTAGAGGGAAGAGTGAAACACTCGTGGAGATGTAAGTCACAGCTTGTAAGTCAGCAGTCTGTGTCGAACAGAGGGTTAGAGTTAAAAACAAACATGAAGTTGCAGGTGAGCAAAGGCTAGTTCCTATTTCATGCTAATTTTGCTTCAGACAGCTTGTCCCACAGTACAGCTTCAGGCTTACCGTGCTCATAACCAGTTATTTTTCTGTTTTTTTGACGATATAATAGGAGAAAAAACTAAAACAAAAAGGAGAGAAGTGTGTCAGAGAGGAGAAAGGAGCAAAGGAAAGAGAAAATAAATCAGTTGAGAGAAGGTGGCAGAGGGGATCTAGGGATTATGTTCTGTAAAAAAGCTATGGGCATAGACTTTCATAGCAACTGAAGGGGAAAAAAAAACAAAACACCTGTCTCCTGTGGTGAAACTTCAGTGAAATGCTATTAAGGATAAATCTTTTATTGTATTGTCCTGCAGGCAGTCTGGTAAAAACTGTATTCTCAGCATAAATGAACTCTCCTATTATAAAATAGGGAAAAATGTCTGCTTTCGGGACTGGCTCCATGTAATGGCTGCTGAGATACCCACAAGGGGATATTTCAGAGCAGGAGCAACTAGAAGTAGGTCCAGATATTTCCTGCTGAACTAAGAAGGTCTTCTGAACAAGCAGACACATCAGATGTGTTTGCAACCTGCTTCCCATGGGCTAGGAAAAGAGTGCAGTTCACATAAAGGATCTAACCCAGGGAGAGCATTCAGTGCGGAAATAACTCCCCTTGCTCTGTGATTTGTCAGGATCTCTTTCAGTTGGTTCTCTGTCTGACAGATGGGGAAAAACATGGGCCAAATAAAGCCCTGGTGGAGCTGCAGCAAGGAGAGATTTGACCCCCAAGCTGTGGAAGAAAAAGGGTTTTAAAAGGGAAAGGGAAAAGAAAAGCTTTTAAAATGGTTGGTCCGGAACGGGGAGAGTCTATTTGAAAGAGACATTGATGTAGTGGGCTTCTGATTTAGCACATCAACAACAATTACCTCGAATAGCCAGAAGCCACTGAGTCACTGTCTCTGCTGGAAGGTGACATAAGCAGGACGTGGACATGTGGATGAAGACTCAGACAAACAGCACATCTAGCCAAAGGCAGAACCATTTCGGCCACACAATCTTGGTTTTTTCCCTTGCTTACAAAGTCCTTACTGGCTTATTAAATTTCTGATGTAGCTTTGCCCACAGAATTTGCATACATGTGTTGTAACCTCAGCAAAGCTCCCAACACCCAGCTAACTTGTAATTTTAAAAGAGATTTTGAGGCCAGATTTTAAGACAGTTTAGAGGTGCCATTATGTGTATAATGTCTGTGTGTGGTAAAGCAGGCAACCATCAACTTGATAATGATACTGTTTGCATGCAAATCATGGTCACCGTGTACACACACACAGACACACACACACATCTGTTGTGTGTCAACCCTGGTTGCATTTGAAATGACAGGCTAGCTCGATCCTGTATATCTGCCCATGGAAATGAAAGCTCACATGAAAAAGCACAAAAAATGCAGTACCAAACTCACTAAAAATGCTGTGATACTGGAGAGATGCTGCTTCAGATTGGACCATTTTTCTGGAAACAACAAAGTAGCTAAATGGTGCCTCTTTGCCACTATACCCCAATTTTTGTTCCTTTGCCAAGTAACTACTCACACTTTCTAGGCTTCTCCCATTTCACCATTGTTTAATTCTTCTTAGAAAGTTGTTCCCTGAAAATTCTTCTATTCGGGCAATGGCCATATTTCAGGCAATCAGATGACATTTTGGAGCCCATTTTACTGTGGCCATACATGGAAGGTTTTTTTTCTGAAATGACTTTCAGGAAGCAGAGACCAGCCTTGCTATCATGAGACAAATACAAGCTCGGTTCTGGGAACTCAAGGTAACTTTGATGATTGCTTCACATTCTCCCATAAGCTAGGGTTGAACCATAACTGTAAAATGCACGGGCTTTTGCTGGCTAAATTGCAGGTGGAGTTATTACAAGCAGTTATAAAGTCCCCCTGCAGCTGAGTCATTAATTCAGCCATTCCCTTCCCCTCTAAACATTATGAAAAATTCCCATCCTGCATTCTTGGTGTGTTTTGAGATGGCAACTTCTCCTTGTTTTTCTCTCATGTTTATTTTAGAAGAGCTGTCTAAAGCACAAGCAATATCTGAGGTTTCAATGTGGTCTGATAAAGCTGCAGATTGCTCAGCTGAATTCATTATATATGGCTCACATATGGTGTATGGTTCCCATATAATAGCAGCGTATGCAGCACCAAGCACCAAGGGATCATTTATTCCAGGCTACAGAGAGGATTCAGCTAGAGACATTACCGAGAATTTTTCTAGCAATAAGGGTGGGAGAAGTTAAGTCCCAGGGTGCTGGAGGTATGATAAATTGAGAAATGATAGTAAAGCAAACTTCACGGCTGTAAGAACTTAAGGCACAGAAACCAAATTGGCAACTTTCCTCTTACTCGGTCTGTTCTCAGGAAATCTTTTAGATACTTTCAGAGACACATTTGGTCCCTTCATGCAAAAGTGCTGCCAGAGCACACATTAGAGCCTTGGATTTACCCATAGCAACTGATGAAATCGCTATTAGGAAAATAAACTTTTCGGTTACGTCAGAATTAATTCATTGAAAAAAATCTGAGCTTAAATGGAAAACACAGGCTCGGATAGGTAGAATATCCTCTGAAAGTTAAGCAAGGGTATTTTTTTTTCCTCTACATACTTCTAAGGTGGATTAACAGAGGCATATGGAGAAGATCAAATATACCTTGAAATAATGGATGTATAAATCTGCAGACTAAACCTCTTTTGAGTGCTGGACTTGAGGGGGAGAGAGAGAGAATGTAAAAATGTAGAGATCATTTACTGAGGGGATATAATACCGAAGAGCCGGAGTGGTTCTAGGATCTTCAATATTTTATAAGAGGAAGCTTAAAGTTATTATAATAAACCATGGAGGCCAGTTTTTCAAAAATGTAAATGTACAACTGTGCACAAAATTTGCATATGCAAATCACCACAATTGGGCAAGCAAATAAGATAATTGCATGCAAATATGCCTACTGACTCTGTGCCTGTGTCTACAATGGTAGTAACTGTGCATGCAAATTAGGTACACATTTTGTACACATAAAGGTGCAGCTTAAGTGGCATATGGCATGAAAATATGGCATATAATGTAACAAAAGAAGGAGAAGGAAATAGCAAAGGATACAGAGTTAGCTGTAAATAATTATATGGAGCGTACACAAACACACGCACACGAATCTATAAACATGGGATTAGAAAAAAAGAAAATACTTGGGTCTTTTGAGAGCTTAAGGAACTGAAATGGCACATGATGTGTGGAGTGGGCATCTGTCCAAAGCTAATACAGCTTCCCAGGGGACCAAGTGCCCATTCAAAGCACAGGCTGAGCATGGCTTTACAAAGCCACACCAACTTCTCACTTATTTGACCCAATGTCCCTCTCTTTGAAGAGAAGATGGAGTTCAATCTCTTTGGCTTACATGGGCTGAGGGCTCAGACACAACTGTCAGCAATGGTGCCAAGTGAACGTCAAAGGTGGTGGTGGTTTCTTGTCATACATGGACAGTTGTCTTCAAGGAAAAAGGCTTTGCAACACTTTTGTCTATCAAAAGTATTGATTTTGCTTCAACTCCCTCTCTTTCTACTTTGGAACTAACCAATATAACCTCATTGCCTTTCTCCATCAGGCTTATTTGCATTCAAACTGCATTAGAGCAAGACTGCTGGCAGATAGGATGGACGGATGGATGGATGGACGGATGGATGGATGGAAAGGATTCTAAACTCAACTCTATCCTTGGACTTAAAATCTCTGTTATATTTTTAAAGCACTTAGACCTTTAACTTAGTTGTTAGCAGATTAATGAGATGCACAGACTGACATTTTATTTGAAGTTTTCCAGGCAGAGAAACATAAAGTGCTCAGCGTGAAGAGCAGACTGAGTTGCAATGACAGCAAGCCCCCTCAATCACTCCAGGCTTCAGCATGCTCACAGCTATGAAACAATGAGCACAACTTGGAGAACAGAATAAAAATGTTGATTCAATTTTGATTCTGTCCCTTTTATGTATGCAATTCCACATTCATGCCACATTCAAATAGCCATAACATCAAAGATCACTGACCACTAGGAGCCTTCAGTATTGGGTTTATGGTATTCATGGCTTCGCAGACCTGTTTGGAGACACACAGCACAAAAATGTCTTAATGATCCAGAGACAAGCTGGAATCACAAAAGTCAGACTGGCCCAAGAGCATCTGAAACACGTCTGCCTAGTGAATTGATATGGTTCCATAGGGAATTTGGGTGAAAGGTAGACAGTTGTCCAAAGATGCCCGTCTCCAACTTCTTCAGTGTTCTTGTTCTCTGGCTTTCCTTTGCTTCTCAGAAACCAAGGCAAGGTTTTGCTCTTACCCACAAAGCTCTACAAATTCACTGA
The DNA here is from genome assembly GCF_011077185.1 of Oxyura jamaicensis. Classification (NCBI taxonomy): domain Eukaryota; kingdom Metazoa; phylum Chordata; class Aves; order Anseriformes; family Anatidae; genus Oxyura; species Oxyura jamaicensis. Next base: position 10,413,059 of record NC_048912.1, read on the forward strand.
ACAGCCCTACCATGAGGATTTTTCTGGCTGTACTATTTCATGAACCCAGCACATGTCCCTGGTGCTGCCTGAGGAAGGCTACAGAGGATGGCACTTCAGTAGGAAACACAGGTAATGAAAACAAGGGTATGGCTTGGGGAACGAGCTAAGTACCTTGCTTAGCTGGAAATATTTAACACTGAAAATATATTTATATATATATTTGTGGATGACACAAGCATTGTAGTGAGCTATAAAAGTGTTGATTAGAAATCAGGATGATCATGAAAAATTAGAAAAAGATCATTTTTTTTAGTAAAGTGCAAGATACTGCTACCACTTTAATAGCAATAACCAGCACCAGAAATAGTGGGACACAGCTGCAGTGATGACAGCACCAACTATCTGGTGTGGCAGAAAAGGCAACTGTTATCCCAGTGGATAGATAAATAGTGAATCCCCTTGGCACACAATGGAAACAAATAAGACTTCCAGAAAAGTTCAGTTTCCATGCATTAAGAGCAGCTTGGAAACTTGGAGCAGTTAGAGAGAAGCCGGAAGAAAGCAATCACAATTAGTAGTCTTTAGGTCAGGGTCCCTAGATCTTGGGCAGAACTTGAGGAGTTCCATCCAAGAGGAAAAGACAGGAGTGAAAATTTACAAAAGACAGCTGCAGAGAACATGGGAAAAATCGCACTGTCAAGAGAAGAAATCCTGGGCTTAAAGAGCAACAAGCAAAAACTTGCTGGATGTAAGAGCAGGGAAACATTTGATAAATTATCTGGAGTGGTTGTTGAGTTTTTGGTTTTGGAGATACTTAAGAAAGGTTGGACATAGATCTATCACAAGTGATGTAAGTAAAGCTGATCTAGCGATAGAGCAGAGGATTGGACTGAGTAACTCCTTGAGCCCCTGATCTTTTGCTGTTTGTGCAAGTGGGAAAAAATCTTTGGTCCTAACAGCCAAAGGTGAGAATTTGGAAGCTAGAAGCTAACAGACCATTTTTAGAATAGGACAGCCACAGGAACTCTGAAAAACATAGCTGGATAAACCATCCGGTGGTCTTTGTAACCTTGGGAGATGATAATAATAATAATAATAATTAAAAAAAATAGATGGTTGCAGTTAAGACCAAGCACCAAAGCATGGTTGGTGCTCTCTCTATCATTTGCAAGTGTTCTTGCCCCGTGGACAGAAGAGATTGGGGTCAACTAACCTTCCTTATTCAGCAGCACCTCTTAATTTTGATCTAAGCATGTGACAGACATCTGCAATGAAAAATATATGTGCACAGGCTCCAGAAGTAGCTGGGTGTATTCAGTGTTACCCAGTTATCGTAGATTTAATGAAATCTAGGTTAAATCTCCTAAGAGATTGGGGAACAATGCATTTTCTCTTCATCACAAATCTCAAGCTTGCTGGCAGAGTGAAAGATGAAGTCTCGCATGCTTTACAACCCATTCCAAGTCCTTGTGGGATTAGTTAATTATTCTTTGCAATAATTAAGGCACAAACAATTGATATAAGAATCTCAATTTGTTTATAGTGTGAGGATTCCCTTCCCCCAAGGCTGCAAAAAGCTACAAATTTATTTATACTCCAAAGCTGCTGCTCTCCAAAGGGAGATTGTTCTGCTTGGCTGAGAATGAAAGCCATCTCGTCGCCGTGGCAGGTATGGCTATATTAAGGCAGCAGTTGGGGGCCCTCAGGAGTTACTTGATTACATGTTGGAACAGCTTCATTCTTCAAGAGCTGGCATCAAGCCAATTAGTCCTATAGGAAGACTGATGTTTTAACTAGACACATCCATCTACATTGCCGCCTGCTAAATACACTGTTTTCTAGGTATGGACTGCACGGGCATTTCTATTTCTCATTTTCCACGAAGGTCAAGGGACACCTCTGATTTTTGTTCAAGGCAGGTGCCAGGAACCTGAAAAGCACAACAGTGAAAATCAGACTTCATCTTTCACATATTAATTACATGCAGCACTCACTGAGGGACAAGTAAGATCTAAAATTATTCATTTGGCCTTCAACTGATAATCTGTCATAGATTTTAGGGGCTAGAAGCAAAATAAGTGCAGCATCCTGTAAGATCCTGCTCAGAAAATCCAGCCAGAAAAAAGTAGCATCTCAGGAACCTGCAGGCAATGAGAAATGAGAGCAAAAATGTACAGTGGCCAAAGTAATAAAACCAGCCTCCTCGCATAAAAGCCACATCCCCGAAGGCATGACTCTGGGCACGTTGGTTGTAATGCCCTGGAGAGGGGAACTCACAGAGCTGGCTCTGCCCAGAGCTGCAGCTCCACCTCCCTCGCTCTGAGCTCTGTGCCAAGGCCTCCGCCACGGTGTCGACACAGCCACGGACCTGAGGGCTCCCAGCACAGGGACAGGCATGGCAAGAGAGATGCTGCCCTACCTAGCTTGTGCCTGCTACTGCCACCTGTTTGTGCCTGCTACTGCCACAAGCTGGGGGAGCTTGTTTTGGTGGCTTTCTCTCCAGAGCTTTTAGGTCTATTGACCTTTCCTTTCACCTTCCCACCCTTCTATGGCCTGATACAAAGCTCGTGCTGGGACAGAAGGAGCCAGAGGCTGTTTTCCCTTTGTAGACTTGACTCATGGGGTGTGTTCCAGCCAAAGACCACTCAAGGTTTACTGGGAATGGGATGTACAGAAGATTCCCAGCAGTGCTTTGGCATGATAGCTACCCTTGTCCATTTGCAACGCAGCCAACAAATGCAAGGGAACAACCCCAAGACCCTAGATTATTCCTGACACACACGTTAGTTCTAAAGGAGAGCCTTTCTATGTTCAATCATTATGCAACTGAAGTTACACTAGAACAACCAAAAACAAATAACAATCACCAGAGCATCCCACAAATTTTTAGATCTACAGTAAATATTAGGAAGATAAATTTAAAATAGTTTAATTGTTTTACAAAAAATAGTCCTCTTTACTTAGCACCAAGCTTACAGAAGCTGGCTGCAGATTGTAACTGAGCTTCTGTTTTATAAGTTTACAATAACTAAATCATCTACTTCCTCAGTGGTGTTCTTTATCATCTCTTTGGTAATTAATTTCCCCATTAAGCTAGAGCCTGTGCTTCTACAGAGAAGCACAAAGATGGTGGTGGGGACATGATTCTGGTTCCTGCAATATACCAAGGCCACTCTGCAGAAGTTAGGAGGATGCTTGGCCATAATCTACCTCCAGCCCCAGCACATAAAAGGGGTCAGCCAGGGCAGCACACCCTGCCAGGCTCTGTGGTGGGAGAATGAAGGGAGAGCTCTGATTCCCCCCTCTAGGAGCAGTCCAAACACTCAGAAATCCTAAGGGGGCAACTAACATTGACTCTCACACTATGCTGTTTTGGAGGTACCAAGCCCCAGAACTCCCCATTGTGACACCTAGGCCATCACACCCCCACATCCCAGCCATTTTACTACTGAATGCTGAAAGAAAAGGGTCTCGTATGCATAGACCCTCAGGAGGGCAAATAGTTCCTAATTTCAGATGGCTCCATCCGATCTGGTTGGCTGGACTTCCCTTATCGTCAACGGGCAATCCCTTGCAGAGTGTGATTCATCCAGCCTCTGCTAGTAGCCAGCTGCAAGTCAAGGTGAACAGCACCTTTAAAGTGCCTGTTCCTCTGCACTGAGTCCAACAGAAGTTGAAAGGGATGCCAGCATTGTGGACATCTCCGAACAGGTGAGGTGAATGCCAGCCAGAACGTGTAAGAGCAAGGGAAAAACTGCAAAGCTGAGAAACTGCTGCAAAGCATTTAGCAGCACCCTAGGAATTTATTTTGGTTACGTGTCTGCCATGTAATGATCAAACTACAGTTCTGATGTAATCCTAATGTACTGCCTCTCTTCTGCTTTTAGTGCGCTGTTTTACATTCCCACAAAACACTTTCTTCACATGATTACTGCTTCTTATTGGGTAAAATATAAAGGTGAAAAAAGAGGAGTAGTTTGTATTATCAAACAAACTACTTTTTTGCAGTGTATGCAGTTAGATACAAAAGCTAATTTGTATCATAATAGCACGTCTTGGAAGAGGAGAAGGGAAAAATTATTCTTCTAGTTTTGCACGAATGCAAAGTCCTCAGTCATCCTGCAGCAATGTCTGATTTTTTAACTATTTAAATTTTATCCCTTTGTGTGCAGCATTCTGTTACAGGAATTGCAGAACCACGGTGCTTATTCTCCAGATGTGTCGTGTTAGTTTGCTGCAAAAATTAAAAGAGCTACTCCCTGAGTGGCATCCTCTATCATCTCTTTGGTAATTAATTTCCCCATCAAATGTTGACCATGAGTTTACAATAAAAAAGCAATTTGGAAAAGAGACAACCTGCAATGGTCGGATGAGCTTTTGATCACCTTGTAATTGAAGGCCCTGCTACTTGCCAAAGGGTAGTTCGAGCGACTTTCCAAAGGTGATGTCAACAAAACTTTCCCTGAAATGACTGCTGTCACAAAGAACAACCTTGTTAACCTTCAGTCCATCCCAGGGCTGTCTACAGTACTCGGCACAAAGAGCCATCAGAACAGTGCCAAACCATTTCCTACCTGTCACGTCTCAAATGACTTAAGTCCCATGAGGACCATGCCTTCTAATTAGCCACTAGTTCCACTGTCAGGTATTTTGTTCACACAGCGGTGTGAAGAAATGAGGATTAGCTCCTTTCCCCCCAAAATAATGGCTAACGTTGATTCTGCTCCTCCTCTACTCTAACGACACGCCCAGAGAAGCCCCTGTTCCTTGTAGCACATCCTACTAACCTTTCCTCACGCTTCAGTAAAGATGTTGACCTTTGTAGGGGAATGTGCCTGAACCCAAGACCGTTTTCATATGCACGTCCCCATTTGTCTTCGCCTGCTTTTAAAGCACCAGCCTCTTGTTTACTCAGTGTAGTATCTCAACATGGGAAGCTCCGAGGTTCAAAGCTTACCTTCTATTATTCATTTGCTGATATAAGTATTTCTTCCAGTGTTTACCCAGCTTATGTAAGCCCCTATAATTATGTAGGTATTACCTTACAAAATGCAAGAAAGGTGTTTTGTCTGCTCACATACACTAAATGTTAAACAAAAAACAAAACCTGCATGCTGTTGGAAAGCAAGAATGCAGGAAGCAGTAAGGCATGAACAGCACTGCCAGAAACAGGGGTATCGGCCAGACATCTTCTCTGTTCATGCTATGAGAGGTCCAGGTTAGCCCTGGATTAATTCTAATGCAGGCTGCAGACATGTCCTGCAAGCAGTGAAAGTAAAAACCTCCAGTAGGAAACCCAGTCCTCTGTGTAAGCTAGTTTTAGACTGCAGTACGATGCACTACATTTGATTTTAGTGCTTAGTTCAAAGAGCAGAAGGAAGATACGATATTCTAAATATGTAAATGGCTGCGGCAAAGGCAAAAGAAATAATTTGTTCTCTGGTGGGGAGGACAGGAAAGACTGAGCTATTGCTGCAACAGGTTAGGTATCAGTGAAACTTTCTGTGAGCAAGCTCAGAGATTCTGGCATTTCAGTCATAAAAAGGGGTCAGACACACTGGTGGAATAGTGCAGACTGTCTCAGGGCAGCTGACAGTACAGATACCATCTTTGTAGGAGATACAAAATTTTTAATTACCATCTCACCAGAGAGCTGGAATTTGGCATATTCAGAACATGGAAGCACAGTGAATGTGTTTCTTGAGCAATGCAAAACTTGGTCTCAGGTTCACAAATGTGCAGGTCCCATGGGGTTGTTCTGCTGCTTGAGCGTCACCTGCAGCAGGTTGGCTGTGCAGTCTCACAGAGAGCAGCCTGCAGTGCATGAACTGCAGCAGGCAAAGCAAGGGACTCTGCTAAATTTTGCCCACGTAAGTCCACATGTGCTGTGCTGTGCTGCTGGCATCCGTTTATCAAGGTGCACTCTAAGGAAGATTGGAACTTGGGCCATGATAGAAAAAAAAATATTTTCTTAGTGTCATTGCTCCTGATTCTCAGCTCTTTTAAGTCAATGCAACTTACTCCAGGGATATTTTAATAACATGAGTTTCTTCAGCCTTCTAAGCACTCTCCAATTTAACAGCACTCCACATTCAGTTGCAAGTCTCACGATATTTCATGGCTTTTCTTTTTTAAAGCCCCAGCTGCTAGATTCATGCATTGCAAAGAACTTTAATCTTTCATTTCTTAAAATTCTATTTCTGGTTCTCATGGTTGTGGAAAGAAGCCTGAAAACATGAAGTACCAGTACCCTTACAGCTCCAAAGAGAGAAGGCAAATAAAAGGAATTCAAAGTATATTGGTTTAAGCCAACTTCATGATTTTTTTCCCCAAGGTCTGGCTCATGATTTTTGAGAACTGGCATCTAGAAATACTGGAAACATGCAACTCCTAATAAGGAACAGGGGGAGTTACTAAGAAGCATGAGGAGAGAGAGAAGATCTGTTCACTACAGTAAAAATGTGAGCATTAAAGAATTGAAGAGGGAGACTTGTTAAAGGCTAACAAAATTCTCTTTCTTTCTCAACAAGTCACCTACACAGTCCCTGGCCACTTAACTCTGCATCTTTTTATTATAGTGTTTACCTTTAACAGCACTACCATCTTGATAGTTTAAACATGATGAAGTCATTTTGTTCACTGGAGAAAGTGGAGGGCATTTGGGGACTATAGAGAGCTAGATAACTTTTAACAAAAATAAACAGGTCAAACAGAGGAGGTCAAGTAGAGTGTTCGTGTTCTGGTTTATTTTGGTCCTATCCAGCATCCTAGTGGCATAAGTTGCTGTCAGAAACCATTTTTTTCCTAACTTCGGGATAAGCATATTTTTATGATAAAGAAACAATTCTTTTTTTTGTTGTTGTTGTTGTTGGTTTTTTTTTGATTGTTTTTTTTGTTTGTTTGTTTGTTTGTTTTTTGTTTTTTGTTTTTTTTGTTAACCCACCCTAAAGATAAACTTTCCTTATGGAAGTTCTTCTTTCTTAATGAGCTTGTATAGCAATAAATAAATATATAAATAAAGCATAAGACCTCTGTTGATCTACTTAAGCCAAATAAGTGTTGGCACTAACAGAGCATAGAAATTAGATGATGTGGGACCATGACCCAGTCTCACCAAGGTCGAATAATGCTTTGTCCCAGATGCAGTGGGGAGCAGCATGGATCCTGTCTTTTGCCAGATTTGGCTCTTCTACAGACCATCTTGGGGAAATCAGCAACCAAAAAGCACCTAATTACAGATGCCCCAGACTAAAGCACTCAACCTTTACAGGATTTCCATGCAGAGTCCCTAAAGCAGACTGAGAAACACAGTGACATTTAGTCAGGAACAGAGAAGGCCTGGCTTGCTCCCTCATGTTATACTAAGGCACAGACACCGCTCATGCACATTCAAACACAAGAATGAAAAGTTACTGAGGCCACTGCCTGGGTCTTAAAGGCCCAACACAGCTACCAGAAGACTCAGAAAGTGGACCCAAGATTCCTTTATCCACAATCTTTCTATAAGGTGGGAGGCATTTGTATTCCTAAAACTGCCTGCCTAGCATTTTCAAACAGACTATGAAAAGTAAAGGAACGTGTAGAAGAAAGCAGCTGAAAATATATATAATGTTTTGCACGCACAGCTGCCCCAGCAGTTTCCCCATCAGATGTGCTGCTGCATTTGTACATTTATGCTGAAGAAAACAAAATGCAGAGGATTCAAATGAACACGTTTAAGAGGCTTTTAAGGGAAACGCTGTGACAACCTGGCCTGCACAGAGCGGCACTGTGTTTGACTACCTGAATTAGATTTAATCTGGCTCCCCCAGTGGTAATAATAATATAATATGCTGTAAAAAGGAGTCTAAAAATCTTAAATTGAATCTGTATGTTTACTATCAAAGTAGCTGTGTAGAGTGTACAGTACAAAATTTTAATATTTTCAGCAGGCAAGTAATACATCTTGTCTAGACACTGAAGAAATTTTCAGACACGAAATTATTTTAAATGCTAAAACAAATAATGCAGACTTTACCTCACATCCCTACCAGATTGTGGAATGTCATTTACTTTAAATTTGCAGCCAGACATCACATAGCTAGAGAAATTGCCTGTAAGAAAAATAGGCTGACACTTATCACTGCATTCCAGTGGGACCAGGCGGTGATGTCAGCTCTCTCTGTTTCTCCCAGACAATTGAGCTTCCTACAAATCAATAAAAACAAGGTTTATTGGTATGTTTGCTTTATCACAGTTGAGCCACTTTCATTGTGCTAGTGACAAAGTCTTCACAAATTGAATCATTAAACACAGTAATTGTGTTTCAAATACATTTTAGAGAGGAGGAAGGGAAGAGAGAGTGTAAAAGATTATTTGCCACAGTATTTATGGCTGCAGAATTTAGATTTGTAACAGTTTGCCATAACTATATTTTATTTTTCGAGATGGAAAAAGGAGCAGGGGAAGGGGGCGGAGGAGGGACTCCAGTAAGTGGAACAAACAGTTGCACTCAAATTCAGACCAGCTAAGCTTTTAATATTTCACTGAGGGGATGTTATATAAGGAATTTCTCAACAGTTCCTCACACAAAATGTCAAACTTATTTTAAAATTATTTTTTAAAAATAGATGGGCTTAGGAAAAAAAAATGCACCCTGGAGTCAGGATCTAAGGACTGTTACCATCCTTGTGGTTAAAATAATTCCTTCCTTGGTGTTGCTCAGTCCCTTACGCAAGCCTGTAAACTCATTTCGCCCCAGCACTCTTTAAATCTTTGTCGCTCTTTGCATATGTGGTTGCAATTTACATGCCACCCACATTTAAAGAGGTATTGACATTTTCAAGTCAGCTATTTTAGCCCCTGGATTTAAAACAGTATCAATCACACTTTATTTCTTCACTTAGGAGCTCAGGCCTGTATTTGTCGCACACCCACCTCTCTCACTGCAGCCCCAGAGGCGTTTAAAAGCCATCCATTTGCATATTTATCAGCCCTTCGGCTCTCTCTCAGGCATGGATTATTTAACCCTGGTAGGGACGGGGCTGGGTGCCCCAAGTGATGGAGATTTTGGCCTCTCTGTTCTCACAGTTGCTATGCAAACCGAGTTTGGGGCTGTTCAGCGGACGGCCTAGCAAAACACAGGCACATTTCACAAAACTATCCAGCATTATTCAGCAAAATCGGGTGTGACTAGCGTTCTGGGCGCTGAAGAGGCCTTTGACGAAGTTGGCATGTAAATGGCATTGTTTTGTGCTGAATGGCGGTGACCTGTGCCGGGCAGGGTTAGGTCAGCGGCAGGCCAGGGCGAGAGAACTCATAAAAGTCCCACATGCTCCGAGCCTGACTTGGAAGTAAATCGGGGATTCCTCTAGACAATGGCATTTACTCTTTTGTCTTAGCCAGCACCCCTTGAGAGCGGGGAGGGGAAGGAGGGAACAGGAGAGGCTCTGTTGTCAGAGCAGCCTGTCACTGCAGCCACACAGCCACGGGTCTGTGTAAGGAGACGCTGCGCAGGTTAGCTCTGCGAACACCGGCCTTTCCCTTTTATTAGGTTTCCTGCGTGAATCAGAGAGCATTTCTCCCTCCCCTCTTTTTATCTTGTTGCATTTTTCTTACTCAATTAGCCTGAAATGGAACATGATCAAGCTCCTAGCTGTAGTTTCCGTCCAGCACGCTGGTATCAGACCTCTCCACACATTATACAAATTGTATTTTATCATTGAAAATTAAATCTAGGAGGCAATGATGTCCAAGTACAGAATACTGGAAGGATGTACAAGTGCTTCCTCCACTGCATTGGCTCTTGAATGGAGGAATGCCTGTCAGGAGCTGCAGTTCTTCCAGCAGCTCTAAGTCATTCAGGGCCCTTGGCCCCATTACGCCAGTGCTGTCAGGGAGCTCTCAGCAAGGCAACGCGTCAGGGAAACCACACTTAGTGCCCAGCACGGCTCCCGCAGCAGGAGATCTCCAGGCAGTACTTGCAGTCTCTGTCCCATCTTGTCCAGCAGCACAACTACAGCTATACTCCAATGGGATGCACACGCCTGCTTGGCAGGGATTAATTCAAGCCTCCCTCACAGTGTGTGTAGTTGCTGGTGTATCTTTTGCTCTTTATATAAAAAGAAGAAAGATTTGAGCTACCTGCACCCATCCCAAATCACAGCAGCAAGTCAAGTCTCAGCTAAGCATTTTGGTAAGTGTACCTCAGCAAGGTAATACATGTCTGAGCAAGGCCTAGATGGACTTTGCCACTCTCAACTGCTTCTTGGCAGACCTGGCAAACAGAGAACAAACACATTTGGTACCACTGCGCCTGCAGCTGCGGATTCTGTAATGGTGACCATCAGCCCATACACACCTTAGTCTGGACTAAAGGAACAATTTCACGGTATCCTTGAGAGAATTGTTCAGGTTTGGTTTTGCTCAAAGGACATTGCTTCTCTGTTTTGATTCAACCTGATTCCTCGCTCTTGCATTTTTTGGTTCAACCACTGAACACATAATCGTTTGCTCTAATTGCTTTGCACATGAACATAGGATGCCAGAGGGCTGTTTGTCTCAGTGCTTGGCTAAGAACAAAAATCTGGTGCTTCTCAATGACACTGTTTCTTCTTATGAAGTATTGTCCTGCATGGAAACCATCTTGCACATGTTCTGACAGAGTTACTTCTTTTAAGACATAAAATGGTTAGTGATCCACTTTGATCCTGCCAGTTAAGTGTGGACAGGATTGATAGCCTTGCTTGGTGACCCTCCTCCCTTTCCCTTTCTGAGGTTATTGTTGAGGCAGGGAGAAGTTCACAGCATGTATAAAGGAGATATTTTCCAGGGGCTCCCTAGAACCATTTCAAGAATCACATGTGTAAGGGAGAGTGGCCTCCAGCCCTCCCTGCTTTCATCCAAAGCTGCTGATGCATCCAGCAACTGCAGACCCACCTCTGTTCCTGCAGCTGGAGGAACAGCAACAGAACAATTTTGTTGTCATGGCGCTAGTTCAGAACAAAGTGCCATCCATTCACGCTAACTACCATAAAAACCTTCATGAAACTTGGGGGGAAGAATATGCATATATTGTTCATGTGTGAGAAAAAAAAAGATAATAAAATCACCTCCATCTGGGTCATTTCCTTTCATCATACCAAGTAAAGCAAACGTAGCAAGCAAACAATCCAGACGCATGGGCTCTCTGACAGTTAAACTTTGCATTTTAAAATGATTGTGGTGCAAATTAATTCAGTTGGCTGTATCACACACCATTTATCTTGGAGAAGGTCTGCTCCAAAATGAGTCTGGGTTTGGTAAGTCTGTCAGTGACGGCTCTATTTCCCAGTATATATTTACACTCACATCAAACGTGGTGAGTGGGTTTGCTGTCGAATTCGCAAAGCGCAAACCTGACAGTTTGGTTTGAAGTTCCTTTCCCCACACTAGGGTCATACAGGAACACTGAATAGATGCATTTGCTATAGGTTATAGCAAACCTGACAGTAGTGAATGAATGGCTGCTCCTAAAAAGTACATCTTGTTCTGACATTATCAGTTCATTGCATTCTAAAAGTGGCTAAAACAGAGACAACCTTCATCGTCTTTCCCCACCTCTGCTGCCATTCAGTATCTCTTCTGGTTCAACAGTCTATATTTTCAGACTGTATTCAAAGTTATGGATTTACACCAGTGGGACATGATATACAGTGGTAGCATTTAAAGCATAACAACTGTACATTTTTTCAGAGAAGTGCTTATTGATGAACTGAGGTATTTCACCCTCTTGTGTGTCTAACCAGTCAATATTCCTATTTAATTGAGTAAAGTTCCCATAACCTGTTTCACTGGAACCTATTTCTATTATAACTGAAGGCAGGAAATGCCACCGACTTCCATGGGAGCAGCATTTGCCTCACAAGTAACAATTGGTTAAGCATTACATAATTTACTAACTCCTGCCTGTAGGGAGGTACAGCCTGGCTGGAACAGCAGTGGTGGTGGCAAAATAAAACACTAAAACATAGATATGAAAAATGATGAATTGACTTTGTATGACTATTTATGCTTAAAATTAGGGCAGGCACTTGAGAACTTTGCTGAATCAGGGCCTTGATGATCGGCACCAGTAATGAATGCAGACATTTGGGAAGGTACGTTTCATTGCTGCCATCATACTTTATTTTTGGAGATGTTAAAGAAAGATATAAAGAAGATATAAAACAAGTAATTAAATTCCTGTTTTGTGTAATGCAGAACAAATATTTGCTTCAAGTTTTATGGCATCTTGCAAATCAAAATCATAAACGCAGATGAGCTTTTGTTTAAAAAAGGCAATCTGATGGATCAGCAGAAAATAAGAGAGATTGGTTTTGGAAGAAAAAAACCAAAGTCCTGACGAACCACAAAATGCATTTGATTAGGTGACACTCAAGATTAGAAACTAATTAAAATGAAAGGAAATGTGTTGAGGAGGAGAAGGGTTGTCAGGTACCCTCAATAACAGCAAACATCCTGTCTTCCAAGTTTGTGTGGAAGACAAGAACACAGACTTAGTTAAGATAAGATATTTGATTTGTGTTTGCTCAGGAAAGTGCTCTGACAGCTTAGCTAAGAGGAATTTGTATTTGAGTAAAACTTGGACAAGGTAACAGTCAAGAGAATACCAGTGCTGGAATCAGCATTAGACAAGCATTAGACAATGGAAACAAGTTGGTGAACAAGTCACTGTGGAATATTTGCTGAAGCACATTCTTTCTAGTATGAACCTTGCAGAAAGTGAAATTTGAAATGCCCAAACCGCCTGTTTTGGACACAGTAAAAATTAATTTTCCAAAGAATCCAAATCCATTTTCTCTCTTCTTTCACTTTTATTTTTATTAACACTCTCAAACTGCTGTAAATGTTACCTTGACCTAGTCAGAAACCAAGGAAAACAAAACAGTTGTTATAGTTTTTGATATATTTTTATGTTTAGGGAAGAGAGGAGGAAGAAGAAAGACTTGGGTGCAGTACAGCCAGTGCAGTCATGCGGCCTAGTGCTTGCAGTCATGAGGCCTAGCGTTTTTTATCCTCCTCTCTCTGCTAAGCTCTGAGTACTGTAATTTACAGTCGGCCTTTCTCACAGAAAAAGGAAGCACAGCCTGTGATGGAGGTGTGTGGTTTTGAGGCATGTGGCAGCCCAGCCAGAGAACCAGGCCCACAGAGGATTCTGGAAGCATAAATCAAGAGCTTACAACTTCCCATCAGGCTCTGCAGGCATTTTATAAAATAAAGGACTTGTTGCAAAAGAATGTTTGAGATGGAAACTTTTTAATCTGTCCTGTTCACGTTAGGTTTTCACCTCTCTGTTGACAGTCCCAAAGCAGCAACCAAGGCTGGTATCAGTCCATATTTTACTAACAGTGAGGTGCACAAGTAAGATATTTTGAGCATCAAATTCTTCCCATTCTCAGACAAATTAACTCCATGGCAGAGTATTTTCAAAAGATCAGCTCTTTGCCTCTTAATTTAGTACTTTAGATGACAAAGAAAAGGTGAGCTGTGTAAGAAGAGATGAGCTGTGTAAGAAGAGACAGAACTTTATTAATCAGAGGAGCTAATACAATTAAAAGCAAAGAAAAACCAGATTAGCTCTGGTATACAGAAGCCCTTCCAATAGCAGAAAAAAGTGAGATGCAAGTCAAAGTAACACAAATCCTTCACTATCTAATCAGAAAGAAGAGGCAGATAATCACTGCTCTGCTGACTAGAAAAGATTGGTCTTACCCATATTTACAGCAACTAACAGATAACATTCTAATATATTTTCTGCTGTTTCATTAACAGACAGGGTTAAAATGATGAACTAGCATAGTGGTGCACAAAGCAGAGAGTTATTAATAACTTAAGCACCACCCTTTACCTTGCTGCATGAGCTGCACTGACATTGTGTTATAAACCTATTCGGCTGCAGATTTCCTCTAATATATCACACCACCATCTAGTAACAAGTCTGGCCCATTAAGCATTCCTGTACTAGCACATGAAATACTCTTTTGACCCCGCATTCTGTGTAGGTAAGACTCTTTGCCGTAATGTCTTTTAGCATATGGTCAATGGAGAGAATCTGGGAGGGTTCCAAAGAAATTTGTATTTCCCTGGCTTTTGTCATTTGTGACACTGTAGTACTGCGCCCTGGGGGTAAATAATCAGCCCCATTTTCCTAATGAGGAAATTCGTCCAAGGCCACATGGTAGGTTAGTGGTGCAGCAAGGAATGAAAATCAGGTCATGAGCAGGAATCACCTACTGACTTACCTGCAGCTTAATCACATTCCAGAAACCACGTTTATTTGGTAAGATCCATCATCTGTTGTAACAAGACAATAAAAGAACAGAACCAAAAAGAGGCGAAACATGCTGAAGAAATGTGGTAAGCACAAGTAATAGGAACTATAATAAGGCTAGGGAATTAGGCAGTAGCTAAGAATATTTCTAGAAAAGAGTATTATGGTAAAGTACTACTGATCAAAGCCTGTGGGTCCTAATCCTGCAAGTGCTTTCTTACATGTAGAATCATCTTACAGAGTCCCATCAAATTCAGCTTAGTCATAAATTACAAGGTTATACATAGTCTTCCTAAACTGCAGTAGTTACAAACATGAAGTTACCCGAGGGCTAAGTGGTCTCCAGAAGAGACAAGCACTGAGCTTGCATAAAATCAGCTATTCCTTTTTCTTATTTTCACCTGTCATTGATACTAAACTTGGTAGAAGGTGCTGGTGATTGATCTTTCTCCAATTTTTTATTGTGCTTATATTTATCGTATAAAAATGTATGTAATATGAGACTGTTTAACTTCGGAAACTTGATTGTAATAAAAGATCATCAAAAGTACCACATATTTAAATGAAATGTTCTCACCTTGCCTCCATGCACATGATGAGCATAGGTTTTCTGCAGCATAATACAGAAAAAGAAATCAAATGGGACGATTCATGTTGGAAGGCACCTCAGCAAGTCATATAATCCAGCCAGCTGCAGAAAGAAGGGTCACTTTTGAGCTCAGCCCACATTGCTCATGGTTTTATCCAGTCTGGTCTTGAACACCCATCTGACCCCATTAAAGCCTTCCTCTATCAAGTATTTGCTTACCAAGATAATGTTTCCCCATTACACCTGATTTCATGCTTCCTGATAGCTCCTTTTCCTCCTATATATAGGAAATATAAGGAAACATATAAGGAAACAGTTTGTATTCTAGTTAGTTACATGGGGCCAAGCTCTTAAGATCCGCACATACAGATCTCATTGATTGAGAGCCCAACCCAAACTTCCTCTCCACACAGGAGATGTTAG
Source organism: Oxyura jamaicensis (assembly GCF_011077185.1). Taxonomy (NCBI): domain Eukaryota; kingdom Metazoa; phylum Chordata; class Aves; order Anseriformes; family Anatidae; genus Oxyura; species Oxyura jamaicensis. Next base: position 10,428,343 of record NC_048912.1, read on the forward strand.
TGACATGAAAGCTCCAGAAGTGAGTAGTTTATCCTCCTTAATATTTTTGTGTTGCATTAAACATCAGGGGAAATCAAAATTCTGAAACAAGCAAGCATTTGTATTTTACTGTACAACTGTCCTATCCGCATATTTCACAAGTAATTGCTGTGGCCCTAACTGGATTCAGTGTTTTCTAAATATACAATTAAGTTTAATGTGATCTGAAAACTAATTGCATCTAATTAGGTTGTTCTATTACAGAAGGACTAAGGAAGTTACAAAAATTCAGAAGTGATATACTAAACCATAAAAGTATTGTTGTCAAGATATGAATAAGTCAATTTTCTGAGCCTTGAACAATGTAGAGAACAATAGTTCTACACAGTAAGCCTTCTTCCTGCTCCCTCCCTTCCCATACACACCAAAAAGACACTCCTAATAGTCATGGTTCCTTTTCCATGTAATTGTTATTATTCCTTTTTTTTTTTTTTTTTTTTCCTCCTGTAATTTTTACTCACTGGGTAATCTTCCTTTAAGATGTTTCCTTATAGTTTCAAGCACTGCAGTGTTGAAGGTGGCTTTAATATTCAAGGCTGTATAAACAAACAGCGGACATTCTTTTCCAGGCCAATTAAGACCTCAGTAGGAAGCTCAGTCCAACGAGATATCAGAGATAAAAGAACTCAACTTGCTAGTATATTAGTCAGATATTTTATATATGTCATGAAGCCTAGTTTAATATCCAATCTGATATTTTTCAATAGCTTGTTTAGGCATCACTAATCTTTTAGTTAACCTTCTGACATAGCTTAAATGATGATACAGCCATTTGTATGAAGGATAAACACTCATCCAGCTACCTCTTTAAAAGGCTTACACCTTTTAAGTACACTACATTTGCTGCTATTTGTATTGACATTCCCCACCCCCTCATTTCTGTGAATTTACTCTTGGATTTACAATACATTTTATTCTTATTCTTAGATGTGTTGGCAATGAACACTGTGAAAAACAGAACTTGGATATCCATCCTTGAAAAGAAAATGCAAAAGCATGATATAATAAGAATAAATGTAAGCATCCTCTGGAACTTCTGATGGTATTCATGCACAGACAACTGACACTTTCTTTGCAACTATTTCTGAAGCCAACAAGATAACCATCCACAATAATTTCAGATATAGAAAAACAAGCCCTGAATATTCTTTGTCCTCCCAGATCAAGGCATATTAAATATCAGAGATACTCTGTCTGTTTTAAATGCATTTTGCTGTTTCCACAGAATCTGTTTACCTAGAAAAATGTAATTTAATAGTCTGAGCTGAAACTTCATGTGTCCCATTTGTTTTTTGGAGTTAGTATTCTTGTATCCTAGTGGGGAAACACCTCTCCAGGCCCCAGCCCAAAAAAAGAGAACCCAGCAATCCCTATTCTTTGTGTCTAGCCCCAGGTAGGCCATGTTTCTAGGTTTCCCATCATGTTCTGACTGGAATGATCTTTCAGGCTGCAGGTATAGTTACATTTAGCTCGTGACCCTGCTCTACTCAGAGTCTTAGTTTATTAATATGTCTATTCTTCTCTCTCACGCCGGCCTTATTGATTTCTCCTTCCTGTGAAGCACTGAGGTTATTTTCAAACCTGTCTTACACGAAAAAGCTTGAGTTCTCCCACTTAAACTTTACCATGACGGATTTGAAAGTATGATATGAATAAAACAAAACAAAAAGACATACTGAACCAATAAATAGAAAAGCAAATAGCTCATTACACAACATATATTCTAAAGAAAAATTGTAAAGTAGAAAGCATACTAGGTTTGTTTTCTAGTTCTTGCTCTCACTTGCTTATAATGTTGCACTGTAAAAGGAATTTAACATTACTGAAAGGGGTTCCAAATAAAGGGTGTTTTTTTGCTGTTGTTGTTTTGCTTTGTTTTTAATGAGTACAGACTGCACATGCTTGTAATTGCATGGAACATAGTGGGCAACAAGATCTTCTGAACGGGCATTGCCATCAAAAGTAGACAAATGCAGGATCATCCCTGTCAAAACTTCTGAAAAAGGACAGGCACGTACAGAATTTCTGCAGGCCCAGCTCACACATGTTACAGAGCAGTGTGATGTGTACACAGCCTCTCACGCAGGCATTCCAGCACCAATCTTTAATCACTTCAGCCACCTATGCATGTACTAAAGGTGCACACCAAGCAACAGTTCACAGAGACATCAGTGGACTTTCTTCATTTTTTTCTGTTTTAAGATAAAGAAACATGAAGAAAAGGCTATTCCCAAAGGAGATGTTTGAACATGGAGCAGGAGTCACGTGGGAAATGAAGAGAAGTGCTTATGTGCTGGTGATTGGGATAGAAAAACAGGTGTAAGACTCATACATATGGATTAGAAAGTTGGAAGGCATTTTTTGCTGCAGTTATCAAACAAAGACTGCTAAATTGTTTTCTCCTGAGTAAAATAGCCCACAGAGCTGAGATCATGGCTGTCTAAGCAATATTGCAGTTACCACTGATATTAAGCTCACTGTTTCACACAATACAAAGCAATGCCCTACACCACCCGATACGCACTTTCAGGGAACAGCCTCTCTTCTTTCCATTTGCCACTATAAAAATACCACCTGAGCACTCTTACTGGTTTCAGCAGGAGATGGTTTGAATGGCTTTGGCCAGCTGCAATTTATCGCTCACAACCCATTCTAGTCCTCCTCTCTCCATTACCTTTGACTCAAAGGCAAAGTAGGGTGAGCAGACTTTACTACTTTTACAATGTGTTTTCATACATGCCTTTCTTTTTAGGATCACAGGAGAAATTGTTCTTTAAGGGATCTGCAGAAGATGTTTTTGTTTCCAGAACCTTTTCTTTTTTCCTGTGACAGGAAAACACTGCCATTTGGCATTGAGTCCTGGAGAGCAATTCAGGGCAACGCGAGGCCAAGTTCAGGCAAAGTGTGACCAGTACGTGTCCCATGGGATGGAGGGATGCCAAATGGGATCTGGTGGGTGTTAGTGACAGGGAGCCAGCCGGTGGATGGAGCACAAGCCTGACCTCAGTGCCAAGTGGACGTGGCAGCAGTTTGTTAACACTCATCAGTTCGCATCTGCGAGAGGCCACCTTGCAGGACCTCATCCAGCAAAGAGAAACAACTGGAAAAGTGCAAGAAATACTGCTGATGGCAACTGAGATTGCTCACACAGAGATTTATACAAGTGTCTAAACACTTCCCAGCATAAGGCATTCCTGACCTGGGACAGCTCTGAGGGTTTTCTACATAGTAAAATAAATATAGCCATGTACTTGACTGAATAAGGTGAGAGCTGCTGCAGAAGGCTAGTGAACTGGCCACTGAATGTTTACACTTGATGGGTAGGAAACTCCAGATATGTTAAATGGAAAATCATGACAGAAAAAGGCAAAAGACATGTAGAAATTAGGGTGTGAAATATTAACAGTTCAGCAGATTTTAGTTAGCCTGCTATTAAGCTTGTTACAAGCTGCACCCTCAAGCAAAATAACCGGATGGAGATAAAGGTACCAGTTTCTTGATGCAATGAGAAGAAATGAGAGGCACCAGATGCTTCCACCTAGAGGTTTGGCTCATGGTAATCCTTGCCAATTGCATTATTGGTTCTGAACATAATTAATCAGTCCAAAATAAATACACAGGATATAAAGCCACAAAGGCTTTATTTAAAAGGGCTGTCCTAGTGCTGGCATTAGTTTACATTCAAAATCCCTCTGTCTCTGGGAAGAGCTCTTGTCAGGCTTTTAGAAACAACATGCAGTTGAAAAACTGCTATCAAAGGAGCAGAATCTCATCATTCTCAAAACAACTGGCATATTCCTGGGGACTTTTCCATGGTAGCATAGATCACTGCTGCAGGAGGCCTCTAAGATGAAATGCCATTGCTAGCTTTATTGCCTCCTTTAAGCTTGAATTTCACAGAACTCTTTGTTTTGGTTGTATCCCACCTGCTCCTGCTGGTATATTTTTGTTGCTAATCATAAGGAAACTTGCAGCACATTAACCTTCCAGAGGGAAAGTATTTCATCTTTCAGTACTGCATCAGCAATAAGACTTGTGACTTACATAATTTCGCTATCAAAAAGAACTAAAAGCAGTGGTATGGATTTTTTAAGGTGGAATAATTGCAGAAGAGCCATTATTGTTACCATCGTGAGACATTTGTAGCAATAAAAGTCACTTGAATGGGGAATGCTAATTGATTAATTATGATTAAATAAAGTAGTTACATTCCCTGGAATACTGGTGCTATTTTGTGGACTGCTCATCTACCTGCATTAAACCTGTCCTCTGAAACCTATTCTCAGCTCACAGCATGCTGCAGCCCCGACCAGCAGTCAGATTTAGCCACAGATATCAGGCCAGCTTTGCTCTGATCTGTCCTCTGAGACCCCTAGGGATCCACCAGGAAAATCCTCCCTCGGCACCGGCTGGGCACACAGAGCCCCTTGCAAAGCGCAAAGGCTGCATGAGATGGATGCAGGAGGAGTGCGACCGCCACGAGCAATGACTTCATCCAGAGCCCCGCCAGAGCAAGTGAAGGTTACTGCAGCAGTCTTTAAAACCGAAGCCCATTAAACTGCTGAGGCGATTCAGCATTTTTATTAAACGTAGCATTTATTTTACTTATTTTTTCTTCATTTTCAGGGTTACTGATTGTATTTTTTTTTCTTTTCCATTTGTCATTTTGACGTCTGCAGTTCTTTACTGCGGTTCAAGAAAGAGACGGGAAGCTCGGACCCCTGGGCTCTCCCTGCTGTGCCTCTGTCTGTCTGTCTGGCTATTTATAGCCCTTCTCTCACTGAATTGCAGAAGTGTTGAGAGTTTTGCAACTACATTTTGGGGACAGAATCCTGAAGTGTTTACTGCCAGACAAAATAAAACGAGTTAGTGAGATTTTTGTCTCATTAAGACTGTATTTGACAATAACGTTTAAAATTGTTTTTATTAAATTCTAAGGCACCTTTGCTTCATTCTAGGAGGAAGTGTGTTTTCAGAGGAAGACACTTGCCATTCTTCTGCTGTTTAAGGGCAGTCACTATCCCCACATCTAACAGTTTAGGGGACATGATCCATAGGGTTTGCAACTGTGGATGGTAACTACATGTCCCTTTCCATACTGCTAAGCAAGGAGGAAGCTTACAATGTAGGAGAAGCTGAAGACAGCTGGCAGTTAAAACTAATTCTGTATTATCCACACCTCCCATTGTAAATGTTATATCTATAATCAGTTTATTTTTCTTAGCTCCACTTGATATTATTCAAATCCAAAGAAATCTGCAGTTTTAAATAACAGGGAGGACAAGTTGTGCTTTCCGAGAGAGGGAATTGGTACTCCTGCTTGAGCAGATGTTAAGAATGTTTCTGAGTGTGCTAGACTCATTTACGAGTCTTTTTCACACATTTGAATCTTGGGGACATCAGCAGTTTGTTCAATATTTTCAGCCTCCTTCCTAAATGCCACACTGGGAAAACGAGAGGAGAAAAAAATGGAATGAGAAAAAGAAAAAAAGGAAAAAAAAAAAACACACAGCTAATCTTCCATCAGTGTGACAGTGTAAGCAAGAATCACAGCAAAATAATGAAGGCAAGGAAGGCACAGATTGTTAGGAAAATAGAATCAGTCTGGAAAAATAGTGCAAGATGATAATTTTAACATACAATTAAACCCAGTCACCTTCTGCATTGTAATCCTGAGGTGAGTCTGCAAAACATAAGGTCCTTCCTCCTAAGGGAGGACTGAACTGGCTGGCTCAGCACTAGGGAGTCTGCCCCTGTGGACTCTGCAGTCCTGGTACAAGAAGGAGCACCTTTGAGCTCTGATTCTTTCTCCTAGAATGGTTTCATCACCTTTAGAGATGCTCAGAGGTTTCCTGGTCTGGAATAGGAATGGCAAGTATGATTTTTATACTGTTTGTACAGTGCCCAGAAGCACAGGGCTCAGCTGTGTTTGGCATGCTGGGTGCTACTTGAAAACATTTAATGACAATGAGCCAGGTTTGCACCAAATGGATGATCACTCCTGGCTGATGATGAAACAGCTACTTAGGCTTGCCAAAGCACATTGATAGGCACATCTCTTGAATGGGCTAACTAAGCAATAAAAAGATTTTCCTGTTGTAAAAAATACCAAAAGGAAGGAAAAGAGATCTCTATGGAGACTCTGGTTTTGCAAGACTCGGTGTCTTTCCTGTGCTGCCTCTTCTTCTGTCCTTTGTTGGTGAAAGTAGTTAGACTTGTAAAAACTTTAATATTAGCAGTTGTTATGGAATTCCTCATCAGATTACTATAGATCCCAAAAGACTAGCTGCACTTCATTGTTTCAATTTGCAGTATCAGCTGAGTAGACCACAAGCCATCAGCACTAGCAAAGCCACGAATCTTTATAGTTGCTTTGAGCAGTACTGTGGTTCAGCAGAGGGAACAGTTCTCTGGGAACCAGAAAACCTTCTTAATACTCCTAATCAACTACTGACCTGCCATACAATTTTGGAAAAGTCACTGCATTCATCCTTGCTTTGTTTTCTCTCTCATCTTCAGTGCACCTTGTTTCTAGGCTACAAATTCTGTGGGGCAAGTATGGTCTCTCCCCCCATGTTCTTACAGAAGTGACAGTTCCAGTTTGTTTCTGTACTGAGTTAATAAACAATAATTAATATTTCTAATCAAGCATCTTGCTTCTCTCATACGTTCTGAAACTATTAGAAGTTTCTTGGTATTGCTAATTTCAGAAGTCTGAAGCTGGTGTTTGCAATCAAAGGGACACTATCAGATAATTTACTCTCCCTCCTACATTGGCAAAATATAACACCAGTTCTGTTTGTGTGTGATTGCTTGTTTTCAGCTGGAAGCACTTCACCAAAGTTAGAAGACATGCAAAACAAAAAACTACAACAAATATTTTGGTTTGGGTAGGAGGTTACTTGTCCCTGGTGATTTTCCATCAAACTCTGAAGGCCAACCCCTGAGCAGTGACAATGCAGACACAGTGGTTGTGGATAATGGGGCCAATTTTGCTCTCAGGCAACCCCAGTGACTTCATTGTCTGGTTTATCTGATGATAGGGTATAAGCTGGTAGAATGACTCATCAAGAAAAAAAAAAAAGCAAAGGCAGCCAAGTAAAGACACAAGGCTGTCTCCTAAGGATAATTTTAATAGGAAGACAGCAAGAGAGCTTCAAAATGTGGCAAGGGAGCCAGAAGTCTCTGCAGCATGGGGTTCAGCCCAGAGCTACAATTCAGAGCTTGGAGCCTAGGGGGAAGCTTGGGGCTTTTTTTTTTTTTTTCGGGGTGGGGTGGGTGGGGTGTGGGGTGGGCTGAGTTTTCTTTTCTCCCCCCTCTTTCTCTTCTTAATAAAGGCCATTTTTTCTTTCAGACCCCCAAAATGCAATTTTCTCCTCTTTACTGTGAGCACACGGGCCAGGAAAAGGGAGCTGGAGTTAACCCCCTCTTCTCTTTGTGTATGCTAACTTGGAGCAATAGCAGCTCTTCATAATCACTACATTTGTCAGATACAAGCTTTTTTAAAAATGTTGCTTCAACATATAATGAGTCCATTATATTATTACTTCATCCTCAGAAACATGGAGGGCCCCAAATAAGGTCAGGATCCCTCACGCAATGCACTGTACAAGCTCCTGCTGAGAAAGAGTCCCAGTTCTTACAGCATTTAAATAGATACATCAATCAAAGAGAGGAATAAAATGGCTGACGGCCAAATTAGATGAGCAAGAAATTTAAATTCCCAGCGCTCCGAGTCTCCTGCCCAGCTCACTTGGTTCCAGCCCCTCTCCTTCTGCAGAGGTACAAGGCAACCCAGCAGGGGAAGCAGCCCAGCGCACGCTGCCCTGCTGTCTGAGAACCAGAAGCCTTTAGCCAGAGCAGGCTGGGAGACTTCTGGTGACTAAAAGCAGCAGGAAGCGTAGGGAGAAAAGCTGCATTATTTGTCCCTGTGACTGGGAAAAAAATCTGCAAGCCTTAGGTTTTCTCAGCTCATTCTACTGCATCTATTTGCTCAACTCATGAAGATATGAGGGAACTTGGGTAAAGGTCTGGAAAATTATACTAAAAAAATAATCAGACCAATTAAGTGACTGGGTAGCCAACACCAAAACAACAAAACCAAAAATCCTGTAGGGTTTTGGAGGGATACTAATTAATTTTTCAGTTTCTGAAAAATGTTCCTAAGCTAAAAATTTGTTAAGGCTCCTCAAGCCTACTTAATGTTCACAGCCCCTTTATATGACCCTCAATATAAAGGATTTTATCAAGGACATAGACAAAAACATTTAGAGGTCAACAATGGAACATACATAGGGGATAAAGCCTGGTCCCAAAGTGCTTGAAGAGTCACGCTGTAATGTACGAGACGCTTGAGAACATACTGTGGGTATTCTGGAGTTATTTAGATAATGTTCAGATTGTAGTTTGAAGTCAGTAATAACATGCCATATGTTCCCATTTTCTAAAAAACTATTCTTTATTAATTCTATCAGTTACTCTATGAATTCTAAAGCAAAAAAGCACATTAACTGTTCCTATGGCATTTGAGTAAATTCTGTTTTACTTTAAAGGTCGGGTAATACTATACAGTCTCTTCAGGATATTACTTATTATGAAGCTATTTGACACATCTCCAGACTTTGTTCCCTTTATATACCAGTAACAGATATGCAAACCTGCCTTGATTTTACCTAAATGGAGTTTTGCCTCCATGGAATCCTGCTTTAAAAAGAGACAGACAATACATGAAACCATATTCTCCTTCCAAACCAAAACCTTATCAGTTGGTTTTGAGATGTATATCAAATACCAGAGCTGAGAGTCCAGCTGTCCTTTACTTTGGCTTTTGAATGCAGACAGGAACGATTCTGCAGAAAAAGGATCTGAGAATTCAAGTACCTGAATTTGGTTCAGTAGCACTGCCATCTTAAACTGGAAGGCTGCACGCAGTTCGTGTGGACATAAAACAGGGATAGCCCATGCAGAAGGTTTTTCTAAGTCTCCTTCCAAATCAGCAGTTCACATTGAGAAAGGACCAGGTTAAATGGTTTGACATACTTCATCTCACATCAAGAAAACAGTGTAGTTAACTAGATTCAATTGGAAACTTCGTTCCTTCAAAGAGAGAAAAATACCACCCCAAAATGCAGCACTTTGCTATAATCCCTCTCTAATCATCAAGGACACTTACTGTTTGAAAAATCTTGCATACCCAAATTAATGATCCATACAGGACAGAGACCCAATGTTCTCAGTGCTGTATAAGACAATGCTGAACAAATAATAATAGTTATTACTAAGTCCTAAGCACTACTGCACTTTGTACCACTGCCTTGAAGTGAAAGTGACAAGATGGTGCGATAAGCAAAGCTGTTCCCAGGCTATTGCCCTCTCTAATAGAATCCCCCAAATCCAGAAGTCTCAAACAAAAACTTGGTTGGGGGATGTTCCATATTTGTTCCTCAGTAAATTAATTTCAAATCGCTTTCAGATAAGTAACCCTGCACATAAACCTGGTTCACATGGTACACAACATGGAAAGGGGATTGCAACAACTTCCACATTTCAGATACCAATTCGTTCTGAATCTTCAGAGACAAGGATGGTGAGACACAACATGGGAGAACTACAGCATTGTTCATCAGCTGTTGTCTGGTTATGTTATAACCCTTATGTTATTTTAACATAGGTCTATTTTGCTAAGATCATCCCTAACTATTGTGTGTTACATTATAACTGACATTACAGGAGCTCGTGAACAGCCCAAACACTCATGATGAAGAATTAGAACTGAGAATCTGTAGACTCAACTAACTTACCAATTTGGTAACGACTGTAAGTGGTCGATTCCTCACAGGAAAAATAAATAAATAAATATATAAAAATGATTGCATCACTTCGACCAGAGCCCCCTGGAAGAAGACTTAAAAGAATTCAGGGAGTAACTCCTTCCTCCTCTCCAGATGGAAAAGAACTAGTGTCGGTAACACGGCTACATTTCAGATGAAGCAGTTGGGACAAAAATTTTGGTTAAGAGCCATTGTGCCAGGAAGGCTATTCTGCTGGTCAGCTGCTCAAAGATTTCTGGTTTGTGAATGCTGAAAAATACGCTATTACTGTAAAACCAGTTTGAATATCCACATGAGTTCAGTATTTCCAAAGACTTCTTATTCCCCTCATTTGCAAGTAGAAACAGAATTGGAGAAGCGTCCTTTAATTAGAAGCACTAAGCACCTAAAAATTAAGGATGTAGTGCAGTAAAATATACAATACAAGAAGGCAAAGCTTTATCCCCTAAACCAGGGGGTAGGAAATAGTCACGCTTAACCCCGGTTTGCTAGTGGAAAGTCAAGTCACAGATTAAGTGATCTGGTAAACCCAAGGCTGGGCTTGAAACCAGTGACCTCCTTAGTCCTCCCTGAGTATCTGAGACAGGTGATTATCTTTCTCTGCTGAGATTTCTCCTACAATGCCAGTCTAATTAGGTTTGCCTCTCTCTAGCAAAGGGAAAATCCATCTTGAAAATTAATCTGAAATTTTATCCCACACAACCCTTAATAAAAATGACAGGCTATGGGTAGAGCATCATACGGTATTACATTAAAAATGATTACGGCAGCCAGGCACTGACACACACAACTGTCAGTTATTTACAGGATAGCAAAGAAATTTCATTTTGCCTTTTTGAAAATCCCCTCAAAATACTCAGGAAGCAACAAAACCAAACACATCTATTCTATCACCACGGGGTTAATGAACTATCTGGTACCTTTTAATAGAAAGCAGATTGTGGGTCTAGTGTTGTAAAATCTGCATCGACTGCATGTGTAACTATCAGATCCATTCAGTGATTTAGCTTCTAACGGAACATCTTATCTGGTTCCAAGTACTCCAATGTGTTTTGTTCTGTGGCTCCCAAGGAGTCAGCTGTTTGACGCTGCTTACGCACAGACATGGATGGACAGGCAGCAGAGGGGCAACAACTGGGTGCAGCCTCACAAGGGACGTGAGGGATCGGAGTGACGCCGTGCAGTCACGGCGAGATGGTGCGGGACAGGTCACGCTGCAGAGTGACACTGACGGTAACGAGTGGCGAGTGCAAGCGGCAGAGACAGAAATCCAAACAGCCACGCATTTGGCAGCTCACAGTGGCTGGGTGCAGATTAGCGTCAAGGTCAAATAAACATCATAAAACATTGCTTAAGCTGTCAATTAAAGAACAAACAAGCTCATCATAATTATACAAGATAATTGTTATCTGCTGGGTGTTAATTAGATACATTTTATCAGATCTGCTGTCACTGAATGGAGAGTAAAACTGGTCAAAGATTTTTTTTATTGTAACAATTTTGTAACTAGCTTTGTTCTCCCTTATTTTCCCTGGTTATGTTTTCTTGACTTCATTTCTTCTTTTACAAAGTTTAAAATTTTCAGAATGAAATTATCTTACTGTTTAACTAGGCCTACCAAAGAAAAAGCATGTGTGGAGAAAGATCTAAAAATAAAATTTGTAAGAGATTTTCACTTTAAAATGGAATTTTCAAAAAAAGACTTTTCTCTGTACTGTTTCAAAAAGTAAAGTGTTTGATTTTATTAATTTTGAATTAATTAAATGGAAATTTCAGCCCACTCTGAATCACAAATAAGGACTCAGATGCCTGAGAGACTGAAATTAGCATGTAGGTCTTGAGTAAGCAGTGGTGGAGCTGGCCAATTATCTAAGGCAAGCACTTTACTTATACTTGGAGATAGGCAAATACATCAGATAGGCCTTGGATAAAGTCCTGAATGCAAGTGAGAAAGATAGGATGGTCTCAGAGTGCTGCAGCCCCCAGCATCCACTCCTACCCGTGAGAACAAGGATGTGGAATGATCTCAGAGGCACACAAGGATGGAGTAAGTGCTAAAAAAAATAATACAAATGTGGGAGTTCTGTGCAAAGTCTGATGAATAAGGTATCATGCTGAAATAAAAACAAAAGGAGGGGAAGAGAGGAAGAACGTTACACGGTCACACACTTGCATCCCGTTACCCCTCCGTTACAGGAAGACCCCATCCACGCTGCAGTCCTTCCACACTCACAACTCGTTGTTTATCTGCCCAAGTAACAGTTGTCTTAATGTATCACTTTCAGGCAAGAAAGTGGAAATGTCCAGTATTTATCCAATCAATAGAAATAGCTAAACTTTCAGCCTTCGGGGCAGGGACCTTTTGTTCTGTATTTGTGCATCACCAGACACATAGCAGGAACTTCCTACGCTACGGTACCGAACAACAGGGATGAAAAAAAGAGGGCTAGTAGGCCAGTAGAAATACCAGACTTCAAGCTCCTTTTAAATTCAGGATTTTCTCAGTTAAAAAGATAACCAACATTTTATTTCATAAGCTACAGAGCTTGATATAATTTGTATTGGTTTTAGCACAGAAAGAAAATACCAGATTTTTTTTTTTGAGGAGAACAGTGGCACAAAGGTTTACCACACAGGGCCTAAAATAGTGTGAGAAAGGAACTGACTTCAGCTTGAATAATAGTCATTAAATCAAAACACTGGAAAATGCATTCCTTGTAAGAACATAGCCACTGGAGGTTTGCCCAGTCCTAAACAAAGAGTAGCAGTTCACAGCTGTAGGGGACATACTGTGGGTATACACTAATCTGAGGTTTGAAATATACTTGTGGTCTGCAGCAAACTCGGGGATTCCAGTGGCTGTTGCAAAAAGGCAGCTCAGGTTGCATTCATTCCTGTAATTGATAATAGCATTTCTCTGGAGTTTTTATCTTCTCTACCTAAATTACTGGAACAGTTAGGTGTTTCAGCTTTATCCTAAAAAGAAAGAAGAATGAAGAATTTCCAAAATTATACGTACACAAAAATGTAAATCCACTCTCAGAATATTTCAAGCAATAGGGTGTGCTTTCATGGCAAAAATGTTGTGGACATTTTCCAAGTACTCCTCCAATATAGTGACAAAGTTCAACGTGACTCATATGTGCAGGTAATTGATATTATTAACACAAACAGAAAATTTTAGGTCACTACTGGCAAGCAGTATAAAAATCATGTTTGTTTTCTAAGAACATTGTAAAGGGATTACAAGAAAGACAAACTGAACAAAGATCAAGCTAAATATTTAATATATACATGTATATTTGATGTTCATCTAACAATACCTCATTCATAGCTTATGCAACCTAAATGGATCACAGGTTGAAGATATTTCCTCCTGTTTCACAAGTTAAGTGCTATAATACAATGTCCTTTTTCCTTCCTTTCTATATTAAATGTCTGTGCTACTGGTTAGTAATAGAGACAGCTGATACTTAGGTGAAGATGTGAGACCTTTCCTATCTGTGGAGTTCAGAGAACTCAGAAAAGTTGGATATCGACTTGGAGGCTGTAAACCCTGATAGTCCCTTTGAACCCTGCAGTTCAAGCTTTGCGATCCAAAGCATAAATGAAGCTGAAGGAATGATCCAAAGACTATTGAAAGAAGCAAGGACCTCTCTCAATGGATGTTAGGAGGTTTTACATCAGCAAAATGAGAAGCAATCATACCCTCAAATTAAAAAATAATCTAGAGAGAAGAGAGCGGAGGAGGAAATAGAAGCAACAGTCAGCAGAGCCTGTTAACTTCTCAGATTCCTTAGAAGTTTGGTCTAAGATGGAAGAATTGTTCGCTTGCAATTGGGCTTTTTGCATAGGAGCTTTTCAGAAAGAAATCTGAGATAAGAGGAGGCAGGCATCTATCACAAGTCACCTTCAGCAGTTCTAGGATGCATCACTGATAAAAAGGCTGAACACATTCATTTTCACAAAATGCCACCAAGAATGGGGGAAGTTAAAGCAGCATTCATTGATACTTCCCCCTCCTCTCTTTTGACCCAGTCTTCCAGCTTTTATCTTCTCTACATAAATTACTGGAACAGTTAAGTGTTTCAGCTTTATCCTAAAAAGAAGAATGAAGAATTTCCAAAATTATATGTGCACAAAAATGTAAATCCACTCTCAGAATATTTCAAGCAATAGGGTGTTATATTTAAAAATGCCCCGTTATATTTAAAAATGCCCTGCTTAGAAATCAGCAGATGTGTAACCTGGAATTCCATGTTAATTTCCATGAGCTTCTGTCTCCCAGTGCCACAGGTGCACAAATATGGAAGCAAGACACACATCTGAGGGAGACAAGATTCTCACCTGCGCTGTTAAAGGAAGCCCTCACCTGTGACCTGAAGGAGTAAAATTTGACTGTATTACTCACATTCCCAGAGATGTGAGTTTTATGGAAAAAGAATGAAACAGAAGTTATCCTATATCAGAACATACAGCAACCTGGGAAGCAACAGCTCTTCAAACAAGGCAGTCAGGTGCAAGCAACTGTCTGCTGCAGAAATCAGCAGGGACAGGGAGATTCAAACTTCCACAATCTCTTTCCAAAACACAGAGTCCAGAAGACATTTGTATTGGAATAGCCAAGGGGCATAACCCAGCATCCTCAACAGCAGCGTTTCACACCCTGTCTGATAAAATTTTGTCAGTATTGTGTGCATGTGCTGCAATAACTGAATTACATGACGATTATTTAACAGTAATAAATAGCTCATCTGTCAAAATCCCACATTAGAATGAGAACCAAAGTCCTTCAAAATTAGCAGCTTGAGAAACTTCACGCTAAAGGCTCGGAAACACACCTGCAGCCGTGCCCTGACAGACAGAGCACTTGCCTCTAAGGGCTGCTCACTGCTGCGGTTAGCATCGCAGCTCCTAGCACCGAGCTCTCCTTGCATGCTTGTTCCTCTCACCCACACCAGACCTTAACAATCATCCATCTGACCCACTTTTAGCATCATATGTAGGGCAAGCAAGGGAATTTGCTTTCATATCTGGAATGATTCAGATTTTGTTTTCTTTTGTCTCCGAGGGCAGGGACACACACCAAAGAGCACATTTTGCAGAACTGCTACTGTGCACGTCAAGCAAGGCGTATACCTCACTGCTGCTTTCCATGATGACAACTGAGCTCTGTTAGTTTTCATGTTCCAGTGCATAACAAACAAAAGAAAATAAAATCAACCAAATTAAATTGATTTGATTGCAAATTGTTACTTTGATATTATGATTTCCTTGTATTGCATATTTCACAGCAAAAGGGTGGAAGGGTAAAACCTTTCATCTTAAACTGACTGGAGTTCACAGGAACAATGGGCTGAAGACAACTAGAACTGGCAGAAGGATTTGCAAAACAAATGGCTCATAAGCTATTTTCCTTCTAAACAACAAGCTCAGGCAAAGCCATTTCCATCTTCTCCCTGAGAAACAGCCAGTTTGGTACTGGAAAACTCAAGTAGCTCTCCCACTGTTTGGCACCACTCTTCCAGGGAGACCCACTGTGATATGCACAAAGCAGCTAAAGGGTTGATCTACCTTCTTTACAGAGCAGTATGTTCTCTGGAGATGGGTATATTCTCTCAGGAGAATGCTTTGTACCCAAAAAATACTTTGAGGGCTGACTTGGAAGACGTGCTTTGTATTTTATATTACAGTTGGAATAATCCAGGCAACTGAATTAATTGCTTTCTAATAGGAGCCCTAGTCTTTTTCTTTGCAATGGCAATTTCTTCCCTCTTCTTTCTTCCCTCTTCTCTTCATGTTATAAAATTCCTGAGTGCCTTTAAATGCTGCCTTTTTAACCCACACAAGGAGAGGTCAGTTGTCCTGCTGTTCTGAGAATACATTTGTGCCAGACTTACGCAAGTTCTGTGGTCTTGCAATGCTGGGCAGAGTCAAAGTGAGAAGAATACATTAAGTTATATACACAGCATTTATTCAACCTGAGCATTAATATTTTTGTTCACTGGTTAACATAACACCTGCTCCATACTACACTGATAAGTTGATTTACACCACTGCCTTCGTATCCAATCAGCATTGATGCCATTAATGCTACCTTTAGTGATCAAAACAGCAATTAGGTAATCGCTGTTATTCTAGAATGCTACTGGAAGGTTTCCACATCTAGCATGTGTTTTCTGTGCAAAGATGGCAGCGATGACAGCAATCCAGAGAAGGAATCACTGATCAGAAGGTGAATAAGCCAGTCTTTTGGTACCCTTGTTAAATTTGATGTTTCTTCATTAGTGATTTCAAGTCCCATAAGGGAACATGCAGGAAATATCCCCAGTGTTGCCCAGGTAATTATTATAATAGCAGTGCATGAATGCGTTCTCATAGGATCACTGACCACACAACTTATAATTGTTGTTGCAACCTAATGAAAACCACGTGTCTTGTACACCAGAAAGAATACACTGCCCATTTTGTGTAAAGGGCACCTACTGACTCATTTCAATATTTGTTGGGGATTTTTGTTTCATGTAAATGTAGCTTTGTTAAGTTTACAGACTTAATTGAGCATTTGTATGAACAAGAATCCAAAGCATTGTACAATAGGTATTGTTTAGTCTAGTACACTGATTTATGCTCAAGTGGGATACAATCTACATTTCATCTTCAGTTAGAGCTTCCTGGATCCTGCCAAAAACTACTAGTAGGAACAAAAAGGAACATTTCTTCTCATGTTAGCAATTCTTTTTATTCTGCTCAATAACAGTATCTGAGTACTTCAATTTAATATTTTATATTTTTAGTAACATTGTCAGAAAATTCAAATAAGCTTCTCCAATATCTCATTATGTTTGCTTTGGGAATGATTTCTTATTATCTTTATGATTTTCTTCATTTCATCATAAAAAGCTACAATTAACAGGTATGGAATAAAAAAGCAAAAAAAAAAAAATAGAACAGCCATATGGCTAAGATAGCTAACATCATAAAACAGGCGAATGTGAAGGGCTCCTGACCAGCCCAATGATTTAAGTACAACTGCATCAAGTGTATGCCAAACAATTTGACAGAAACTAAGAACATTTGGTCGTGGGAAATCCAAAGGCAGAAAAGGGATGGAGCTTTTGAATAAAGTATTTAATATCCAGTTCTTCCAGTTCTGCTCCTTCTTATCCAGAAGAAAGACCCATTCCGATACTCTGAATATGAAACATCCTTTATGAAACCTTTAACATTACATGTTTACTTTAAAAAAAAAGATTACACTGTGAAACCAATCACTTTCCTACTCACTAGCAAATGTACTGTGGAATGTGCATTAATAGGATGCAGGTGTAAAAGGCTAGGTTATTTTAAATCTATGCAGGAGATCTGGCTCAACCTGGAGGCAAAAAAAATGCATGTGAGTTAGGAAATCCCAGATTCATCCCTTACATTCTCCCACACCTCTGCCTGTTTGCGTAGGAAGCAAAAATAACAAGCTTGTGTGCTGCTACAAAACAGATATTAAAGATTAATGATTTCTCTAAATCCAACCCCCAAGAAGATATCGTGATAACCTAACAACAAGTTTTGGAAGGCTCATTGTTTTAGAGAGGGATTCAACATGCAGAATTTGTATTAGACTTGTCATTTCTAGAAATGATATCTGAGGCACTCAAAGCTTTGGGGTTTCTTAATTGTTAAGAAAGCCAAATGTAAGTGTCGGTTACTCCACTGGTGAACTAATACCTTTATTCTAATAAATAAGCTGCATACATGCATCTTCCTCATATGTTGAGAGAAACTCAACTCAATGCAGAGAGAAAGGTCAGTTTCATCCAAGAATTTTGTGCATCCTCCTGGCTTCAGCTTTGTCCTTAGTCCTGGTTGGTCCAAAAGCAAAAAGGATGTTTTCTGAATCACAGCCAAACATCCTTCCCATGAGAGAGGGAAAAAGAGGGGATTCTCATCACTTGCTGGGGTGAGTTACAAGAATTATGTGAATAGATGGGAGAATTTCTTTTTGAAGAAGACCCACTTTCTCCATTCCTCCCGAAGGAACAAAGAGATGCAAGAGCACATTTCTTTGTGCTGTTGCCAAATAGTGGATATTTATCATCATAATTAAAGAAACAAATTGCCAAAAACAAATATTATTTGCAGATGGATTCCTCTGTCTTCTGTGAAAATTCTGTTTACATTTCAAATGAGTGGAAAAATAAGATTATACATTTGAAAAAGCCTCAGGCCAGCTATTAAGAGAGATAGAGGAGCTCTGAACTTTCTCCTGCAAAACACACCTGAAAGACTTTCTGATTTCTCAGCATGTTGACATTATTTAAATTCCTGTCTTACTGAAATATAGCCAAAGCTGAATCTCTAGCCTCCAAAAAATAAACTCTTGTTTAATAATGTGATGGGTAAATGTATCCAGGAAATGTCACAAAATAAATCTGAGACAAATTAAACAAAACTTGACTTCCTTTCGTATGTCAGATGCCTCTAATTTTAGCAGCTTGGGGTAACAAAGAAAAAGCAAGCACTTAGAAATGAAAATGTCTGTTTAGCATCAGAGCTGTAAAGAAAAAGTAGCACATTTCCAAATCTGTAACAACATATAACACACAACCTGGGTCCTCTAACTACACTGCACATAAACCTCTCATTGGCTTCAGTCAGAAGCACATTTTTTTTACAATGTTGGCTGTTGTTTTAGGAATTTGGGTGCAGTAGGGCTATATGTCAGAGTAGGCTAGAGGTTGTATTCCACCCATCCCATGCAGTGCTAGATAATCTTCCTCTCCTTGACTTTCAAGATGACAGTTCCCTATAAACCATCCGTTGAAATAAAGTGTCAGGATACAAGTCTAACTGCCACCAACACAAGACATGTGGAGTTACAGATCACAAAAGTTATTAAATGCTGGTAGACATGGAGAATTGGTGATCAAGGCTTACACAGGTTGATAGCCATGTAAAATAACACTAATATAATACATGGGGAAAAGGAAAAACACAGGTATTTAATATGAAGGAAGGGTATTTAGGGGTCAAAGCAAAACATGGAAAATTGAGATTGCAGTCTGTGATAACCAAACTTCTGCTCCTTCCTTCATTAAGCACCTGGCTCACCCCTTCACTTCCTCCTCAGCAGAACCACATTCTTTCACAGGGTGCTCTCCAACACAGGATTACACAGACTTTCAGCAGGGCTGACTGCCATCAGAGCACAAGAGGTAGGATTTGCAGGCTGCTACCTGAGCCTGTCACCCTTTACAGATGAGCTACCCAGCTGGCTGAGCAGATGCTGGCTGAAATAAGGAAACAATTATCTTTGCACCTGGCTGAGTCCTTTAGATCTTGCTAAGAGATAGATGACCAACCATGAAAATATGCCAAGTAGTGGCCAAGAATATTTAAGAGATTAAATATAAAATTTGCTTAAGTCTTGTAGGTAGAGGTAGTTTTCCCCCCCCCCCCCTCCAGATTCTCTCATGAAGATGCCGTTCCAACCTTACTCACTGCTCTGGACTGGGGCTGCATTTCTCTACAGCACCAGATGCTACTCTGATTACAAAGTCACATGCCCTTGTGAGTAAGCCACCCTTCACAATATATTTTGGATGGAGGTGGAAAAAAATCTGTCAAATGAAAAGATAAGTGGGAATTAAAGAAAAGATGTAACCATTGAAACAGAACAGCATAAAAAAAAAGATCTCTTGACCAAGCTTTACCCTTCTAGAGATGTAAAGAATATGGTTTGTGTTATTTAGTGCATTTGAATTGCCCATTTTCTAAAAAAAATAAAAAGAAATAAAAAGTGATTTCAAGCCTTTTCCCCACTCACTGCTTTCCTCTAATCTCTTTCTGAGCCTCCATACTTAGTGTCTCTCCAGGAGCATATAGGTAACAGTGAATGCTAATGAAATACCTGCTGCAGCCCTCACCACCAGGGTGATTTCATGCATTAAAAGCAGCCAGCAGACAGCTACTTCAGCAGGCACTAGGCGGTTCTGGTTGTCCTACCATTGACAACTCATCCAGATGGCAGTCTAGGGGTACATCCCCTAGTACATCCACAACTCAAACTGGGGGGCTTCTTCACCAATACCTTAAACACAGCCATATGTAATAACACAGACAGCAACAGCAAGTGTGAGAACAGTCCTTCTGGCTGATTACTCAGGGGAAAAAAAACTCCAAAGTAGAGTCAACTTCCCCTACAAAGGAATCAATTATAGGAAGATGCTTTGTTCTCCCATAGAACCCTCCATCTGGTAGGAGATTTACAGAAACTCCACATTTTCACAACAGCCTTTGAGAAAGGAAATATCACCTTCTTCACATGGATGATGAAAACAAGGGGCAAAGAATGATGGCCTCAGAATCATACAGAATGGAACAAAGACTAAAGAAAAACACCCAGGACGTGCTTGTTCAGCACTGGAAGAGTTCTTGGAAGCTTGAGACTGTTCCACATATTATGATCACAGAGCATCACATGGTGTGAAGGAGAGGATGGGAAAGTCTCCCTGCTTCCCACAGAAAACCCCACAGTAATAAGTCAGGGGAAGGAGTCTTCCCAGAAGACTTCTTCCCACATCACTTATTTGAGAGGGTGGGACTTCAAACCTCAAAATATGCAGCTTGACCTGACATACTTGTTTCTGCACAGTATGGCTCAGACAGACAAGGCAGCAACATGCTGAAAGCATTGTTACTGCCATACAACTCAAGAAGGTTTTTTTGGAGGGTTTTCTTAGCCAGCTATCTCCGTACCAATCTGCCTGCATCTTGTTACAGGAGAACTAGGGTGAGTGAGCTTTCCAAAGGCAGAAAACCCCGAAGGCCTAGTTAGTGGGAGACACTGCGTGGTTCCTTCCTTTGTGGGAAGAAAGGAATGCAGTCTGCCTTGTGCTCCAAAAGTAGAGTCCTCAGGGCCAGGTATTCTGCAGTGTTTATCCTATATTTGACACCACCTGACACCCTCTTGCAGTAGTTCCTCAGTGCCTGTTTCCTCCTTATCACCTCACCAAGCTGCTTCACTGCTATGAAGCAACACAAGACCGAAAGCAGTAGAGGCCATTCAGAATGAAAAAGCATTATTCATTTTTCTGCAGTTTCTGTACAGCTTTCCAGTTGCCCTAGGTAGGTCACTAAATGCCTGTTCCTCAAAGCAATTGAAATAAGGAAATTCCTTTTCTTTCCTGAGTAATGACACCAATAAATGCTACGCTACTATGTACTAAATCAGCACAACCCTTCACAGCTCATATGTCTTGAAAGCATTTATTCAACTTGTTTTTAACTGAAGAGGACTGCAGCATGCTAGGGAAAATGGAGGGAGGAAGAAGAGGCAGAGAGACCAAACAGGCCTGTCTCACTGTTACAAATAACGCCTCTAATCTCATAGTGATAGGAAATTTCTGAAGATAGCTGTTTGCTTGTACATTACTGGGAGCCTATGTGGCTCCCAATAAAAGCCCAAAACTTTGAAAGGAGGGGGGTGCTTATATGAATGCATGAATTTTAAAGCCCTAGTGCAAAACAGAAATAAGGCAACTTCAGCCTCCAGAGAAATAACCTTCAAATCACAATTTGACAAACAATATCAGAAACTATCAGAGAAGCAAGCGATCTAGCTGACTGCGGTGTTTTCATTCCCTTCTCAGCAGTGTGACCTCATCACAGTCGCACTCGCACAGAATCCTATTACTGCTGCCTCAGCTGCAGAGCTGCAAGACAAAGGAAGGTTACAGACATCACTCCCCTCTGTGCCGTGCTAATCAATAGTTTTTATCTAATTTCTTTGCTTCAAGATACAGGAAAACAAGGTGCTGCATCTGAAATGGAAGGCTGGGAATAACTGAGCTTTGAGGGAATCAATACCAAATAGAATAGCTGACAGTGTCATTCACCTGCATCACAGTGAGGACAGATTTGAAGTTCCTCTAATTATCTAGATGTTTGTAATTTTAATCACTGATTTAGTGTCTGCAGAAAAAAAAAAGTTTCTATTTAATATTCACTGTGGTTTCAGGACTTTCTGACCTACTGGTAAGTCTGCTTAATTTCCTTATGTGTTTATTCTGGCTGAAAGTTTCCCTTTTGGTGTCAGGTTAGGGCTCAGCACAAAGTAGCTCTGCTAACTTGTACTCAGGTAGATAAATTACACATGATAACACAGTGGGCTGAACCCTAAATAGCAGGGATCAACACACCTCAGCTGATGGACTGTTACTGCAATGGACACCTTTTCTTCCTCCAAATGCTAGATTAAAAAAATATATATATATTGTTTCTTTAAATTAACTAACAAGAAACATAAAAGCCCAGCACTATGTAAACTAGAACCAACAGAGTTAAGAATAATAGTAAAAGAAGTAGTCTTCAGATGCCTAACTCAGAAGGCAGCAATAAATCAACATTAAGAGAGGAAAAATCATCATCAGCTATGCTCCATTATAAAACAGAATCACCAATTTTAAGCATACTCTGTCTCTTCCCGAGCACTGAAAGGCTTCACTCAACTAAAGCACATAAGAGAAAGTTGAAAAGAAGGCTGCACAGCCCACTCCACTTGCCTTAGTGCCTCTCCAGAGAGCCTTTCACATGGGCTATCAACACCAGCTCAAACCCACTCCTTCCCCCATCTCAAACTCTTATAGTGTTCCTGTGGGAAGTCATTAATTCCTCACAGCTGGTGAGTCTCTGCACTCATGATGGGCAGCTTTGTTACTGCATCTTCGCTGCCCCTCCAAGGGTGAATTAACACGTTCCCAACAGCCCCTTCATTGAACCAACATGCACTACTACATGTCCCCTCACTTGTTCCAACATATTATGTCCAGATCCAAAAGAGACATCGATAGACATCCATCCAGATACTGTTCACCAGAACCCCTTTTTGAATGCCTTCCACCTTCAAAGTTAAAAGGCGGGAGCTACCAAGTGTCTACAGTTTTGCTGTTGAACGTGTGCATGAGTTTCTGTAAGACTGAGAAATAGGGCACCTATCACCCAGGCTACCTTGGGATTCTGAACTGCCCCAGATCTCACTGATCTGACTGATCCTTTGCTTGCTTCCCCTAGGTTTTCTCAGTGAGTGCCTGCCATGTTGCAAAATGCAGCGGCAACCAGTTCTTTCTATTTAAAACAAGGACAGAGCAGTCGCCTTCATCCAACAGCTTGGTGGTTAGCTTGGTCAGGATGCAGATTGGCTTTCCTTCTTTTTTGGAGGGATTCAAACCCACCTTCCCAGAGATCTCCCCCACTTGGAGGTAACGATCCTCACCACTGGGCTGCTGCAGAAAAGGAACAGTTCCCAGATCCCCCTCACATTGGAAAGGATAGCATGGGTCCTGCTTTATTATAAAGGGGAAAAGGGAGGATTGTAGAATTTATCTTTGAAAGTGTTCCAGGCAGCTAATCCCACATGGAAGGAGATGCGAGCCAGCAGCACGGATCAAAGAGCCTGGGGCAGGGCTGAATGCACCCCTTCCCCTTAGCAGTGGCTGCTTTAAGCAGCCTCCACCAGCGCGTTGCCTCATCTGCCTGCCTTTCTGAGCCTCCTCTCTCAGGGCTGTGGGTCCCACCAAGGGGGCAGGCAGCTAGAGCTCAGCACTCTGGCACCCACATAATCCTTTGGGTCTTGGTCTGAGGTGTGCTTATTCTTCCCTGGAAGAGTTTTCTTTCATCTTATGCTGCTGTTATAATAGCATTGTCTTAGGCTTATGCCGAAGAAATTGTGAAATGAAGTGAATGCAAAATTTCTTCTGTCGCAAAAAAAGTAGCTCTCGCATATGAACTGTAACTGCCTCACAGCTGAGACTTCTCAGCTAGAGCAAAACATTATTTTTCAGTAAACCATAAGATTTAATTTTTGTATAATTATGTATAATTAATATGGTTGGCATATAGCATCTACAACATCCCAAAAATGCAGTGCAAGCACCAACTACTTCAAGGCGCTCTTTCATTGCAGCTTGCAATCCTATTTTGGAATGCTGTCAGTTTGGTCTAGAAGGGTTGTTTTAATTTAAGAATGTAACTATAACAATCTATAAAACTCATTCAGAGTTATGGGCTTGCTTCTGTTTAATGGATAAACCATTTTTTAGGAATGAACTTTCATAAATCTGCCACTAGCCAAGTTTTTAAGTAAAAATATCAGTTTAATGCAAGGGAAAACTGCTCATTAAACAGCAATCAGTTCTCTCATTTTATTTCTTTGTGGACCATAGAACTGCTTGCAAAGTTGGTAGCTGCGGACTGTAAAGTGCAAGAGTGAAGACAGATAGATATCCACCAAGTCCAAAGCTGATTTGCAGTAAAGGCAAGAAGTGCTCTATAAAATACATTTGTACGGTTGCTTGGCTGATGTTTCAATGCCAGACTGGCAGAAAGATCATCTGCTTACCCAGGGAAAACTACCAACGCAAGCAATTCGTATTTTCTAGACAAATAGTAAATTCAATTTAATTTTGGTTAAGTTTCAGATCAAAAAAAAGGGAGACATTTTTCAAAATGTCAAAACATTTCATGTTGACATTTTTTATCTGAAATGTTTGTCTCAGAAATGCCAAAAAGTTTCATTTTGACATTTTCACAATTGAAAGCTTTTTCAAATTGGCATTTTTCATTCAAAAGTTCAGGTAATATTGAAAAAAAAAAAAGAAAAAAAAAGTAGGAAAAACCCTTTTGTATGTAAAGTTAAATAGCTCAAAAATTAAATGAAATGTTTCATTTCAAGATAAATAAGATATTTCCCATTGATCAAATAAAACTTTAACATTTCCTTGAAAAGCTCGGTTTTGTGTGAACACACAACAATTTTTATCTTGCCTTTTAATATAAAACAAAAGAGCAATATATTGTCTAAATTTAAAACCATCATATTGATGTTTAATAGAGTTCTTGTTTTGGTTTTCATAAGTCTTATAGTCCAGTTCACAAGTGGGTTCTTGCATCTTAATGGATGATTATGCATCATCTGAACAATTATAGATAACCAGGTGTACCTTAAAGGCAGTCCCGCAAATATGAGATAAAACATTTAACTTAAGTTTCTTTAGCTAATGTTTAGGCCAATGGGTTTTATTTTGTATTTGTGGTCTAAAATTTTTGTTTAAAATCATTCACCACCAGAGGGTTCAATGCACACCTATATGACTTGGTTTTGGCTGGGGAATGGCCATGGTTTTCTATTTATGAAGTTATATTAAAATTTAGGAAAAGCATAAATATTTTTCCTGAAATAACATCAGCCAAACAAAGCTACAAGCTAGAAATCTGGAGAAGGATTAAATCAATTACTAGATGAGCTAGGGCAATGCATTGTTTCATTCCCTAGTGGTGAAATCTCAGGGTACAGAACATTAGAGATCCAGTTAAATGCTTCATATGCAGTGTCTGGGTGTGTTTAGAACCGGATAAAGAAATTTGAGAACTGGGTAGGTTTCATGGAGGTATGGCCTTCTATGGAGAGTGGGTTAAGTTGCAGATGTTTGAAAATGGTCAAGCCTAACGTATAGTCTTTAAATAGGATCTAGGGCAGGGAAACAGGGCAAGAGCCACAAAATAAGAGGTCATTCATCCTGAATTGCCAGAGAAGTATTACAGTGGACTACCAAATATAATTGTATAAGTATCTAAGTTAAAAAAGATGATGAGTGTGAAAATTAACCTGATTCAGGGATTTGTCAGCATCAAAGGAAGAGGTCTTCTTCCCTTAGCTGCATTTCTAGTGCTTATAATATATTGGGTCCATCTCTTATTGATGGATCAGCTCTGCTCCAGCTAAGGAAAAATGTGTAGATTCCCTATTTATTGATATTAATAACTTCACTGTTTCATATGGTACCTCAAAACTAGGTGGGGAAAATATAGTCTAGATCTATAAAATGGATGAAATTACTGGTCGTAATGTCTTCTGTGGGTAGTAAGGATTAGTGGTCCACTGGAAGGATATAATAAGTGGGGTGTAATCATTTATCTGTGACTAGACAATATTTTCACTATAGATTTTGTGCCATAAGAGTATTAGAAATTCAAGTGCATGAGAAAATCTTGATGGAACATAGATTGCTTAGGGTTGAGAGGAAGAGATAGGAGGAAGATGTGAAAGCAGCCCACACAAACTTAAATCCATAGGAGACAACCTTCTTCACGTCCACTTTTAGTTGGACAAGTACAAAACTTAAATTGCAGCAAGGAACGTGTCACATGAATGTAAACTATTATTAATTAATTATCATTATTCATTTATTAGTACTATACAGTGTGTCTGCCAATATGCTGCTAAACTTTGCCAGGCTGTGGGCACTTATGGATAGTTACCACTAATAAAGTTCACCCCAGAGACCAATTCTGGAGATCAGCCAGCTGCTGTAGCCTGTCTTTTGTTTTAAAAGTTGCCTTACTTGCTCAGACCTACAAAGGAAGGCATTCTATATGTTTAACGTTGAACTAGCATTTTTATGTCCCTTTAGGTGATTGTTTCCCAAAAGAGGAGAAGAGACACGACAGCTGTAGAATTCTTCAGTAGTTTGGTTCAGTTGTTTGGGTGCAACTTTGCCAAAAGAAGCAACATAATACAGCCCAGGATTTGGGCTCTGCTGCAGCAGTAGAGCAGTGACAGCTCTTTTAAACCACAACATGATTGATTAGAGATAGTGGATATTTATAACAATTAATGGGGAATCTCAGAAGTGTTACGTTTTATTTTACCAAAGACCACTAGTTAAATAAAAATTGTTTATAAATAATTGTCTCAGTGCCATTTGGGCCACATCAGAAATGGAGTCTGGGGACACAGTGTGTCAGAAGCTTGCTTAAGTCTCAGACCAATTAGTAGTTTTGAGCCTCAGGAAGAAGAAAAAACATGAAGCAAAATCCAGGAACTGCACGAACATTTTAACGTATCATGCAATTAACCTGGGGCATGCTCTGACTCAAGAAGTCAAGGGGTTAAGAGCCTAGGTAGTGTAAGAGCAAACTAGAGAGTCAGATGGATAATGCAAATGTTAGTCGGGATCAACATCTGTAAGGAACGTCTGTTCCCTACTTTGATTATTTGCACCTTTCTATCTAGAAACACAATGTTCAGAGTAAGATTTTTTTTCATGTCCAATCTTATTTTCTTTGCAAAGGAAGAATTCAGCAGCAATGAAACATTGATTTTTTTTTAAAAAAAATGTTTCATTTTAAACAAAACTTAAGATCATTACAAACTTCTGTAAGAAACAATCTTTTTCTTTTTGATTGAGGTCAGTTTATGTTTTAGAGCTTTTAAATATTGGTTTAAAATGCAAGTTTTACTTAGCTGTAAGTAGAATATCAAAATAACACTCTCCAAAAAACTGAAAGCTTAAAAATTTCATATCAGTGAAAATTTGAAAAAAATGTTTTCAAAATATCACTGAATTTCATTTCATTCATTTCCCATTCAAGTCTTGCCAGGGAACCAACAACATTGGATTTCCACCATCTCTAAAAATATTGGAGAAAACTCTGTGGCTGTGATTCATTAAGGCAATACCCAAGCTGTGGGTAGGACTTACCTCACCTAGTCTGAGACATCTACAGTGTTGAAATCCCAGTCTGAGCCTCCTTTAATGACAGTGTGCTTGTGTGATACAACATTATGTTACGATAGGCATCTTAAATAGGTCAGATGCATTCTGTTTCTATTGACAATAAAGGGAATCTAGTGCAGGTGGAGATTTCTGCCCAGTGGATGTCTTAAGCTAAGCATTCATGTTTTTATATAAATGAAGCAGATACAACTTTAGGAGTCAGACTCAAACGATATCACTCAGCATATGTTAAGACAAGCACAAGGAAGACAATGTCTACAAGAGGTGTAATTCATCACAGAATGGATTCTCTTCACCACCTACCAAATGTGACCTGGAGGATCTTCTCCAGGGCACTTGCAAGGCCATCTGCTTTCTCTTCTGTTGTGTCTGCTTTTCATTTGTTGCTCAAGGCAGGGATATGTAGGTGTCTTTGATAGCTTTGTTTTCTGTAGCCCCAAGGAGTTCAGAAATGAGATTTCACTTAGATACTGAAAAGATAGAAAATGTGTGAAAAATTGTAATGATGCTCTCAAGGTTGTTGGATTAACTTCCTGTTGCTATCACTGACAATGATTTATCCTGGTTGTTTAAATTCTGCTGGTAACCATGATGCAGTGAGGTCAACTATGCTCTCATTGTACCAAGACAAAATTTTCCAAAGCCAAGCACGGATCTTTTGCTTTCTCTCACTGCTTTGCTGCTGAAGTTTTCAGTAACATGCACAAGGGAAATAAAATCTTTACCCTTGCTACTTAGACATCTTCACGTAGGTCATTTACTGTTTCACTGTAGTTCTCTGTCGTAACTGTGTAAGCTCCCTAAGAATCACAGTTGGCAGAAATTAGCTAGTGCTTATGAAGTAGTATCTCCACTTAATAGATGTGGACTAGTGACACAGCATTGCTTGCACTCTTCCACCTCAAACTCATTTACTCAACAGGGTGTAAGTGTTCTCTCTTTCCAAGCAAGTAAGGCTCTGTGCTCTGAGTTTAGCAGCCGGTAACATGAGGTATGTGAAGCCAATACTTAGGATGTACAAACAAATGATTTCAAACTAAATGAAGAAAATTTCTTTTTTTTTCTCTCATCTGATGGATGGTGCTGGATATAGCGAAAGCAATGAAAAAACACAGTGAACTGTTCTACAAACATACACTGTAAGGATGTAATGACGGAAAGAATATGGTCAGTGATGGAGTGGTGAAAGCCATGAGTTAGCTTTGGAGCAGGTCAGTGGTTCCACACAGCAAAATCCAGTACAGATGTGGTTGTCATGCCGCAGATGTGAGCTGGCTTAGCTGGAGCCAGGCTGTGCACAGCCCCTCCTCAAATACAGTCAATCCACCCTCATAGTGTAGATTCATTAATCTGAGGCCCAAACTCTATAATAATGATGATGATCATCATCAATAACAAGAAGTTAAAAAATCCCTCGAAAGCTTTTAATGGTTTTATCATCTACAGTCTCAGGAGCCATTGACAGAAAAACCCACCACTAAAATATCAGTGTGATACAGGGGTAAATGAATAAAACTTCATCAATATAATTCAAAACAGGTTTCCTTTTTTTAGAGTTTATGAACTGATTTTTTTAAAAAACATCTCATTCTTTCTATTATTATACTGCTTCTCTCATATGGACTACAGTCAGTGGTAAATGACAATTGCCCTCTTCAGAAAAACAGCAGATGTTCTCCAGTGACTAGTGCTTAATTAATTCTGGCACACGGTAGTGCCAAAGAATGCAAGAGATGGGTCAGATCTTGTGCTCTATAAAGGCACAGAACAAAATGACAAACGTGCTCCAAACAAGGTAAGTACTGGGGGGTTTCTCTGCAGAAGCAACCGTCTTCAGTTCAAGCCAACAGGATTATCCAGGTCTCAGAGACTGTTTCTTTGAGATGCATTAGTCCACTTCAGGTTCACCATGGGAGCTATCAGTGAGATAATAAACTCTACCCACAGTGCAATTCCTGCATGCTCCTTCCTGGTCCTGAGCAAGGCGAAAGGATCCTATCCCTCTGTGACGGTGATTCTTTGCAACGTGGAATACCTGCATGACATCAGGAAGGACAGGGACAGAGTCCGGTTCACCTCCAATTGTGCTCTTCCCCGTAAGATAATACAGCTGGTGAAGAATCCATCTCCCAGTAAGACAAGCTGTGTTTGCCCTTTGTCCTGCCTGGCTATTCAATTCATGGATCAGGTCAGGATCAATGAATTGACTCAATGAAGACATCCAAGAGGGCAGGGACATGAAGGAAAAGGGAGGAAATCCTTGCAACAAGAAAAGGGAGAGTCTGTAGCAAACCAGTCCACCAGTGGCAAAGTGAACCAGACCCAAGTCTTTAGCTGTTCAAGGTCAAAAGAAAGCAAGAAGCTGCCTCCTACACTTTCACAGCCAGAATCCAGGAGGGATTTTTCCCTCTTTGGTGAATTATAAAGGATGTCTGGGCATCACTCAGAGCAGGAACAAGTCTAATACATACATTCCTTCAGCCAAATCTGCCAGCCGTCACATCACACGAATTTGCATTGAAGCTTAGCTGCCTGGGATTTTTTTAATGGAGAGCATGTTCTGCTCACTATATATTCTCATTGTGTAACCAACCATCTATCCATCATCTAGTATATGCACGGCTATAAAAGCACAAACCAGATCGTCATTGTTATTTTTTGAGAAAACATTCCTTTGTTCAAGTGCAAAGCTTTGTCTCCTTCACTTGTACTGGGGTTTAGTTATTCTAAAATCTGACTTTATAAAAACCTTCTGCAAAAG
The DNA here is from genome assembly GCF_011077185.1 of Oxyura jamaicensis. Classification (NCBI taxonomy): domain Eukaryota; kingdom Metazoa; phylum Chordata; class Aves; order Anseriformes; family Anatidae; genus Oxyura; species Oxyura jamaicensis. The sequence goes on from NC_048912.1 coordinate 10,458,546, forward strand.
CAGATAAAATGAAGGCTCTCTCTGTGTAGGAGTGATTAGTATTCTGTAGTGGTGCAGTACATTTTCATACTGATTTTTGTGTGTTTTTCCCCCTTCAGAATAGTACATTTGTGGGCTCTACATATCTTAAAATACACTGAAGATAACATTTTTAAAAATCCGTACTTGGGTGCCTTAATTATCCAAGTTTTTTGCAACTTTCTAAGGAGGATTATTCATATTAGGAAATAAAAATGTGGGCGACTACACTTCTGGGGCCAAAATCAAACGTAACAGTGTTTGGAAAGAAGGCTGAAAATATTTGGATCCTCTGTACTTTCCCTTAACACAGGTGTAGAATTCCTTGGGAATGTAAGCATTGTACAGTTCAATTACTTCTGTAATGCATTTGTGGAAAATAGGTATTTCCTAATGATACAAAATTAGCATAATGACAAGGACTCAGCTTTGCAGCAAGCTCCACATCTCCTCAGAAGTGCTGAGCACTCACTGCTGTTCTCATTGCAGTCTGTGGGAGTTGCAGTTGCTCAGCATACAGGAGAATTGGGTCTTAATTGCCTTGCAGTTCATAAAAATTCACAAAAGATATATGAGATTGTTGCAAAGCCTGGGCCTCACATACGTCACTGGAGCACTCGAGTGAGATACGGCATCGAGACCTGAGCAAACTCAAAGCAAATGCACAAACCAATCAATGGGACATTCGGGTTGGCCCAATGCCAAAGTCAGGGAAATAAATTTGGAAAGAAAATAACACCAAAAAGCCAAAAGCCATTGTATTGACCCTCACTTTTGAATCGGGCCCCTCTAAAACAAAGAATCAGATTTTTTTTTTCTCTTCAATTCCTACGTGTTTTATTGTATAATTTAAAAGATTCACCTACCCTAATTCTTGTTGCACTTGAACAGCATTTTCCTTGCTTGGTTTCTGTAAGATATCGCATACTTAACCAACTGCCTTTAACTCCAGTATCATTCCATTGACTTCAGCAGTGTTGCTAATATGCTTAGAGTTAGGCACGTGCTTAATTACCCAGTAGAAAAGGGACCTTAAATAATTCCCTGATATGGGAAGGAAGGCTGTTTTAGGTTAACTACAAATGTGATTTGCCTTGTGGGAATCTTTGTCTCACTTCCATGATTGAGGGCAAACCATAATGGAGTAATGGACAGATAATACACTTAACTCCACTTTTTAAAACAATATTTTATTGATTTAACTGAAAATCTCAAGTCTGTAGATTTGCTCTCTATAATGCCAGCCAATAAATGTATTAAAAGAAAATTAAGAAAGGGAGAGTGGTGGGGGTACACCAATGTTTCACTTTGAAATGTTAACCCTTTCAAGTTTTTTTTCTTTTTAAAACTCTTTTGTTTCAAAAATGGCATAAAACAAAGCTAGAAGCATTTCTTTGGCAGACCAATTGGAAACACAGATAGAGAAGAAAGGCAAACAGGGACAGCCCAATTTATGTCACAGCTCACTACATTAGAGCATGTCTGAGCCCTGAATTTTTTCTCTGTTCGTGCCAGCACTCCTTTGATGATTACTTTATCTGAAAAAGATAAGACATTATGAATTTGATTATGGCATCACTCCATGTGGTTTGACAGGGCCTCAAGCACATCGGTAAATTGCTGTCTGAGCAGTTCCATTATTATTGCATAGCATGGCTCAGAGTTAAGGACTAAGCTGGAATAAATATAGAATTAAAAAGAAAAAAAAAAAAAGGGGGGGGGGGGAAAGATAACAGTCACTCTTAGCCTTCGTAGAAATTACTCTTTTAAAGTTACAGTGTCTTCCCATTACTTGCAGTGTCATTCAGTTAAACATTAGTAATTGCTGGCCTGTGTATCACCTGCAAGTTCAAAGCAATCCCAGAGCCCACGTCTACAATGCTGAAATGTCATTTTTGACCATCTTTGAAGAATTTAATCAGTACTTAAAGCATACAGGACTGACAAGGAGAACTGTTGACGGCAGTTTCTTTGAGACTGATCATATAATTTTCAAGGTGAATTTTATGACTGTGCAGTATTTTAAGTAGGAGAACAGTACAGCAACTGAAATTTTAACAAGAGGAGCATTTTATGTTTGTTGTTGTTGTTGTTTTTTCTTTGCACTAGTCTGGAATTTATGCACTTAATAGTCTTAGCTTAAGGACTTCAGTCTCAGTACAAAGAGAACTACCATAAACTGCAATTCAGGGTAGGCCATCAGAAGACCAAACACGTACATCACTTCATTGCCACTCTAAGTTCAGAAAACCAATTATGTATTCTTCTTATGCCCTAAAAATACAGGACTATAGTCAGAGGGAAGTCTAAGGAATTCTGAACTGGGATCAGTTAAATTCCTTCTAATTTATTCCTTCTGCAGAGTTCCTGCAAGCAAAGAGGAGAGAGAAAGTTTGTGGAAGACCTTACATGTTAAATTGAAGACATCCCACCCAAAGAAGGAAAGCTCTTTGTGGGCACAGTTGATCTCGACTGGTAAGTAGGCAGGAATCCATTTGAAAAAGAATGAATTCTAGCCCTTCAGCTAGGATGTGGTCACCAGAACAGCATGTTTGTTATCAGCCACATCTGGGAGAGCAGAAACTTGCAGGATGTAGCAGGGGCAGAACTGTAAGAGTAAAATGGCTTACCTTTTCTCAAAATTATCTTTGGTAAAGCAGTTACTGCCTTCAGCTACCATGATCAGTGCAAGTGCTGTCAAGAATCCAGGACGGAACCTGACCCAAGCTAGGGGATACATTTGGGAGAGCAGAAACTGCAGCTTCATCAGTGGGAAGCAGAAAATTGAATTCATGAGGACAGGACCCTCACGGACTGATGCATGGAAAGAGTGACTGCTCCCTTCTATACCATAAGATACTTGCAAAAGGTGTTTAATTCAAAGGCTAAATCCTTCTTTAGCTGGCAAATTGTGTTCTTATTTTGCTTAATTTAAGTCAAAGTAGAAATCTTCATAGTGCCTAGAAAGGTGCTAAAATATGGTCACATATCTCAGGTGGACTGGTACTTGCAGCCCAGCTGGTCTGGGCAGCAGTTTAGAAGTAAAGCAAAAGAAGTACAGCCAAATAAAAGAGTAAAATAACTTCCCTCCCAAAGGAGATGCACACAACAGCTGACAGTTGCAGAGCACCCACAAGCACATACACGTGTAACTCAGTGTGAGCATGTGTGATTGCATGTGCGCCTTTCCCTTCTCCGGACTGAAACCTACTTCATTTTCCTGAGAAGTCCCCCATGATGGATCCAGGTGTAGAGTGAGTTACAAGTGATAACAGGTCTCTGTCTGTTCCTGTTTCCCAAAGCTGCAAGCTCTTGGAGTGAGTCAGAGGCACTGCAGCAGCCTGCCGGTGAGGTCCAGTTCTGCAAAGGCAGAAATTGTTTGTAACTGCAAATTTCCTGGGCCTGCTTTTGTGTACCAGGTTTGCATTCCCCAAGCCCGGGCTGTCTGCAGAACTCGCTTCCTCCTCAGCTGACATGGTGTGCATTAAGCCAAAGCAAAGAGGCCCCCCTGCTTTGATGTGCCTCGCTAGAATCCAAGAAAAGTGCACAGAGAATATTTTAATAATTAAGAATTATGGATATGAAAGCAAAGCTGTTAGCATTGCCAAGTTCGACCATAGTCTTTGAAAAGAACTCTGTCAAAATGCGTTTCTAAGAAGAAATTATGTTATAAATTATTTTTATGGAATGTTCCAATGTTAAATGAATATTTAGGTTGCAGTTCATGAAAACCTCCCTCTTTTGAAAAAAAAAAAAATGTTTTCATTTTTTAGATTTCTCTTTGTCAGCATTTCTAACAGTAAAAATGACAAACTTTCATGGGTAGGTGCCAATGGAGACAGCTGTATTTTATTATTGAATACTTCTGGTGCTTAGTTTGGCACCAGTCCTGTTTATATTGCTAGTAAGATTTCATGCAAGCCTTTGCAAGGTCTTGTGTTTAAACTTAAATGTCTGATACGGTTTGTAATTGATTCCACCCAGTTCCTTCCCTCCTCCTTCTCAGTCCATTTCGTAAAAGAGAATTTATCACTGTGTGGGGAACACAAACCTTCCAGTCCTGCAAATTCAAAGACAAAAATTCCATAGCAAGATCCTAGAAACCTCTGGTGCTATTATGATTATCTTCAACTGCTAAGAGAATGTATTAATCCCTGCTGTTCCTGTTCTTGGATTCTTATTTTTGATGTGTTTTGAATAAGTAACTTTTCTCAAGGTTAAATCAAACCAACCCATGTGCTTCCCATCTCAGAGCAGAATCTAGCTGTTGGCTGTACCTCGCAGTCCCTTGTTTTTTCTGTTCCTTGTAACCTCTGTGCTCACTGTTGATATACCAGGCAGTTTACTACATTCTTGCATGAGAGGCCATGAATATCAAAAAGCAACTTCATAATGATATTCCTTGAACAGGAAGATGGATTTACTTTGGTGCCTTTCCGCAAAACACTGAAGGGGTGAACTTCGCTGCTGTCGGGGCTCACATAACAGCAACGTGAAGTCACTGAGGTCAGAGGATTTGTTGTATGCAAGTGAACTTCAGAAAAGGTTTTTCTTTAACTCATCCCCTAGAGCTCCAGCGTGGTAAACAAGGCTGATTCATCTGCCTTGGTGTGGTCTATACAGGGGCAAATATAAACCAAGAATAAAATACGCACTGGGCAATTTAACTTGTAATGAGATACTCCTGATGAGTAGCTAATCAGTGAACTGCACTTGGCCTTGCAAATCACTTGTCATTGACAAGACCTCTATGGCAGCCGGGCTGATCACACCTCCTCTGCCACTGCCCTATCTTGTAGCAGATACTCCTGGGCCTGAGACGCATTCGTGTCTCTGGTTGGGGTTTTGAGCATTACTGCACTACAAGAACTGACAGTGTGCCATATTTTGCAGCGTTCTGATCTTGTTCTTATCAGATCATGCACAGAATTTCACAATATTTAAAATTAGGTTTTGCTTTTGCCTTGTTTTATATCAAAATAGCCTCCACGCCTTTCAAAACTCATTCCCTATGCGCTGCTGATAACTATTATGCAGAGAGATAAAACGGGTTACTCACAAGCAACGCAGATTCCCATGTTACCCTGTATTCTGTGGTGGGCCCCTGGTAAAATTGTAAACATACTCCCTTACCTCATTACTTTATATTTTGTTACAGTGAGCTGCATGCGCAGCTTATCTTAGCATAACAAATTTCTGCATAGCCATAGCTGGGATGACAATGTGTTTCTGTAGAGGAGGAAAAACTATATGGGACTTTAAAAGTCAATGTTTCTCTCCCACCCACCATAAAAAATGGCTGGAAGCTTCCTGTAGCCATAAAACTCAGAAGATAGTTGCACGGGGTACGATTGGCCTTCAAGAGAAATGTGAGAATATTGGATAGATTTCAATATGGAAGGAAGGTTAGAACTGTATGCTCTGCAGATATCATTCATGACAGAATTACAACAAATATTGGATGCCACTAACTCAGCCTAAGAGCTGTGGCGTTCAGCTAATCCCTCTCTCATGGGGTGAACAGAAGACGGTGCATCAGTAAATTGGCACCAGAGTCTAATTAGTGTTCTCATTCAGCCTACTAAGTAGGAAGAGATGGCAGAAGAAGTAGATAATATTCGACAAGCAGATCTGGATTAATATAAATTGCAGACCCGAGGATCTCTAGAGAGTGCAAAACAGAAGCTAACATTTTATCCAGCTTCATCACATTAGAATGCAAAACAGGGCTCAACACATCTTTTGCCACCATGAGTATGTAGCTAAATGAACCCATGTTTCCTCTAAGTGTTTGTTTCACCTTCTATTATGCAGGAAGGAGGGAAGTAGGGCTAGGGCTAGGATAATAATTCATCCTGAAACATTTTTTTTTTTTTGAGCTAGAGGTCAGGTAAAGTTCCAGGAGAGGTGAGTTCCAGAGGAATGTAACTCGGTAAGAATTCCCACATCCAGCTCCCACTCCCATCCTGATGGGGATGATTAGCTGAAGTTTCCTGATGAATGTAGGTGTTTGTAATGAGTCAGAGAGGGAGAAGTGATATATTAGGCCATTTAGCCTAGTCTAGCACCACTGTGTGGATAGATCAACACTTCAGATTTCACACAGGACTCTTAGGCAGCGTGAAGCATATCACACAAGCATAATGAAGTTCTCTTCCACTTGGAAGGTGGACAGCTTTGCTATGATTCAGCATTCATCAAAGTTGCTGGACAGTATTCAAGATTCTTCCCTGGTACAAAAGCTTCACTACAGGCCTGCCTGGAAGCAGATAAGCCTTTTGATTTTAACATCTGAGGATAGGAAAAACATGTCAATTCTTGACTAGGGGCAGATAAAACAACTGTTTTGCTGAACCGGGATACATTTCAGGCTCCTGGACTGCAGGCGCATTTAGCAGAACCTGGACATGATACACGTTATGACAAGAGGCAGGTTTATTGATTGAACACCACTCAGGTAAATAGAGCTTGCTGAGAATCAACTCTGGTAAACAGAGCTTGCTCCAGCGCCTGGCAAGCCCGTGTTATAATCAATTTGATTTTATGATGTTAATAATTTGCATTAGTTTTAGCACCATGTGAGTTGGACTTTAACTATGGCTTTTAAAAAAATTTCTATTTAAGAGAAAAGCTGCAAGAACCATAACATCATTAAGTACCAAGATAAAGAACACCAGTCGGAGAAACTCTATCAAAAATCACGATTTTTCTTGCCCACAGAAAGCACAGACCTTTTCTTCGTCACGCTATTGACTGAATCCTATTGACAGTATCCTACAGTGGAAGAAATAAGAGGTAGCATTTACTAAGAACCTTCAAAAAAGGCTGGAAGTGTGCTTCTGGGGCTCCCACCATACCAAGTCTCTTTCCGTTACTTCAAAGTGAGTATAAAATTTTGAAGCTCTGCTTTTGGCTTCCATAGGGGCAGGATCTGACTCATGAGATAGAAACTTGCACTCTTCATATACAAGCCACTGGCAAATGATTTAAAGAAATGCATTGTCTTTCCCCAACCAGGTGAAAGTAGGCAGGTTGTGAAGTTCCGGAGTGCACCCAGAGAACCCTAATATGCATTATAAAGTCTTAAGATGTCTAAAATACAATTAAATCCATGTTTGTCAACAACACAGGTGAATGTAGTCCAGCAGTTCCTTAAGGAAAGTGACCCTTTTTTCTAGAAAACATGACTCCTCATGAAGTGATGATGCTGCTCATTGAAGATGAAGCCACAGCTTTTCTATATACCCTGAATAGAATGCCCTTCACACCACCTTTCTAGTCCGGATTGTAAGAAGCAGCAGTTTAGTCAGGTGTCTTTTTAAACTCCAGATTAAACAGTCCTCAAAGGCTGCTGGTGACAGATTGGCACAATGTAATATTTTAGGGACTCAGCAGCAGAGTTTTCATAGGCGATCAGACATTACTTCAATTATTAGGTCTGGCAGAAATGTTTTCATTAGGTTTCATCTGAAAATATAAATGGAAAAATATTAGACTTTGGGTACTAAAGTCAATATCAGAAGACTAGGTTGGATCAAGCAGCAGGAGCTTTGAGTTTAGAAGCAGAAAATAAGTATTAGTACTAAAGGCCAGATCTGAATTTCATTGACATGTGAGCACGTGGACCTAAAAAGAAAACAGAAAACTGGTTCAGCCCAGAAAATGACTTAAGAAGCTCAAATCATCCCTGACTGTTGTTTCTTTCTTCACTTTCTCCCTTTCACTATTTTCAGCTGTTTCTTTTTTCATTTGTAGAAACAAAAATCAAGGGAAAAAAAAAAAAAAAAAAAAAGAAAAGAAATCCAGTGCAAAACTGACCTTCTGGACACTCAGTTCCAGTCTAGATCCAGCTTTTATAAGTAAGATTACACAGCCTTTTAAAAATAAAGTTTTTAATTAAGAGACTTGTGCAATGACACCTTTGATCCAGCCTCTGGAAAAAAAAATCAGAGTTGCACATTTCAGCAGAAATGCATCTGTTGACACAGTACAGGATATAAGAGGTGCCATCCTTCAGCCTGCTTATTTAAGAAAGAGAATGCAAGAGAGAAAGATGTAACAACTTTAATATCTCCCACTGAGAATACTCAGTGTCAAGGAATGTAATGGGTCCAGTTCTTATTTACCCCAACGGGAAACTAAAGCAGAAGCCTTTCCCTCGGTCTTAAGATAAGGATATAATTTTTAACAATCATTTGAATAACATGGCTTCAGAAGCACAAGGAAAAAATGTCTTTGACTTGCTTCAGGGCTTTAGCAGTTTGAAAAGACTCCCATATTTATTATTATTATTATTTTCATTCAATTGTTTGTCGCTGATTTATGCAATTCCCCACCAAAATGGTTTCTTATAATTTTCATTTGGGCAAACATGACAGCACTCTTCACCTTTTGTGTTATTTTCCTCACTGCCTCCTCTTGCTTCCAAGAGATTTACTGCTCTACTGACATAAGTTTCCAAAATCCACGGTACACAGCACGAAAGCTGTAAGGGCTCTTAATTCATTTGGCAAAACCCATTAAGATTTTGTGAGTGTTGTAGAAGTTTAACAACCTTCCCGAGGGAGGCGTTCAGCAGGAGCGATGACTCAGAGGACAACAAACTGCCACGCACCAGTTTGTTGTTAAAGATGAATGCTGTTCTTTGCTGCATTGAAGGGAGGCTCTTAAAAGCACGTCAGGCTGGTTGGATTCTTGACTTTGCCCCAGACTTTCTATGTGACCTTGAGCACGACGTGCAGCTTGCTTCTGCGATTCAGTGAGACTGAGGGCGGGTGGCACTCAGCAGATCGGGACAACAACTGCCTGTGGCCTCATCACTCACTAACACATGCCGTGTACTCTACCCGCTTACAGAATCAGTGGCTGATCCAGCTCATTACAGTGAATCTGCTATGAGGGAAAGTCCCTAATCTGAATGCAAACTCTAGGCTTACTTCAGCAACAACTCTACCTTAAGAAAAAATAAAAATAAAAAATTGCTAAGGTCTCTGGGTCTAAGAAGCAACCCAAAATCATCCCAGCTGGAGAAGCCTCTGAGCCCTGCTAACAAGGCACCATTATTTAGATCATAAGACAGGTTTAGATATTTGACTCAGCTGTTACTCAAACCAATTGATTTTGGAAACCTGCATAATTCCTATGCAGCATCTAAATCTTCTGTGCTCCCATCAGTGGAAATTTCTTATTTTAGCTTTAGTTTTCTTTTAAAAAAAAAAAAAAGGTGATGGTTTCAGAGAAACACAGGACAATTTGCAAGATCCCAGAAGCTTCCTTTCTGGTTTAAGCTGCTTGGATACTCTAAACTTTGTAGCTAATGTCAAACAGCACAAAATTAAACAAAAGTCCCAATGTTTGATGCAAGATGTAAACGCACTTCAGTTTTCCTAGCATGCTGAAACAGAGCTCTGCATTTTAACTTCTCTGATGCCTAAATTAAGCCTAGCAAAATATTCACTGGTTTATAAAACTGTATTAATTAAGAAAGTGCCTGATTTAATTTCTATGAGTAGGTTCAAAATGACAGATTTGAAAGGAAAGAGTCATCATATTTTTATTTTAACAAGATAAAAAATCTGATGACTGAAATGATATGTAACTCGCAAATTAGCAACCCAGAACGTGAGTGCCCAAGCCCAGAAAAGAACCAGCAGTGTTTTAATTGCATGCAATAGGCTTAGGTTACCAGTGCTTCATGTGTTTACAAAATTTTCAAACCCTGCTGACTGATAGGGAATAATTAAAGAGCCTAATGAAGTGTTGCAATATCTTGTCCAAAACTTGCAAGAGAAACAACCATTTAGTACAGCTTTATAAAAAAGGTATATGATGCCCTAACTATTTCTGCATTTTTTTTCTTCATAAAGGTTGTACTTTAAAAGATCTCAGAGTTTTCTAACCGCAAACACAATGGTCACATCTGTGTAGACAGGTTAATTGTTTCGGCTGCAGCCATGACTTCAGAAGCATCAGGGGTGACTCCTAGGCATACTGCCTGGGGGGCTTTATCACTGCCCACTGCACGTGGGTCTTCTTGCTGTGCCCCAGGGCAGGGTCTATCATGACACCATCATCCTTCTTCTCTTTCTCCCATTCCCAGGTACTGAGACTGGCCAGAAAAGACAAAGTCATGAAACACACCATGGACCACAGCAGGCAAGGCTGAAAGTGAGCGGAGACATTCCCTACATGTGTGCTGTGCAGCTTCACATGAAATGACCTGTGCTATCAACACTCTCTCTGGGACCTCAAACATCTTCCATGGAATAGAGGAGATATTTGCAGTTCAGAGAAAGCCTTGCTCAGTTGTTTCAGAAAGAGCAAGAAATTAACAGTGCAAAGGAAACTTTTTATCCAGCATGATGCCATCTCATTCTTTTCTTGAAGCTAGACATTTCTGCAAATCTGTATTAAGAAATGGTCAGTACCAGTGTAACTACCACCACGACTGTGCACAGAGAAATTCAAATATTCCAAAGCCGTGTGCAAGAGAGAAAATTCACCACCCCCCAATCTTATATTTTTTCTAAGGCATGAGAAATACTCTCATCCCGATTTAGATTTTTTTTCTAAAGACGTCAGTCTACTAAGTGTTTACAAAAGAATCAGTAATTATCTACTGGAAAGTTAAAGCTCCCCAGACAGAGTCCCCAGTTAAACAGATTATGTGGTTTCCACCTACTAGACAGAAGACCACATCACATTTCAATTTGAATAATCCTGCCACTAAAATGGCAATTCTTTTTTCGGAGTGGGGATGGAGACTGTTTGCCCATGAAACACCCTCTACTAGGTGGCCTCCCCAAGTCACCTACAGGACAGAGCAGAGAAGTGTACTTTGAGGCTTTGTGCCTGAGAAAGGTACTGTCGGCACTGAAAAGGAAAGCCCACAAGTAAACAGAAATTTGGTTTCTCACTGTTGCCAGTTCTTTGGACTCTGCAAACACAAATATCCACCGCAGGAAAGAAGTACATGAAAGAAAGATACTGTAGGCTGCTTGGAGTTACTGCTTCCATGCCACCCACTATACTGACTCTTAAAAATAGAAAAGTAATCTCTACACATTTCCTTTACATAATGGTGGTTGAACACTGGCACTCAAATGCCCGTCCCTCTTCCATGGCATTCTGTTTTAAATTATAGCCACTTCATGTTAATTTTCAGCCCTAGCAGTTACTGAATAACTTCTGTGTTTTATAGGAGATGTAAGAGGAATGAATATTCCTCTTGGGGTGAATCAATATCAGCTTATGCCAAGAAAGAGAGCATTTTACAGTATATAGTTACTCTGATCTTTTTTGGTTGTTTGTTTTTTGTTTTTCTTTTTCTGCCTAATAGAGAGTTGTTAATCCTGTGGGCGATTCTAATATTAAGTGTACATGCATGTGGTAAGTGGGTGGCAAAGACAGTTATTGATTATTATATGGACATATCTGCCAAAACTCATACTAATGAAATTAGAAATCCATAGCAATGAACACTGAACTATGCACATAGCTTAATAATAGTCTTTGGAAATAGTTCTTTATAACGAGTGTAACAGAAGAGATAACCATGGAGAATGGAGGTCTCCGCTTACACAAGCCAGGGGTGTAGAATAACCAGTGACAGAGCAAAGCAGTGTACAGTACCAGTACCACACAGGTATAAAGCACTGAGGTTCTGCTTATTTATTTAGACAAATCTGCTCTCCTCTGTAGGGGAGTGGATGGATATCACCCAAAATATTCTCCAGTGAGGAAAAAAGATAAAGAGGCAAATTGAATCTATGACAGTTTCTCTCTGCCTTGACTGCTCTCAACGTCAATATTTACCATTTTGTGAAGACCACTTGAACTCAAGAGCAATAAAGATCTACTGAATGCAGAAGAAAGGGCTTCACCTCATGGGACATTAAAATCTGACCGAGAAATAATTTTCTGATCTTGTGACTTGAGGCTACTCATAATTAGAAGGTCCCTGTTTTGTTACAAGTTTCTAAGCCTGCTTGTCTTCTTTGTTATTGGCAATTAATTACAAGCTTTGTTGCTGCAACAGTAGGATCAGAGAGGTGCCATAACAAAGAAGAAGGCATTGCCATTTCCAGACATCACCGGTACGTGTTCCTACCTGCAGTTTAGAATCATCCCAATTTCAAAGACTGAGGTGCAAACCTGCAGTTGTGTGAATGATAAGCATACTTGGACAAGAGCTTGGATTGTGGCAGCTCTGAGAATTTCTCCATTGGAAAGCAAAGATGAGGCTCAGCTGTCTGGTTTGTAACAAACATTTCTACAGAATCATAGACCATTTCTTTTCTGCAGAAATTTATGGTCTACAGAAATCCTGCAAGTTGCTAACCCCTTCTTGGAACCACTAATCAACTCCAATTTCTACTGCTTTTGGCAGATGTTCAGGGTGCTAAGCATCTCAGAAAGATTTTACCTTGAATCTCACCAGAACACAGCTGCTAATTTAACCCAAACAAAATTAATTTAATGTGCTGCAGTCTGTGGCAGCAACCAGCTCATGAGAGAGAATCAAATCTATAAAGAATAGCTACAAATATGGAAATTGGCTATCCTCAGGACACATCAGCACAACCAAACAAGGATACAAAGTGCAAGACTTGCAAATTAAAATGCTTAAATTACCAGTAGGCATCCAGGTACATGCAGTAACCACGAACCTCATATTTGAAGTTCTAATTAACTCTGAATAGGAATCTGAGAAATTGCCTCAATATTGTTGACAAAAATGTTGACAGAAGGATATAGCTGGCTGCAATGAGATTTGTAAAGGATAAAAGCCTGGTAACCAGGTTATTGACTTCTGTAATTTTAACACTGGACTACTTTGTATAATCCAGGTGAATTTCTGTAGGCAAAAGTTTAAAATCGGGCACCTGCTCTGCTAACTCTACTCTGTAAACGTTTAGGATTCATGTTTGAAAACAGTAAATTCTACTTGTCTCTGCCACTTGTAAAACAGATGCTGTTACCAAACAAACAAATCACTGCGCAGCTCGGAGAACTGGTCAACCTTTTATATCCAGAACACCTTTGGATAGAAAATTGCTTTTCCACATTCTGTTTTTTGGGAAAACCTGTAAGTTGGATTTCATTTAAAAGTGAATGAGAAAATGAAAGTGGCAAATATTTCTATTTTCCATGGTAGAGAATTGAATGAAAAAATTAAAAATTGTATTTTTATAGCATATATATCTAAGTCATAGCTACTGTGAAGGAATATATGTTGTCTTGAAATTTTGAGCAGAAATAAAAGCACAATTAGTTTGTAAGCAAGCAAAATGTTTTGAAATCCATAGAGACAGAGCCATATCCTGATACCCTTCTTCCTGCTCTGTGTCACACAGAAGGCCCTGAGCAAGAGCAAGGGCAGGAGCATCTAGCACAAAAATTACAATTGGCTACATGTGCACTTTTAATTAATGAACTGGTGACCTGACAATGCAGTATTCAGGAAACACCAGCTGGTAAAACTCTGTACAACAAAATGAGGCTAAGCAACTGGAAAATCACTAACAGCTCAGTGCCTTTCTGCAACATTCCAGATAAAGAAATCCATGGACTTTAGAAAGAAACACAAAACGGAATGTTTAAATAAAAAGTATGATATAAACATCTTTGTTCTCAGTATTTCTCTTGTAAGAAATATTACTACATGGGGTTTAATTGCATTAGTAACAGGGTAAGAAATGGCTCCAAAGCAGTTAAGAGCAATAATTTAGTAAGGCTGATCAAACTCTTTGCAGAGGAGAAAAGTGAGTCCGAAGAGACCAAAGAGTTAGCTCTATGTCAATGCTAATATCAAAACCCAGTATTTCCCAGCCTTTCATTTTTACACTCAAATACTGGTATTTCTGAGTAGATAAATTTTAAATGTGAGTGTAATGTATTAAACTTAAAAGTGGAGTTTAAATTATTAAAATTACTTCTATTAGCTTGAAGCATTATGGCTCTGGTTTAAGCAAATGAATTAAGCACATGCTTAAGTACATTTCTATTGCATTAAGCTGTTTAGCAAATGCTTTCCCTGAAGACCTGCTGAAGCCAAAATCATGTAAGCATATGCAAAATTTGGGGATATACTTAACTGCATGACTTTAATAGAGGTACCACACTGAATTTGAGATTAATCTTGGATGCAAGATTCCACTTTGTACAAACAAATGAGCGGCTGCATGGCTTTGTTTTGGTTTTGCTCTTATCGCACAGAAAAAATACAGTTGGTAAAAAAAAGAATAATTACAAGTCCTTTCCAAGTATTTATGGAAAGGTAAATTCTAGGAATGATTAATGAGGTGGTACCAGAGGCAAACAGACTCCAAAGCAAGGGAGAAAAAAAGCCCACAAGCACTAGATCAATCCATCCTCTGTCAGTGCATAATAAACACTGTGGTCTTCCAGCCTATAATTCACCAGATTCAATATTAGGTCATTTAAGAATCCCTGTGTGACACAAATAGAAAAGCAAGTTAGCAGCAGAAATATAATGATTAATTTTACATGTAGCAAAGAGATCTGCATGCCTATTCAACTCCTCAGAAGCCCCTTGACAGCCAATTTTTTATTTTTACTTTTTTCTTTTTAGTCTACAATTGACACAGTGTTCCTGATGACTTGAAATGAGGTTGTCAGAGGGAATGAATATCACTTATGAGGAGGTTTGACTGCCGATGGGTTTTAAACCAGTAGCAACATTGTCCTGCAAAAATGAATGAAATTAGTAGCTCCCTTTGTATTGGTGCTGGGCAATATATATAAATAAACAGGAAAGCATGAAGCTAAATGATCATTTATAGCAGCACAAAGACTTCTCTAGTCCCAGCATCTGCATATTTATTAGTTGCTGTGATACGGCCGAATGCTAGAACCTAAATTGCAATGAGATTCAACACCCAACTGAGAATAGGTAGACTGAATTAAACGAACATGATGCTGGTTGTTCCCTTTCAGCTGGAAGAATGATAATATGGTACACACATTTCAATAAATACACAGTGATGGTACTGTTAGGAATTGGAATAGCTGTCAAGTCATAGGACTAATTAGCTTTATGACTGATAAGTGAAAGAAAATGTTATATAATTTACTGAATTGCTTTACATAATCACACAATCCCAATGAATATTTGCAGAAACACCTTGGGAACAGCAGCAATTGGCCCTAACCCTGTACGTGGTCACAGCGATGGGAAAGTCCCCACTGAAAAAGGAACAGGTCAACAATTGATAGCTAAAGATCCCCATGTTGTAAAAAGCTATGTAAATATGCAAAAGTCCATTTTGTTCTAACAGTTGCTTATAATAACTGTAGTGTAAGCTGACCACAACCAAATGAGGAAACACTTCCATGGGACTGTGGAGTTTGGATAACATAAAATTATCGTGTGAATGACATATTTGCAACATTTCCTGTTGGGTCCCGCACTAATACTTTTCCAGCCCAGTATTTACGAGAAATAACTTGAAGCAGTGAACAATTGTTAAAAATAAATAAATAAATAAACCATAATCTTAATTTTACAGAAAATGTCCAGGATGTCCAGGAAAACTAATACCCTGTATTCCACTGCTCAGGATGCTGGGACTGGCTAGTTTAAAAGGATCAGTGCCCACCTACGATGTCTGATCATGGTAAGACACTATCACAAACATCGGGTCTTATGGTGCTTGATCAGTTAGGGGTGTTGGAGCCTGGCAGGAAGAGACATTTCTCTGAAGCAGGTGGCTGTGTGAGACATTCAAAACTTTGCGCCCCTTCCTGCAGAGATTTCTGCAGACCCGCTGCTCCCAGGGGAGCTTTTCCCAGTGATGGTGCAGGGCTCTGGGCCGTGAGCTTACCCAGCATCTGCTCTCTGGCAGACAGAGTGATCGCTGGGTGAAAGTTCAGGCAAGTTCCTGCGGGACTGAATTGCGTCCAGTTCTTAAAAGGCTTTAAAAAGAGAAAAGCATATTTCCTAATCTAGACTGTCAAAGCTACTAATTAGCTGGATGAAATCAAGTGGCAAATGTACATTTTCTTTCAAGGAGGTAGTTGTACAGCTTTGGGGAAATGAACTCCCTTCTCTGCTGAAGGCGGAACGAAGGGTCACCAAGATGTGGCAGCACAGAGCATGTCACAGGGACCTTCAGGTTTGCTGCCCTCTAGCCACTGCACCACACAGTCTTAAACCGAAGTGTTACGCTTAGGCACAGACCAATAATGCAATGCTTTGAATCGCAGCAATTGCAACGTCATTGCTAAAGAGAGGAGCAGCCCCTAGTAGTGTTCTGGAACCCAAGGGGGAGAACTGTCTGGTTCATGCCCACAGGTTTGTTCTGCATGTCCAGTTTTGTTCTGGATGCCAAAGATCCCCAGTTGTAAACAGTCTTGACACGTTTCTATTATTTATTTCACTGAGGTGGATGATGGATTAATTGTTAATTGTAGTTTAGAGCTGGACAATGGAAATCCAGTGAAAAGCCTAATCAGCTACAGAATTTATAACACTCAGCAGCAGTGGAGGTAGTTTCTCCAGAACCATGCAATATTTACAGAATTTTATCCTCTTTCATAGGAAGATGGATAAAATTATTCTTTCTCTTTTGATTTAGCTTTCTCCCCCTCTCTGATCTGAAAACCTTTTCCCCAGGATCATGTCAGACAGCTGTCCATCCAATTTTAAGACTTTTATGAAGGTGGAGTCCCTGGTTCCAACTTATATTTGAGCTTGCATTTTCCAGAGGAGCCCTACATTCCCCAGAAACAGGCTTGCTTTAATTTATAATCTTTACCTTGCACTATAAAATAAATGCCAGAATGATGGAGAGTGGCCTTTCTAGGTCAAACAACTGGAGAAAAGTCAGGGAGAGGCTGGAGGGGAAATGCCTGTTCAATCAAGAAAGTTCACTAATGATTTCTAAAATGTCTTAATTGCTTCAGCACAATCTACAGGCATCCCTTTCATGCCTCAGACAGGACAAATAACTCAGTATAATATTTCAGAATTAGCAACTTGCTGAAGTAACCAGACTATAATCTTCCTAGTCATGGGTTAGAATTTTTGAGGTCTCATCAGCACACCACAGCTTCTTTCTTTAAGTGTTTTGTGTAACTGCAGGCTTATCTTCAAAGAGCAGATGTAGGAACTATCATTTTTGATTAAAGCCATCCAGTTGGAATAAAAAAAAATAAAATTCATCTGTTCACTGCAGTACGAATCATCTATTTGAAATACATTTACATATTCCCTTAGCTGTCCAACTATTTTTTCCCCACTTTCTCTTCTTTTTGCAGCTTGGAATCCTGCCACATTTATATTTTGCACTAACTACTCAGGGTCCTAATTAGCAGAAATGGGATGTCAGCAGGGTACCAGCCAGCAAGGGAGGCTTTTTGCTTCATTGGGAAGATGTGCAGCATGTGGCATGGATCAAAATCTTTGTATCCCATGCAGAGAACAGCATGACGTGAATTGCAGAGCAAGGTAGATGGGAGAATTTGGGCATCTTGGAAATTTGTGAATTGGCAAAAGCTGCCGATTCACACTTTCTAGCTATAGGCAAAATGAAGGGGGTTTTGCCAGCAGTACTGTAAATTAATCCAAAATTTAGGATTTGAGTATGTGATACTCAAAAAGGATCTGCAGTTCTGGCTTCTGAGCCCACAGCTGTTCTGCACAGCCCAGTCCCACTGACATCTAGGGCTAGAGATTTAGATGTGACAACAGATACTGCAAAGTCTTTAGGTGCCTGCCCCCCTTGAGAATTCCAGAGTCCTCCAGGACAGACAGATCATCTACAGACCATGGGGAGAACTAACTGCCTCCAATGAGGTCCAAAATGAGCAAGACTATGATCTCTTGGGAGATCTTCTGTGGACCTTTGGGAGAGAAGGAACATGTGGTGTGTTCTCCACAAATGGTACTGAAACGGCTGCTTATCAGGAGAACTGAATTCAATGTACATAAATCTCACACAGAGTAAATCTCATTGAACTCCTACACATAAGTGAAAGTTTTTTTGCTATATATGCATATATATACACATATAAAACAAGCGCGTTTATGTATCTACGTACATAAATATATATTATCTTGTTTATAGCTAGCCTTCCGGTTTAAAAATCTGTTCTGCTACCAGAATTTATTTTATTTCTATCTGCTGCTAGTTTGTTATTCTTCACATCTGCTTAGAACATAACTCCGTCACAGTCTTCAGTCGTGAATAAAGGGACAGTGTGCTGTCTGTTCAGCAGGCATAAGCCAACGGCTCAGATCTGCCCAGCTCCTGGATGGAGCTCAGAAGGCCACTGCCTCCTTCTGTCGGTGTTCAAGGACAGAAGGGACACAACTACCGAGTCTGGCTGTCTGCATCGTAAGCCAGAGCACTTCACCTAGTGCTTCCTGCAGCACGTGCTGCCTAAGCTTTGCTTTCAGAAGAGCACCTGGTCTGGCAGTAACAACTTTGCAAGGTTATGTCAGTGGTTAATTACCTTCAAAGCACAGATAGATGTTGAATTTCATAGCAGGTCATGGACAGCGGGGAGATGGTTTTTCAAGAGTTTAAGTGGAAGGTATTTGTCGAAATCATCCAGACTCAGTGGAAAACTGAGTGGCTTTAACCATTGGTCGGACTGGTGGCTTTGGTGGCATTTGCTCATACATTGTCAGAGGGAAATCTGATCCCCGGAATTGCAAGAACGGTCCTTTGAAGTCACAAACGTGGTGCTGTCAATGACTTTCCAAAGGGGTGTACAGCACTGCTCACTAATGAAACATGAGCTATGATAATGGTTGGTAATGGCAATTATTAATATGCTAACTACATATCGAGTATTAAAATCTTATCTAAGCAGTGTAAGGCACTAAAAGGTGTCAGACTGTAGGGATGAGGCTTTAATCTATGGTGAAGTCTTCTTTTGCTGTAGATCCAAGGGTAAAGAAAGAGAAGGCAGCACTCTGCTGACAATAAATACAGTAAAAATAGATAATATTTTTTTCTTGGAATAATTTTGGTTTTGCTTTAAAATCTCTTGCTTTCACTTTTCTCTTTTTTTTTTTTTTTTTTTACCATTTAACTTCAGAGTTTATGAAGTGACAGAAGTTTCTTTTGTCTTTTGCCATTAGACAAATGTTGCATCTGTTTTGAAATCTCTGAAGTGGCACAGAAAAGAGAAATGAATGACAAAATACTTTGCACTCACTCCTCCTTTGTGTGCGGAGAAAAACATGGGTGAAAGGAGGGAAGCAAAACTGAAAAAAAAAAAAAAAAAGAAGAAATACTAAAACTTTGAGATTTCTGAATTTGAAGGAAAATCCTGGAGAATTACAAAAATTAAAGTGGAGACTCCTCAGTTTCCAAAACGTAGCCTTTTTCCAATTTCATTTGTAAAACTGCCACAAGTGCTATTCCACCTTTGCAAGCCAGACAGTCCTTTGTGTCAGAATGATGCAACACCAGGAGGCAGTTGTTTACACTCTGTGCAAGGGTGGTGGTTATTCTGAGTGCAGAGGAGTGGAGAATCAGTTGTGTGGGTCAGAACTATGAAAGGAACAAATTAATGATCCCCTGGAAGCCATAATATTTCAATTAACAACTGCAAATGACATTAAAGCCAAGATTTATCTACATGAAACACGGACAGTAGTCAGTAGGAAGGATCTATTGACCCGGTTGTATTAGGTTTGCTTCAGTCACTTCTCTCTGGTGTTGTGTTAACAAGATATTGTTATCTCCAGACACCAAGTTCCATGTGATGGGTGAGGTGATGAAACACTGCTTCATATCTGCTGTATATATACAGGGTAACCCCACCTACGTCAGACCACAAACACGATAAGACAAGTGCATACAAAGAACAGATTCTGTGCCCTCTTTGTGACTCTCTTCGCAGTGACTCTGGAACACAGTAAGAAAACTGGTTATAAACATTTCTCTTCTCAGAGGCATGAAGCTTCTGACCAATTCAGAACTCTGTGGCAATTGTTTTTATCTGCCTCGTGCAGTGATTTATTCCCAGTACTGAGTAATCTCAGCCAACCTCTGTTTTCTGAGCGCTTTGTAGGAGGTTAGATACTATTATGCTGTCATTACACTGCATCACAGCAAAGTTGAAATCTCTTGTGACTTTCTTCATGGAAAAGTTACTGTGTGGCAGGGGAAACAGCTCTGGCAGTGTGGGGTAATCCCATGAATGAGTAAAGATCTCAATAGGGTGAGGATGGACAAAGCCAAAGGAAAAAAAAAAAAAAAAAAAAAGAGAGAGATTCCTAGTTGCAATCTCCTTTGATTTAGAGACCTAAGTACCAAAGTCAGCCACTAGAAAAGCACTGTGGTTGGTACAATAATGGCAGAGCTCCACAGGTTCTGAAAGGGCAGCTAGGGGCTAGTTACAGTGGAACTTCTCAGAGGAGGTGAAATATCGGCCTCAGTGCAGGAGGTGTGGCTTTGACCAGAAGGTGGGAAAGAAGAATTTGCTATGAATAAGCAACTCCAGATTAAATTGGCTGCCTTGGAATAATTCTCTGATGATGACAGTTTCTTCCAGGAAACAAAATAAAATTAATTGGGCTCTGCTCTGGGAGGGCACAATGAATCAAGAGCACCTACACTTTATTCTGGAAGAGACTGCCTTGTGCTTTTCCAGAACAAGTACAGTTACTCCAGTTCCTGCCCCTCTTTAGGCAAACTGCATAGCTCAAGAGAGAGAAGACAATTTCACTTTTACTTGTTTGTATAAGAAGTCAAGCTCATCAACCACAATCCTGCAAGGTGCATTACACCCCCAACCCTGATGCGAACCAGAACAACCTAAATCAATACTTCCCAAGAATTTTTGGTCTCTTCAGTGCTGCTCTCCTCCAGAGGCCTTTGTCTCCTGCCCCACCATCACTGTGCTTTTACCAGCATCTCCGTACTTTTATCCCCAGCAGGGAGGCAGGACCCTGCAGCACCACAACCACTGTTATTTGATTATGGCAAGGGCTACGGATCGAGGTGACCGAAGTAAAGACTGAGTCTGGGAGTTGCTGTGCCCCTTATCCATTGCACAAAACTGCTGTACAAGTAGGTTACACACAAAATTATCTGTATATTTTAACTTTGTTGCTCAAGGATCTGTCTAATTAGCCCAATGCAATGTTAGCACATTAACTACACTCCAGCAGACCGAGAGTATTTATTACTGAGAGAACTCCTACTAGAAACCTTGGAATTTTTACAATACATTTTTGTCCATACTTTTTGGAGCAATAATAATGTAATACCACACTCCCTCCCCAAATAGCTGCAGGGTCTCTTTTAATGAATAGGAACAAACAAACTATCCAGCTAAGCCCAGAAACATGACCCCTATCAAAAGCAGAATCAAACAATACCCTGCAACAATCTACGTATACAAAGAACAAACTTTTCTTGTTCTTCCAAAGATTAACACAGTAGGTATTTGGCATTCAAAAAATTCTACAACAACAGAAATGATTTTGTGTTTGAAGAGGTTTTCTTTAGCATTATTGTTGCAATCATTTTACGAGGAAAAAAAAAAAAAAGAAAAAAAGAAAGAAAAGTTCTAGAAAACAACTTGGAAATATTACTCTAGGTAGCATTCTGTGCAGCCAGGACTCCTGTGCTCTCAGTCAATGGCAGTTCATAAAGTCTGTTATGTTTTTAATGTAGATTTTTTTTTCCAAATCTCCCAGCCATGTAATACCAGCTCCCGTTCAGCATCCATTGCTCAATCAACAACAGCAATGTTCTCCATCTCTCCCCAGACTCGTACCTGGTGACTCCAGCACTGTACTGGTCAAGGAAGAAACTTGCCCTGAGCTCTCACAGGAATGGGCACAGATGTATAAAAATGATGTGCCCAAGTGGAGACACCACAGTGCTTGATTGCCCCACACTGCATACCACAGGTCTGCGATCCCTCTCTCAAGCGCAGACAGGAGGATGACTCAGAAAAGACCTCCAAGTCCCTCAGGGTCCAGCAGGACCTTTCCACTGGTCCACTCGTTTCATGGGAGGGAAGACAGGAAAGAAAAGAGAGCATCTGGTGCCCGAGTTGTGCTCTCGCTCCCTCCGCACCCCGCCTGGCTGTTGTAAACCTTGCCTGGCACACTGTCAGGGTCCGAGTGGACAGCCCACAGCCGCTCCAGCAGTCAGGCTGCCCAAGTTAACCCAAGGCAGCTGAGGAGAAGCGATTCTCTGGGGTTTGCATCTGTAAAACACTTCCAGTAGAAGCCTGTGAAAGCAAACAAACCCTCTGGGCTGCACTTCTCTCAGTAAAATTGAAATTACCTGGTTAGACTTTCAGTTCCCTATGGCTGGGACAGTTTGACGTTGGTGTGTACCACAGGGTGCCCTGATCTTCTTTAGGATATCAGTGTACCACTACGAGTCAGGAAATGCTACATGTGCATGACAGACTTTATAGATCCCGTGTCACTATCAGTGATGATAACCTTTAGGTTTAATAGTGCGTTGAGCTCTAAGTACTGGCTACACCTCAGGGAAAAAGCCAGTTCTTCTGGTGACCTGTGGTTTTAAGCTCATGTTTAGATGCATTAAAACTAGTGGAAGCAGAGGCCAACCCTTCACAGCTCTGTGTTAGGAGGCTGGAAGAGTACAAAGAAGTCAGCGTTGAACCTTGAAACTAACACAATTTGTTTGTGCAGGCTATCCATGATGGTGCCACCTCAGTGCTTCTGCTGCAAAGTGTAACATTCCTTTAGTCAGTATGATGGGAAGGAAATTAAAATATTAATAACCTGGTCATCTTCCTCAGAGCTGGAGCTTCAAAGAAACTATTAGGAATTGTCCAGCTTCTTATGGGAAATGCAGTCTCCACATCAGTAGTTTCCAACAGAAGGGTTTGATTTTGCTTTGTTTTATTTATTATTATTTTCAATAGGAAACGTGAAACGGCACTACTCATCTCAGCTTGGGTCCAAATGATCCCAGCGCTTCCTCTGAGTGAACTTTTCTCTGTACATGGGTCTCATCACAGCAGTCGGCCATGAAGCAACTGCTCCCATTCCGTTCACCACTTTGATCCATCAGAGCTTGGGTTTTTTAATTGTGTTGTGAAGCCTACATTGCTCATGGGCACTCCAAAATAAGAATGAGTAATAGGATGAGTGTGCCTTGGGGTTGAGTTTTGGGGTTATTCTGTAGAGGGTTTATTGATTTGAAGCAAGTCCAAATATGAGTCACTATGCAGAAATGTTGCATGCAGATTCTGATTTGCAATCTTACAAAGTGCCGAGGTCCCTAGAGTGTTGCAAATAAAATTGTAGCAAGTTCATTCTGCACAGTTCTGATAAGAAATCGCTTGGGGTTTGTACAGATGTTGAGGGCACACGGCCTCTGGCCCAGCAGTAGGAGAGCCCTGGCAAGGACCCCAGGAAGGGGCAGGCTGCGGGCAGGGGAGCAGTGCCGCCTCCTGACAGCTCGGCTCACTACAGAGGGAGCCTGGGTGAGATCAGGGCTGGCGGCACAGAGCTGGGAGAGCAACTGAGAGAGCAATGGGAGGAGGCCTAACCTGAGGTCACCCTTAGACGGTCTACCAGGGTCATTGAGGAGTGGTAATAAAAGCTAATTACTTAGCCTAAATGTTTTTATCATTTACTGCCTGCCTCTGTCGTAAGAGAAACTCATTGACTTTTTGTTCTGTATCAGTGCTTTTCCTTCTTTATGCCCTCCAATACATGAGGCACTGTAAGTCACAACAACCCTTCCCTGGTCAGAACAAACACAACGCCAAGGCAAGTTATTTAGGGGAGCTACAGCGTCCCATGTCCATCATCCTCCACCAATAATGGAATTGCTGCACAGAAGCTGACTGCCTGCTTTTGCGATGCAGCCTGTGCTCTGTCACTGGGTTTGCAGCTTCTCTTGGGATTTCCTCAGCCCAGGAGTAATGTGTCCCTACAGACAGACACACACACACAGCCGCACCACTGCCTGAGAACCAGAGGCATCCTCCATCACTACACCCAAAAGGGCAGAGCAAGCTTGCGGCAGCCAAATGCCAGCAGGGCTTTGGGTACAAGGTGGACAGGGCAATACCAGACTCCACGTAGAGCAGACAAAGCAGCCAGCAGCTAACCACGTTGTTCTGTCTATAGCCAGCAACCAGGGATATGCAGGTGGCTTAGAACTGTTTTGAACCCAGCTTTGCCTTCTCTCCATTTCATCAGTCTGGGCTGCACATTAGTTAGCTCTGTTTGTGACTCTGCGCGTGTTGTCCAAACCCTCTGTCTGAACATTGCTGCAGTGAGGACGAATTGAGCAGCATGCATTTCTTTACTAGTTACAGATGCACAAGAGCCTGTAGTTCCTGAAGACTAAAAGCCAAAGGTGAGAGAGTAACAAATTTTTCCTGGCTGATTTTCATTCCCTTTCCAGCCTCCTAATTATTTCCCTGCCTCGGCTGCTGTTAGACTCCGAGTCATTATGTTGTTGGATAGAGCAGTTACGACAAAGAAATGTGCATGAAGTGGGATCTTGCTTTGAAATCTGCAGGTGCTGCTTTTTCTAATTATTGCTGCAGTATTGCATAGACGGATGTTACTTTATGGACAGATGCAAGGAATGTTGTGGATGTTGAAAATACTCTGCATCTGTTTCAGTTATGGAAGGATGGGGTCTTTTTTATTTTATTTATTTATTTATTTATTTATTTATTTATTTTTTGCTTAGTTACCAGAGCAGGCTACTCAACATATGTCTTTTTCTTATTAATATGAGGAATTTTCATGTTAGTTTCAGTGCCCAACTGTCCAATGCGATTAGGACTGCCAAAAACAATAACCCAGGAAATGTCATTTTCCACAACATTTTAGCACTGGCTGACTTGGTGGAATCCCAGCAGTGAGCTGTGAGCGATGATATATGAAGTGAAAAATGTTTGCCCTCCCTCGCAAGCTTCTCCGCACACTGCATAGACTTCCTGCTCACAATCCCTACCGAGGTCATGGGTTTTGCTGTCAGACCGAGCTTGAAAATAGATGCATGATTGCCAGGTGATTTTGATACCACTGTGAGCAGATAGATAGCAAATTACCATCTCGGAAGAAGTTTTTCCTATTGCCAGTTTTACTTTCAACTCAGAACTTCCACTGAGATAGCACAAAAAGTCTGGCTTGAGCCCAGGGTTCAGGATAACTTGCCTTAAATTTGTGTTCGCTAAGTTCATGTTGTAAGGAAATAGTTATGTATCTAGTCACAGCAGATTATGTAGAGCAACCCTGAAAACAGCCTCAAATGCCATATTGCAGGGGAGGTAGATGAACTATAACAAAGTTTGTCTGACAGTTGGAAAGTTTGTGAATAATGTGAAAGTGTGCTTGGAACAAAATAAGGCAGTTCGCTGCGGTGTGGGCATGTAGTAGTAAGTGGTCCTTCTGAAAGCTGCTCATGTGGCAACAATAAAAAACTATTGCGAGGTAGGCAGGTAGAGTTCATAACAAGCCGTAGCAGGCTTTCATCAATGGCTTTTACAGCTTTGCTCAGATGCCATTTCTGCCTTCAGAGGTTAGGATATAATGGGATGTGCAGATGCATAGATATTTTCCCTTCTTTTGACTGACTGATTTGATGAATAGGAACCACAGGCTCTGTGCCACAAATGGGAAAGGCAATTCTTCTAGCTTTCATGAGAAGTTGCTTAAATTATTAGTTTCAGCAGTAAAATGTTGGCTATGTTTATGTTTACAGAAGAAAAAGTCGGGTATAAACTTTCCAACAACTGCACAGACTCTAAAAAGTTCCCCCCCCCCCCTTTTTTTTCCCATCCTCCCTGACATGACTATATTATTTGCTAAATGTGCAGTAGGTTTATTTTTCAATCTTAAAATTGCACAAGAAGGTCACCAGTTAAGCTATTCTTCCCATATGGAATTAAACAGAAGCAGATTAGTAGTTAAAAGGAGAAATTCTCATGGGGGGGGGGGTCTTCGCTAGATCTTTATGTGTTAGTATATTAATGTTTGAAGTCCACTCTGAGTATCCAGTCTGGCTGAAAAGAAGTCACAGACCTGATGGTATTTTCAAATTTGTCTGTACTTGTTATTTCATTTCTTTTTGGACACCATAATCCTGTTTATTCAAAGGTCACTGTGCTAAAAGCAATCTCTGCAGATCACAAGAAATTCTGAAGATACAGTCACACAACGTAGAAAAATACGACTTGCATAACCCTTCACCTCTATTTCTTTTTGGTCTTTCTATTGGTTTTACAGATGAAGACAAAGGAAATTCTATTGTCTTGCATTTGCCTGTGCAAAATAAATCAAATTTCATTCATGGTTCCCTCCCCCTCTCAAAAGAACACACTAGGTCCTGCAGCAGCAAGAAGACTTTGGTGATGTTAACCCTTCTGTGGCTCATGCATGCTCAGTCCTCCCAGTCTCCATCTCCTAATCACATAAAAACCCCTAACACGGACACATCAGAAGTGAAAGCTGGTTAGCACTGTGTGGTAGGAAGAAATGTCTTCTCATGGTATAATGAAGTAAAGAATTACATTTATATCCTCTCAAATGTTCTGATAAGACCATAATTCAAAGTAAGATTTGAGTCTAAGAAAACCACTGAGATATTAAAAAAATATATCCCAGGGCAGGTTCTATGGCAAACACTTTGGTACATGACTGGGACAAGAAACCCAAGTCACCACAGTCACAGCTTCTGCTGCTCAAGGCTGTTCCAGGTTGCACCTATTGCCAAAATATTATTACACAGGCCACGTGAATTGGCCAAAATGATTAATCTGTAATCACTTCTTTTTCAGAGAAGTATTAGCCACAGCATGGAAACAACCTCATGGCTTCTAGCAGCTGCCATACTGTTCATACTGCTGTGTAAAGAGGTACCACTGAAGTCAAGTAGGTCAGGGGTACTCAGGATGGAGGGCAACATCAAACTACCTTCTTCGTGATTTGTCCCTGAATCTTGGAAGAATTTTTGGAAATAGGGCAAAGACCTAGAAGATCCAAATTCCATGGCTGTCTTCTCTGGCTTCATCTAGTACTTCACCCAAAGCCTATCCAGGGAAATCCTTCCATCTGTTGACTTCAGTAAGCTTTAAGGTAAAAAGTGTAACAACAGGATAGCCACACCAACCAAGCATTAACTTGCTGTGAAGGCTCTCTAATCTCCCCTGGATTCAAATGCCTCTCCGTAGCTGTGCACATATAACTAGAGATATATAGATATAGATATCCATGTACATACATATGTATATTTGCAGCATCTTTTCTGGGATTCTCTTTTTACCGTCTGTAAATGTTATGTAATGATCTTGGATCAGAATCATTCTGAAAATAAATGTCTCCTGCAAAGAAAATTGTCTATCTCTTCAGGAAGAGGAGCATACACTTACAGACTGAGCATAATGGTAAACTTTCCATTCATTACACCAACAAAAATGTTTCAAGAGAAGTAAAATTTAGGCAAGCACTGAACTTGGAAAGCAGAACACAGGAAGCTGACATGTGCAGCCAATTCAGCATGCAGAAACTAGACATTAATATTTTAAGGTTGGAATCTGGGGCCCAGAGCTGATAATGTAGAATTCAATACTCTTGGTAACCTGCACATTTCCAATGGAAGCCAAAATCTCATATATGGAATTTGAGCAGAACACACGCCATTCTCCTGACAAGAAACACATGCACATTGACCATAACCTGCACAACCCATCTGAGGAAGCGATGTCTTTTTGGTGTATCTGTCCCATGGTCACCTCCAAGGCTTTCAGACGAGTCAGACTTTCCTGTGAGCCACTTGACATCAGAAGCAGGCCTGCAGACAGACTCACCCTGCTCCCACTGCTTTTCTGCATTACACCTATGTCAAAGGAAAACAACATTTCTGAAGGGATGGAGATTTTCAAGGAAAGTCTCTGCTTTCCTCAAACATTTTTGTTACTTCAACACAAAGCAAGCAAACAAAAACATACAAAAAGCTGATTTATTTTGTGTTCTTGAACAATTTACAGCTACAACTATTCATAAACTTTTGTCAGTTTTTGCCTCACGTGAAAAGTCTAGGTTTTCCACACAAAGGAGGGATGGAAAGGAAACCCTTCTTCCAGGTGATGCTCAACTCACCAGAAGCTTAAGTAGAAAATTTTGACAGCAAGTCCAACTTCAAAAGTGAGACTAGGGAAAATGTGGGCCCACTGCTAACTGGGGCAAAGAACATGGAAAAGGCCAAGGTACTTGATGCCTTCTTTTCCTCTGGCCTTAGAGGTAATATTTGCCTTCAAAAATCCCAGGTCTCTGAGGCCTGTGGGAACATCCTGAGCAAAGACTTACCCTGGGTGGAGGAGGATCCAGCTAGGCAACATTTAAACCAACACTGCATGCATAAGTCCAGGGAACCTGATGACACGCACCCATGAAAACTGAGGGAGCCAGCTGATGTCATTGCAAGCCCACTCTCAAATATGTTTGACAGGTAATGGCAGTCAGGGGTTATTTCTGAGGACTGGGAAGATCAAACTCAGATCTCATTCCAGTCTTCCAAGAAACGCAAGGAGGAAAATCTTGGGAACTACAGGCCTCACCTTGATCCCTGGGAAAGTGATGGAGAAAATAATCCTGGAAACCATTTCCAAACATATGAAGGAGAAG
The DNA here is from genome assembly GCF_011077185.1 of Oxyura jamaicensis. Lineage (NCBI taxonomy): Eukaryota > Metazoa > Chordata > Aves > Anseriformes > Anatidae > Oxyura > Oxyura jamaicensis. The sequence goes on from NC_048912.1 coordinate 10,487,185, forward strand.
AAGGTGATTAGGGGTAGTCAGCACAGATTTATGAAGGGAAGTCATGCCTGACCAACCTAATAGCCTTCTGTGATGGGAAGCCTGGCTTGGCGAATGAGGGGAGAGCAGTGGATGTTATTTATCTCAACTGAAGTAAGGCTTTCAGTGCTGTTTCCCATAACAAACTCATAGACAAACAGATGACATACAGACTGTATATACAATACTTATAGGAGAAGGCCATGAAGAAAAAGTATTCATGCTGCTAGCTGCACTTTTTGGAGAAAAGTACAGTACTGTCTGTGCCTGCGTAGGCAGATGCCTTACGGCCACTTCAGAGACCACCATGGTACAAAACTCCCCGTGATGCCCCGGTGTCAACCCACCATCTATACTCTCTCTGGACCAACCTCTGAGGCCACATAAAGTGGGTCACACAGTAGTGTGCAAATACAGCTTGGGGCAGGCTAAGCAGAGAGCTGCAAAGCCAGACGGATGCGAACACTTTCATTAACCCTCCCAGGAACACCCAGGCCTGCAGCTCCCAGGGATCCCCTCCTATGCAGCCCTTCGGAAGTGAGGCTTGTAGCAGAAGAGTAACAACAGTGTTTCAGCATTAGCAGTTATTAAAAATAAAACAGCCTGTCTACCTAATCACCAAAAATGCCAATTTACAGTACTTATTAAAGCTCGTATTCAATGCAAACTGCTCCCATTTCTAACCTGAGATTAAAAAGCAGCTTTCTGCAGTTCTGTAGCACTGCCAAAGCCGTCTCATTTTTTCTTTTGCTTGCTGTCTCCCTCCCTCTTTCTTCCTCTTCCCACCCACGCATATTTACTCAGAATATGACCTAATTACAGTTCATGTTTATCTGAAGGACCTGCGCTTCACTGCTTCAGTTAAGGGGCTAGTTTGAATTAGGATGGACAAAATATCTTGTTAGAGAGAGGGAGGAAGAGAGATTGTTAGAGTTGTTACAGTAATGAACGGAATCCACTGGGGAAGGCAACAGAGGAAAAGCAGTATCTTCTTGGGTCTTGAGCCTACATGGGTGTCATTGCAGGCCTGGAGGATGGCTTATCATTTTAGCCAGTTTCTCCTCTAACTATTAAACTCAGGGCTGTTTTATTTTCCTGGCCTAATCTTGCTCATACTGAAATTAGTGGTGATTTCACTGGAAGCAATGCTGTGTCCTTTGTTGCAAACCATAATGACGGTGTTTGCTCTGCTTCTAGCCAAGACCCTGATGAGACTCCAGAGAAATACTGTTTTCTCCCCGTAGTCTCACAGAACTGGTTTTACTTTTCTCTTTTTTTAAGACAATGTGAAAGAAACAAGCAAAGCACACCACCAGAAAGCAGATGAAGCGGATGAAGGGAAAAAAAAGAAAAACAACAACAACAACAACAACAACAACAAACCCCGCTGTCTTTGAAAGAAATACTCTGTGAACCTTTGGCACAATGAACAAAAGAGAGGAAATGGAAATGGGAGGTTAAGAAGGACAGAGCATCTGATCACGTTGTGATTGCTGTGTCCTTCCCAACTTTAAGCTTTAGAAGGCCACAGATCTAGTCTTGACTACAAATAGCTTGGTTTGTGTCAGATGCTCTTCCCGCACCCACTGATTTCAGCTGGAGTGTTGCCATTGGATTCCTTGGAACCAGTATCTAATCACCATCATGCATCAAAATCTCCACTGGTTTAATCTTCATATATAAGGATGAATAAAAATGATCCTGGAAACTATTGGAGCAATTGAGCTGAGCAAAACATGAGCATAATGTGTTGACTAACATCTGGTCCAGCAGCTGGCCCACAGCAAGCAGCTAAAGGTCTTCTCCCTTCACTCAGAGGAGTCAGGGCTGCTGCTGTGCTGAGAAGTCTTGGCCATCACCGAATCCTGCAGCAGCTTGGTCGGCAGTCCTCTGGCATCCCCACTAAGGGGGAAATACCTGCATTTGCCCAGGGGGTGATTTGCTCACACAGCTCAATCAACTACACACACAAATAACCAAGTAAGCCTGTCTGCTGCATTCAGCTTGTTGATTGCTCCCCTCATACAGAACTCTGCACATCTGGGACAGGGTTATCATTACATTTGAAAGATTCCTCAGTGCAAGAATCCCAAATGCTTTTTGCCTTATGGAAATTTAAAGAAATGTGAACTACCCAGAGGAATTTCAATTTGGAGTCCTATAGTGCACCAGAAATCTGACTGCACAGAGCTGGAAAAAGTTGAAGAACAATTGGAGAGGATACAACTGAAATCCATCCCTACAGGAAAAGGCAACAGAGACCAATGGGAATAAGAGGGGATGTGAAGATTAGCGTCAGCAAAATGTAGAAGTCTTTCAAACACAAGCAGTCTAGGAGGGAAGCAGACTGGGGAGAACTAGTTGGAAAAAAAATGAAAGAAAAAAAATGGTTGGGGCCACCAAGGGAGGTCTCCAAAGACAGTCAGCAGTTTAATTTTGTTTCCATCTTCACAAAGGAGGAAGATAGAGAATGCTAATGTATTTCCCCTTGGAACACCAGCAATACAGTAATGAAACCCACAGAAACACTCGCAGAGAGAAGACTGGGTGCATTGTTTGCGCCCCTGGGAGTTCCAAAGAGGGTAAGGGCAGGTGAGCCTCTTGCCTCATCAGCAAAGCTATTCCTAAAGAGATGGAAACATCTAAATGACAGAGATGGCAGTTTACAGGGATATCTGCACAGCCACAATTTGAGACGTATTTAATGTGGTTTGTTAGGCTTACTGTGAAAAGTCTAATGTATGATGTGAGTCAGTAGAGCTTTATTGGTGAAGGATGACTTGGCTGTAGAAATCTTGGGAGTTTCCCTACACAGCTGCCATGACAAAATGAAATAAATGTTACGGACAGGAAATAATAAGGACTCAATTCTGCCTTTGCTTACATTTATGCAGTTGAGCTGAAATCAGCAGGCTCACTTGTCTCTCATAAAACATTGTTTTTCCCAGTAGACTTTCACTAGCCTTCAGTGGAGTTACCTCCCCTAAACCAATGGATGTGAAAGTAGAATTTTGGTCACTGACCTGTTATGAAATATAAACAGAAGAAGAATTTGGCTGCTGGCCTTTTATGAAGGCATTTTATATTGCACTTTAGTAGAGGTCTTGAGTTGAAGACTAAGTAATTCTGCTTTAGGGAGTTTGGTATTTCAGCACAAAACTGTTGTCTAAGGAAGTGACATTAGCTGCACCCCAGAATCTTTCTGGCCAAAAGGGGTAATGCCCAGGTGCCCTCTGTTAGTCAGTTACAGAATTTGCACTGGTGCTGTACAGGCTCTTGAAGTCTACCAGAAGATTCCCAACAATGTCATTGTGTTTGGGATCACTTCCAACAGTCATCGTCTTTCACCCTCCTGGCTAGGTAGAACCATGAAAAGGCTTGTATTCCAAAAAGTGACACAGATTTCATAAAGGAATACCATAAATCCCAAGATAACCTCTAAAGAAATACCATAAATCCCGAGATAACCTCATCTATTATCAAAGATTATTGAGAAGGTTGTAAAGTTACGCATTCTGAATGGTTCAAATAGGAATATCAAATGTGAGGTGTTTGGATTTGCTGACAATGCTAAAACTGCAGGTGTGGAGGCAGAGAAGAAGCAGAGCACTTGAGAGCTATTTTGATCTTTCAGGAGAATGAGACAGAAAACTGAAAGCACAGCTTACTATAAGTCTTGGGGCAATGAGTGAGTCTAGAAGGGGATTATTAAATTTATCAACTATACAATATGATGGCTAAGCAAGGAAGATTTAGAAGGCAATAATAAAAAAAATCCTAGAAGCTGTCTGTCCTGTATATTACAGTTATAAAATAAAGAAATAAGAAGAATGTGGTAAGAAAGAGAGAAAAGAAATCAAGGAAATGGTGTTGTTGCCATATACAAAGCTCTGATTCACTCTTAGGAGAATGCTGAGCCAAACGCAGTTCCAAGTCACACTGGCACCACTTCTGTGTCCCCAGAAGCTCTGAGTACTATTAACAGCTACAGAATTTGTTCCGTTGGTTACTTTGGGGCCTTTTTTTTTTTTTTTTTTTTTTTTTTTTCAGAAAGGTTATTCCAGTAGTGCAAAAGATAAAACACATAGGGCAGTTCCATGAATTAGCAATATTTTTTATGAGAAAACATGTAACCGTGCAGACACAAATTCTTCCAATAGATCAGAAGTAGAACTAATTGCAAAGTGATTATATTGATTTTTTGAGACAAAACAACCAATGTGGAGGTGTAAATAATATACCAAACTGCAAATGCTCACAAAGCTCATGGCTTGTTTGAGAACACAGAAAAGTGAAAAAGTCTGCAGTAAAATTGAAATGTGAAACTCACAGCAAGGTTTGTTGAAGTTTCCAATAAGTCTGTTAGTTTATAGCCCAGCAGGAACAAACAGAACAGCACTATCAGGGCAGCCTGCAGTGCCAGGTGGCACACAGCAGCACAAGTCACAGGCAACACTGCCCTGCACAACTGACCACGTCAGCTCCATACTGCAAAACCTCAATGGTTTCTGCCTGGCTTCTACGAAGGTGTAACAAGCCAATGCATGTAGTTTGTCACCTGCATTGCCTATTCATTACTTGTAGACATTTAAATTGCAATAAATGGTCCTGATGTTTCTTTACTTACAGAAAAATGGGTATATACAGCATGCAAATAAAAGCCCAGAGCCACCCTGATACGCATATAAAAATCTAGTCATCTGGGTTTGTTGAAAATTCACAATCTGATCAGGAACAACGGCACTATCGTGTTTATTAAAGTAAAAGAAGAATATGTCTGCATATGTTTGTTGAATTAGAGCTATACAGTGTTGAGTTCTCTACTCTGCTGCTTGGTATGTAAAACCATGCTTTGAGGAGGGAAGGCATGTAAAACCACAGAGCTTTAGGGAAACCAGATGCATGTGTAATGCAGGAAGTGGAGGAGATATGAAAAATGCCAAAATTTTGTGAAGGAAGGAGAAAGCACACTGCCAGCCATACATGCACAAAAATAAAAAATAAATGGAAGGGAGAAATAAAGGGGTGGGAATAAATTCAAACTCTTGCTGAGACTCCTGGAATATGGTCTTCAAAGGCAAGAGTTTCAATTAGAAGAGATAAGTCTTAAAACTACAGCAGCTAGCAAGTTACCACTGGTCTGTAAAGCCATTTCTCTTCTTTCTTTAAGGCCTTACTAAAGGCAAGCTGCCTTCTGACAGAGAAAGCCAGTTCCCTGCCTTTGAGGGTTTGTTCTCTACCTGAAAACATTCAGTGGCTGGACAAGGCCTCTTTGCCCAGTAACGCAGTCCAGCTACATCCTCTCTCTGTGTTGTCATGTGCCATTTATAGAATGCAGGAGATGATGTTTTAGGTCCTAGAAATGCTCGCACATGGAATCACTTTTCATGACCTGAATAAATAATTTTCAAAGCAGCCATTGTCCTTCCTCTTTTCTGCACTTTGGCTGGCTGTGGAGAGGTGTTTCAAACAGAAAAGAAAGTACAGTGAACAGTGGGACTTTCCTCAGTCGCAGGAAGGAAGCAGAAGGTGCTGAATTAAACAAACATCTGCCCTGGCCAAATAGCAAACAATGTGTTTGTCTAGTAAACTGAACAAACAGGACTTGGAAGTCAGAGAGAGGGGAGGATGAGCCAGAGGAAGCCAAGATGGCCATTTTGCCAAATGACATTTTTCATGCTCCAGCAGTCAGTGTTGTAATTACGAGAATCTCTAGGGAACTGGGGAGTCTGCATCTTCATTGCTTTACAGCATTGCCAATAAGATATAAAAATTGCTAACACAGTGAAAGCATTCATATGCAATGGAGTTTGGTATTCCTTTAACCAGCAAAATGTCTATTATGCAAACGAAAAATTCATTATAGGTTCTTTCATCACACAAATTTCATGCTCATCAAAAGGGCCCGATGAACAATGGCAGGAATTGACATCTGGGTGTTTATCCACAGGCGAGGCACAGGCATTAATAGAGCACACTTTCCTGCTAACACATCTTAACCCTGCTGTAAAAAGGCCGCTTTGAGGGTCAGAAGGTCAGTCGCTCTTTGTGGGCTTGCAGGAGCTTGGTCAAGGTGACAATAAGAGTAATAGCATGAGCAAATTGGGCAGGAGACTGTGAGAAAACCTCCCTGTTAGTTGCAGTGGGTTATACATAACTCTTAGATTTGCTGCAAGAAGCTTCCAGATCAGGAACTCCTAGCTGCATATTTCATGCTCGTGTGGGACAGCTAGTCTGTGAAATTATACAGACATCCACAAAAATGGAAAGGTCTACCAAGGGCTACATTATTTGTGTGCTCTGTCAAGTCTGTGGCTATGACTAGCAAATGAGACAAGGCTGGAAACCCCACTGCAGAGGTTCCTTCTCCCTTGACCCTTGCTGGATACAGTCAGCGTGAGCACAGGCCACTATAAACCTTCATGTCCTTACACTCATCACCCTTGTTAGACCTTTACATTGCAGCTGGTAGGAAGAGATCATGAACACAGCAGGGCAGGTTTTTCACCATTGCCAGAACCTAACTGCCCCAGCCATTTGTTTTTACTTCTTCAAAACCATTTATATGGTGGGTTATAAGTTCTTCCCTTCTGTCTTCAACTTTGGTGAGAATTTGTATCTTATTTTGTATTTAAGAACTCTACGTGTGGATGTTTAAATCAGTTTTCAGCCCTGAACCTCAGCTCTCAATAAATGATGGCAGGCGCTAAACATATGGCTCCCATGTGCAATGTTTTCTGATCCCTGAAGAGTTCCATATAAGGTGTAGCTGGAGACAGTAAATTCATTCAGCAGCAGCTGGAAGAGCCACCGACCCCACAGACACCAAATGAAAGAGACTAAACTTGGAATTTCCTGCCTTTATTAAAATTTCTCTCCCTGTTTTTTCCCTCGCAATTATTCTTCCATCACGTTTATATTAGAGCATCATTTTTTTCTCAATGTTAAAAGCAAGGCAGGACCGTCAGCCATTGATCTTGTTCGTGTCCTTCTTCAGCAGACAGGAATATGTGTATTTTATTGAGACAATGAAATTAGTTAACTATCAAAATGTGCATAATTCTTTTCCAAATACTGTAAATGCTAATCACTGTTGTAACCTTCACTGGTAATTGACAATAACTCGACGACTACTTCCTTCGACTTTAATGACTGCAATAGCTTTTGTAATCCTTCTGTTAGTATGCCTCAGTGATTTACATTTATGATATGCAGGGGTATATTTCGTGGCTCCCCTGTTTCAGGAAACCTCTGCAGGCACCGAGTGGAGAACAGAATTTGCAAACTGGGGGAAAGAGAAAGAGCAGTAGGAACCGGTGGCTGATTTAACATATTCTAGTCACATAGCCTTTGGTGGAGCACACCCAATGCATTGGAACAAAAGGAGAATTTCATTTTGTTTTTGAAATGCTGTTATTACATTCAGGAAATTTGCAAAGGCACCTTGACAGAAAATGATCAAATATCTGAACTTCTAGTGCAACAACATTTACTTAGGAAATGACATTTTAATGCAGAAAGTCAAATTTGCATACTAATTAAAATTTTCCTTTAAAACATTTAGACTTTTTGGCCTTCCCACCTACCCACAGTGACAGAGATTAAAAGATTTTTTATTAAGTCCTGTCAAACCAAACACACTTTTGTAAAGTGCTACAGTACAAAGTAGCACTTTTAACCTATTTCCTAGTCATTCAGAATTTAGGCAGTTCACATTTCCACACGCTTCTTGATCTCAGAAAGGCAGCTGATGGCAGAGAGACAGGGAAGACTGGGTTTCCTCCCTCTCTAAATTTACACATTGTGGGAAAACAGTTTCATGTACTGCATGCTGGGTAATAAAATAAAAAGACATCACACTTGTAAAACTACACTGGCTCTTTACTAAGAGAAGGAGATTTATAGAGGTGCTGCAAGTTAGAGTAACACTTCAGCTGTCTTCACCTTGTTTGACTTCCAGGCAGGGCTAGAAGGTGATATGGGTAAAGTAGGCAATAAATAGTCTAAGACGGCAGAAGGATGTTAAAATCCCAGGGGAGGAGGGGGAATAGCCAAGCAGCTCCTTCAGGCTCTGTTTGCCCGCAGTATCTGAGGGCTTGGTAGTAAGGAGGAGGAGGAGGGAGGAGGAGGAACGTAGCCAGCCTGCACCTTTGGTTTGAGGTTGCTTTTTTTTTTTTTTTTTTTTTTTAAATCAACCCTGAAGCAGAATTCCTCCTATAATAATTTCTTGGCCAAGCCCAGTTCTTACTGTGAAATGACCATTTCCATATCTTCTAGTGGAAACAAAAATATTTCAGAAGGATCAAGACAAACTTGTTACACCATTTTTCCGATCTCTTCTTCGTATGTGCTCGCCACCAGCAGTAACTTCCTAAGATGTGGCCTCCCCACAAACCACTGGGATCACTACAAACAGGCAAGCAATGCTGCTAAGCTTCAGTTGTTCTTTGCTCTTTTGTTAAGCCAAGAACCGAAAGCTTTGCTTCTGTTTTTCCTGACAGGGCAACTTCAACACTCTTCAAAGGCTGTTTTCTTTGAGAGAATTTATATTCATTTTTGTGTGTGATCAGGCTTGCCTACTCTCTGCTACGCTGTGTGGCTGAAGGCACATTAATGCCAAGCAGTGGACTGCTGCAGGACAGGGGCTGAGACAGCCACATCGTGCCGTGCGCCGGGCAGAGTGCTGGTGCTGTGCTCAGGGTGTTTGGCAGGGTCCCAGCTCTGGTGCCAACACCACCCCAAGAAGGGGATGTGTCCACCTGGGCCGTCTTACAGTGCACAAAGGATTTCTTCCTTCTCCAACAAGCGAGCCACTTAGGGACATGTTTTCAGTGCTTGTGCAGTCCCTCAGACTACAACAGACACACAGTTGCACTCACGTTCTGCTGGAGAGAGAGAAAGCTCAAGATCTCACCTTACAGTTCCTACTCTGGTAAAAATGTGTCTGTAACATGTTCCTCTATGAGTTCTGGCATCTTGCAAGCTCTGCTGAAATCCTGATAGGACCATTCCAAAGATATCTGAGAGATGGATCCTGCAAACACTGAAGGGCTGCAAACACCCGGTGGATGGAAGCATTACCCTAACTCCACCTGAGACCCACTCACATCAGTGCAGATTCCAGAAGTGCTAGTGCAGGCTTGCTTCCCCTGACCTTAAGGACAAAATTACATTCCTGGTCTTCTTTCCCATGGACACTTAGGTCACCTTTTACTGCTCTGCTGGATGTCTCTAAATGACAGTAAATTGCATTTAGCTTAAGTGCCAGCTTAGGGTTTCCCTGCACAATCCTGTCTGGTGGTAGTACAAGCAGGGCAGCTCCCACCACTTGGAGTTAATTCTATCACTTTGAAGAGCACGTATCATCTGTCCCAGGAACACTTAAACTTCTCCTCTTTGTCCCGTCTCATACCTGGGTTATCCACAGAAACCATTCTGGACCTGGAATAGGAGTAGTTTCTGATACCACCCCTACCAAATCATGCTGGCCTTTACATCACCCTCCTGAGTGCATAAATGCCACAAACTGTTCTTGGAGAAAGGGAAATTCCTGCACGTCGTATCGCACTTTGGAACTTGCATAAGGACTTCCACAGAAGGAGTTTCAGTGATACAAATGCTTCACTGAAAAATACAACTCTCAAGGCAAGTTCTACCTACAAAACATATGATCACAGTCCGCTTTAGCTCAGCCATGAGCCAGTTCTCTGTTGATGCCGTCCTCTTTGCTGAAGCACTAGCTCTTAGACAATAAACCCCTTTTATCCCCCATAATGATGAGTGCTCAATTGCTTTCGTTAATGTCTGTTTCTGCAAAGCTCTGAATATTCAATCTAAAGGTACCGATAATCTTCACATCCTGAAAAATGCTCAAATAGTTTCATTCGAAACCCCTACCCTTCTTTCTTTATGACGATGATGGTGATTCAGAGCTCTGAAAGTGTACTTAGAACAAGAATACCAATACCTGCTTTGTTTTTTTCTTTGCACACAGCTCAGAAGCTCACTCTGTAATCTTATTCCTTTCCTCCTCCCCTCTCCCATCTTTATTTCCTCGCTTACAAATTTAACAAAGTAATATTCCCTACTCTTTTGGGACAGTTTTCTATCTGCAGGGTACTGTAACAACTAATTTAACTTAACCCTTTGAAAAATAATGTTTTCACATGCTGTTCTTAGACATCTTCCGCTGCAAAGAAAGAGTGCACAACAGTGGAATCCCACCAAGGAAAACTTAAACCGCTTAATTTTACCTTTTAGAAAGAGCCCTCTTTGTCTTTAAAATAGAGACAGAGGAACTTCGCAAATGCTGACATTTTATTAAAACACTGACATTTTATTTCCATGTAGGGTAATGTTTGTAACTTTGCTGTCTCTGTAGGGGACTCAGACACCAAGATCACAGTGGCTGATGATGTCAGTTGCAGCTAGGCATTTACAACCCTTGGGCCTCAAATCTTAATTATATCTGCTACTGTTTACAGCTTATAATTATTGATGTTAATTTACCGAGTGATGTTACACTTCTAGCCTCAAGTTATGTTTTTGGCATGTTAATCCATTTGCACACAGACTATTTATTGCATCTGATCATACAGGCTGCAATTAAAGGGGATTTTTCATTTTAATTTCATTTGATTTTGCCATGTTCTACATGATTTTTTTAAAAAGTAACATGACTATTTCTAGTAATTTTATAAATGCTATTTAAATTATGCACGACGCTTTGACACCAAAGCAAGAGAAAAATACTTTGTCCATCTGCACAGCATAAAGCCATGTTTGTATCCTGTTTCAGCAGTGCTAAAACCACCAGAGGGCAGAGAGTGAAACGCCCGGCAGGCCTTCCTGCAATGCTGACCCACCTATGGCATGGAGCCGTGTAAGTCAGCATCAGGTGGGAAATGGCAAAATGGAAAGGTTCAGAAATAGCGTGGGATTGTGCACGTGTCTGGGTTGTATTTCATTTCAACTGAGTGGGTAATGAGCCCCGGTCATGCGTCATTTCTCACTGTCCCTGCAAACATCACCTCACCCGTCGTCATTTCTTGGCCACACAGCGACGGCTGCAGCAGGCCATGAACGTGGCAGCTTAACGTCAGGCACGTGACTGGTCTGGACAGCCGTGAGCTTCAGCTTTCACTTGCTGAAACATTTTTTAAGTAAGGATTTATACTGACATAGTTGCGTGGGGCCCCACGCAGCTCCCACATCCATGCCAGACCACAAATCACTCTGAAATGGCCCCCACGCCCCCTGCACAACATCGTGGCAGTGCTTGGTGCAGGCAGTGAGGAATCGCAGCTCCGGCACGATTTGACTGACACTGCGGTGGAGTTACAGACACTTTCCATGGGAATTAGGTGAATACCTGCCATTTATACCTTTCAAAATCTCTCCCTAAGTGCCAAGAGAGAAGAGTGAATATGAAATTACCTCCTTTTAAAAATCAAAATAAAGGAGCAGAATTTTAATAGAAGCTGACCCAGAAAGAAGGAGTTACCGTATAGTATAGCATAGAGACCAACATCTTGATCTACCATTTCTTTTCCTCTCTAGGTGCCATCCGGGAGTGGCTGAGAAAAAATGAGCAAGTTGAACCATCTGGCCTCTCACTTGCTTTACTGCCAATGTCTGATGGTCTTAACAGAGAAATATGAAATATGAATTACAAATAAAGAATCTAAAAGAACAAACAAACAGAAGAAAAATTATGAAACCAATGGCCCGCTAACGTACAAATTAAATGCATTATCTAAGACATGGTAAAACTGCCAGCTCACTTCTCTAGACATTAGCATTTCCATATGGCCATTGTGGTTACAGCATCCCAGTTTAAAAAGCATCACCAGCTTGCAGAAGTCTCAGTGCTGCAGGCCTTTGGGCAATAACTCCTAGCTCTTGTCATTATTATGGATGCAACCAAATTTCCTTAATTTCATTAGGACATGAATTTATTCAAGAAATAATTTTAGCATCAGTGGGTTTCTTTAAAATGTATACTTAATTCTCATATATGATATAACAAAGAAAGTGCACCTCACTTTTCTGAGATTTTTGCAGTCCCAACTTCAGTGGAATTACCACCATGTGACAGCAAAACTGGATCATGGAGTTGGTATTGCTGAGCTTTATTGCTCAATAATTACATCCTGCAAACACTCACAGCCAGACACGATCCTGAGCACAAGGTTTATTTCCCTCTATGTAAACTGGGGCACTTACAGAAGCTTAATGGGATCAATATTATCTTTTTAGGCTGTAGCTTTCCAATATTATGAAACATTTTTATGGCTAAGAACTCAGAACAGGAATAGCCAGAGTTAGTTCTCTTCTCTTCCCTCTAATTAAACCAGATTCTTTGATTTAAACTTATTTGGTGAAACAATCTCCCTTCCTGCTCTGACTCCCTGTCTTCTTTAGATGATAAATGTGGATTAATATCAGTTGGTATTATTATTTTCAGATGTAATGAATTCAAACTTAAGGTTACCTTTCCATCGTTCTATTTCATGCCTTTTCCTACTGTCCTGGTTTCAGTTAGGACAGTTATTTTTCCTCCTAGTAGCTGGTAGGGTGCTATGTTTTGGATTAGGATGAGAAGAGTGCTGATAACATGCTGATGTTTTAATTGCTGCAGAGCACTGCTTATACTAAGCCAAGGACTTTTCAGCTTCTCACTCTGTCCTACCAGCAGGCAGGCTGGGGGTGCAGCAAGAGCTGGGAGGGGACAGACCCAGGACAGCTGACCCAAACTGGCCAAAGGGGTATTCCATACCATCTGACGTCATGCTGAACAATATATAGGGGTGGCTAGCCGGGGTGGGGGAGCCGGCTGCTCGGGGTTGGGCTGGGCATCGGTCAGTGGGTGGTGAGCAATTGCATTGTGCATCACTTGTTTGTACATATTATTATTATTATCATTATTATTTTCTATCTTAATAAACTGTCTTTATCTCAACTCACAGGCTTCACTTTCCCGTTTCTCTCCCCCATCCCAGAGAGGGAGGGGGGAGGGTGAGCGAACGGCTGTGTGGTATTTAGCTGCCAGCCGGGTTAAACCACAACACCTACATTGTGTCCTTAGAGAAGGATAAAGAAGGAACAGTGCAAGGAGCTATTTTGTAAAAAATAGGAGAACAGGAAGCAATAAATGGAAGTATTCCTGATGTCTCATGTGCAGTAAGAATGCATTATTATTGAACAAATGCAGCAGCTAGTATTTTCTTCCTTAACATTTTATTCTCTCATTCCAGTATTTACTCTGTCTGAGGATACTTTTTGCTCCTCAGTCCGAGACCTTGAACAAGCAGTTCTACCTTACTGCACAAATGGATACCACAATTTGGGATACACCGACTGAAAAAGTGCTCACACTAAAATCAGTGGCAAATGTTTTAGGGACCAAAATTTATTTCTTCATTATCATCATGGGGCCAAAACCTTTCTCTGTTCCCTGTTTCCAAACTAGGATAAAAGAGGAATTTGTGACAAGTATCACAGTAGGAAGAAATATCCTTCTTACAAGGAGTTCTAACTTACCAGGTTCCCTGGAAGCCCACGAGGTGGGTGAACTACTGCATCTGGTATTGCACCCCCATCCAGGGTGAAGAATAATATTCCTAATGGCAATGTGCTACCATACACCACGAGAAAACCCACACACAGATCACACCCTTATATCACAGCAATGCTTCCTTGCAGTAAAACAGGTTATTAAGAAGAATTATAACATTCATAAACCAAGGTATTGAATAGCAGTCAAAGGCAATATTCTTGCCATATAGAAGTAGTGGACACACATTCATTGTACACTTTTCTTATCAGCTTATGCTAAGCTGATGCAACAGTAATGCAAGGTATAGGAGGGGAGAGATAACAATAGGGGAATGAGGATTATTTATCTTCTCCAGAGGATTAGAGAATCTGAGTGCTACCACTTTTTATCTGGGAATACTTACAGCTGAAGATATAATATATATGTCTAGAGTAGGCAAAAAATGTGGTTCTTAAGAATATGGTACTGAGCATGTTCTACCTACGGTTGCAGCAGACAGGCCAAGATTTGTTTCACTCATGTGCTGACTGGGAGAGGAGTCATGAAAAAAATAAATTTGAGTCATAGTTATTAGAACAGCAAATTAATTTATTCTATGCCGCCCATGTTTGTCTTCAGCATGACAAATCCAATGACAAAACCACTTGGAAGGGAATATCAACAATAGATTCTCCTCATCACATTTTCTAAAGTATGATTTTCCTTGCTGAGGAAGTGCTTGGTTGTTACAGCCAGTATCATACAGAATACTTCCCTAACATGGAGGTACAGATGGAGATATATGTCTAGACTGTATCAGCTTCATCTATATTACTCCTCGCAACGCTACAGGAACAGTTTTTTCATGATATATACTTGACACTTGTTTAAGCTGCAGTTTTGCCATTCCCAGGCGTTGGTGAACTGTAAAGCCCTCTGAGATGGGGATTTTATGTTTCACTTAGATGCAAACCGAGGCATAAAATAGTTCTATGATTTAACCTGTAGTCATTAGGAAGCATAGGAAGTTAATCCAGGACTCATATCTGTCATGCTTTTATCTTTCTTACCAGAAATCTTGCCACATAAGAATAGGGCTATGGAAGAGAAAGAGGGGGAATGTGAGGTGTCGCCTGCCTGCAATACTGGCAGTGAAGGTGGATTTCCGTACCACTCAGCACTGGCCCAGGCCTGCCCAGGCAGATGGGACTGCTACCACTGACTGCAACAGAAAAAACATTTGGCCCAGCGCTGAGAGCGTTTGAAAATGCTGCTTTGACATTTTAGGCCTGAAACTAGACATTTTCCCTGACATTATGAAACACAGCAAGGTAATATTCCAAATAAGTGTAAAAAATAAATCCAACTTGGAAAACATAAATGACCTTTCAAAGCCTGAAATCATGTAGTAATAATGGCCTGATCCATTGCTGAGGTTTTATTGTTTGAGCTTCACTCATGTTTCTGCCTTCCTCCCTTGGATAAAGCAAACAGTTAGGGACTGAAATCCCAGAACAAGTGCTTGCCTATTTACCAACAAAATGAAACATGTCTTGGAATAATTCAAAATACCTAACCTGCTAGTGGGGAAATCACACACAAAAGGAAAAATAAAGTAAAACAAAATAAAAAATACAAAACCAACCAAATAAAAACCCTCTTGCTTTGTTTCCTCCAGGGTTCACTTATTTTTTTTTGCTTCAGACAGCTCATTTCTAATGAATCCAGTAATCAGCTGGAACTTGAACCTGCTCTGCCTCCTCTCACTGTTCTTTCAGTTCCAGGAAAACTGAAGCAAATAATATTTTTCTTGCTTAGCATTAAAAAAGCCATAATAATACTAACGTTTACATCTGCTTCCAAAACCAGTTTTGAGCTTTAGTCAAAAACTGAAATTTAATGCACACAAAGTTCAACTTTTTGGGAACCCAAAATGTTTGCTCAGTTGTCTTTTCAAATCTTTTTGTAAGAGCTCTTCTGTCCCAGCCTGGTACTCCCTTACCTACGACAGGATCACTAGAGCAGTACCAACCCCTCAAATGTCACTTGGGTATGAAGTCAGCATTGCATTTTTATAGCACTCTAACTGCACCAGTTAGGGGTTGTGCTATAGCAGACTTACTGCTAAAAGGATTCATACACAGTGACTTTGTTACAGCTCTGCTCAGGGCTCAGCTCTTTGTGAGGAGGCAATGGCCAAATTCCCTGCACGCACCCTCGCTGTTTATTTTGCCTGCTCCTGCGTTTTACAGCAACCTGCATGCCACTGCTGTGAGTAGGCGAGCAAGCTAGGTGGCACCCTTTGGTGACAGGTTCCCGAGTGTTTTTTTGTTGAATTATAATTTTAATAGAATTCGGTATTTTAGCAAGATTTTCTGTGACTGACACCACTAACAAAAGGCAGTTGTTTAGTGATTTGGGAGCTGGGTACCCTGCTTTGTCCCCCTCCCTTCCTGTACTCTCTCTGTATGTACCTAAGGTCCTGTCCTTGCAGGCAGCTCTCCAGCCTGCCCCCATGTTCCCCAGCTGCTGGGATGGGCAAGTGGAGCAGGCGTGGTGCTGGTTTAGACCAGCAAGGCTTTCTGTGGCTCCTGAGGCCAAGGGGCCTGCCCTGCATTCCGGTCTGGGACTGGCAGGAGATTGTTCTACCTGCACCTTCCTCTGTGGAGGCGCCTTGGCCTCCTTCTATCCCAGTTGCCGAGTTCTGTTAACTTTGTTGGAATTACATTACTTTTGAAAACTCTCCCCCCTCCGGTCATTTTTCCTTGATAATGGCAAACAGATTCATAAATCACTGGGAGAGGATGGACAGTGACAGACAGGTAGACAGGCAGACAGCCTCATTTCCTTAGGAAGCAAGGCTAAAAAATGAACACCCTCCCTAGAGGTTCTGACTGCAGTGACTTTGGTACAGTCGCACAGAACTACCTTTAATTGGATACTGTTGGATTATGTTCCAGTTTTCCTCTTGTCCTGACCTGCTCATTGAGTAAATAGAGCCATCTGCCAAAGCAATGGCTCCTGAATTAGAGAAATGCACCTTCCCCCTGGGACAGCAAAGTAGGCCAGTAATTCACCAGGGCTTTCTGCAGCTGAAATTATTATTCAGGTTTCCACACTGCAGGAGCAAGGGATCTGTATCTAGATGAATAATCTGGCAGGAAATGTAGCTAAGTCACAAAAACAGATTGGCTGAGAACCATGGGTAACTTCTATGGAGAGTTTAAAGTGACAGGTTCCAATGAAAGCTTGGCATTCCCTTTCGCAGCCCAGAGCTAGTTTATATTCACCGAATGCACTTCTCACCTTAGACAGCAGCACGCTGTCTGCATCGGGGCCCCAGCCAAAGCAGCGATGCTGAAAGGCCTTAGCCACAGGCACGGAAATGCTGCACTGCCATGCAGGTCATTGCCGATGGGAGCGACAAGGCCAACACCTCCCTGCTCAGTAAGTCTCCACCTCTCAGGATGAAAACTAGCTAGAGTGAGATAACCAGTTCTCTAACTCCATTTTACTTAAATTAGCTATTCAGTTTATCATGGAAAAAAAAATAAAACAAATACTTTTTTTTTTTTTTTTTTTTTCCCCCAGGGAAATATGCCCTTGACATAACAAGCAGCCTCCCCATTCAGTGTTCTCCTACAATTGTGTAAGATTTTGGGAAGCGCTGGCAAAGGCCTGGCAGAGGAGAGCAAGGAAAAAGCATCTAGTAGAAAGCCCTTTGCAGAATTCCCTGGATGACACATTATCCACAGAGAGTGGCCCATGCACGCTGAAGTCCGCCTTTTAAGAATACTGTGTCCTCGATGAATGCTACTGATGCTACCACAGGGATTGTCTGGGCACCTTTTCTCTTCACAGTGATCTTTCTGTATTATTACAGGATGCTGTGGGAGCATCTGGGAAATTATCCCAGCTCCCTTCTTGGACGGACTTTCCGTCCACATGCATGGGAGGCTCATACCCAGATCGTTCAGCCAGAGCTGGAGGTGCTTGCATCATTTATTGTCTCTGGCTTTCACAGCGTACTTTGAGCAGCTGGATAAATTCATGGTAGGCATGGAGGCCTGCAGGGGATGCAGCCTTATGGCAACGCTAGGAGAAGCTTAGTTGCCCATTTTTGGAATCCAGAATTCCCAAAGGCTTAAATGAAGATGCCACTGCATATCAGTTCTGATAAACCAGCATAAAGACTGTAAGCACGCCATTAAATCCATCTCAGTCTAAAAGTAGAGTATATCAATTTCAGTTGGATTCATTGGGAACAAATCAAAAGTAGCCTAAAATAAACCTTTGTTAAACAACAGTGAGACTGTTGTTCTCTAAACTGAATTAATTAAATATAGTTGCAAACAAATTTAACACATGGTTGTGACACGTGAAAAAATGATATTCTGTGAATATCACAGACAGCGCAGGAGGCCGTACTATGGGGCTGTGAAGACAGATACTTTTGCAAATCAGGTGTATTCAGACAGGCTTCACATTCTGTATTTTGCATTTCGACCCAGATGCAAAAAGGACCACCTAAAGACTTCCCTGAACAAATCCACCAGTCTTCTGCTGTTTCTATAAGTCTTAAGGAAATTTTGTTCAGGAAGTTGTTCCAAGAATACATAGGCATTTTGATAAAAAAGAATTTGACTTATATAGTAAAGCGTTTTGGAGTTCAGGAACAAAGCAAGGACAAGCAGGCCAAGAAGAAAGGAGTCTAACGCAGAATGAGACACGAGTCGCCAAGTCACAGTCCCAAAGGCGAGGGAACTGCCCAGCTCCATGCTCCCACCTGCCCTCAGGATGCTCAGAGAAGGGATGGAAAATGGTGGCAAGAATAGCAGAAAACGAATTGTTCAGGCAGCAAAGTCTGAAACTGTAAAGAAAACTGTAACAAAAACAAAGCCTCTTGAACATGAGGAGCTTTTGTCTTTCTTGTTTGAGTCGGCTAAGTACCTAATGGTGCGTGATAAAAGCAAAGTTAGGCAATTATTTTCTTCTGTTCTGCAATCTCTGTAAAAGCATGCGGGTAAACGTCATGTCTGGTTGCGAGTATCATGCTTTAAGGTCTGGAAATTTACATTCTCAGAGCCCAGACAGACATGAATTGACAAGCACTAGCCATTCCTGGAGCAAATGTCAGATTCAGAGAGCCCTTCTCTTCAGATAAGTGCCCCAGTTTTCCACGCACATGCGCAAACTGTGTCTTAATACTTAACAAGACAAAAAGAAAAGCATCTATGGAGTCTTGAAAGACTGTTTTTTCCTCTTTCTGCCTGCTAGTCTGGAAGGGCAGTTAAGACATTTAAAAAAAAAAAAAAAAATACTTCTGGAATTAGGTCCTTTGAATCACATACCAGGATCCTAGTTTTCATGACAAGCAAACCAAAAAAAACAAGTCTATTGTAAAATCAGCCTACAACGATATTGTTAAGTCTTACAAGAACAGCATACTGAGAGATTCAAGTGACTTATATGGGAGTGTCAATAGCTGCTTTGGACAATCTTGACTTGTTGAATTTGGTTTCAGTTTGCATTAAGTACTTCATATCTCATCGATCCAGAATTATGGTTGTCTGGTCCTCGAAGGCAGTAGACACAGGCAGACAGAAAGAAAAGGAATTCCCCATCATACCATAAAGGATAGTAGAAATTGAATTTTTCTTATTTCTGTAAAACCCTTTAACCAATTAGATAAGTAAATCTAAAATATTAATTATGATCAGAATTAAGTCCAGTACTTTAAAATATTTTAAAGCTAAATTTAGATGCTGAGGATTTTGGCTAAGAAATCTTAAACAGTTTAACTTCTTTCTTCAGGATCTGATTGCATTGTGCCCAGGACAACCTTATCTCTCTAACCGTATGGAGTACATCTTACTTTACACTTACCCCATACTAACCAGGTAATTGTCTTGCACATTCTTGTTTCTGAGAACTAATAAAATAAAAGGTTTGCTTCCTACTAACCCACCCACTCAAAAGTGGCCTTCTCATGTTTTGCTTGATAAAGCACATGTGGTCCTTTCAAACAATCTGATTTGACATCTCGAATAGATTAAAAGTCGTATCAGAAAGCTATCTGCTGAGTGACAACATAAGTACTTATTTAATAAGTATATTAAATACATATGCATGGCTATATACTGTACATGCAAGGTTTTAAATATATACCCTAGTTAACTGCCATATGGATATGTTGTTGTGGAAAAAAATATTTATAAAATGTTTTTTCCAAATGTTTAATCTACAGCAGATGCGCCTTGCATTCATCTGTTTGGCTTGGCATTCACTACAGGGAGATCTTATTAATCATACAGACCTCCTGTAGCAGAGGAAACAGAGGCTATTATAGGATTCATCTGTTTATGACTAAACAGAAAAAAAGGATCTTCATCAAATGAGAGATCCCTCTCTGAAAGCTCTCTGAAATGTAGAAGGTTGTGAGTAAGCCACATACTGTTTTTCATCTCCCAGCATTGAACCCTTACTCCTCCTCTTTTATATTGAAATAACACAGTTAACAGGCGGTATGTGTCTGGGGAGGGAGAGGGGAACAGAGAAGTGACAACTTACAGGGATGGGTCTGGAGCAATCCAGATTTCAGTCGCGCCCCTTTCCATGCTAAGACCGTGGAAGTTTTTCTCCTGATCCATTTGTTATTCCATTACCCTGTAATGGTTGGAAAAATGTAGAAAAAGATTTCTGGAAAATGTTTCAAAGTCTAATTTTACTCTCAAAATCTCCAATATCTCTCTGAGCCCTGCTTCACTTGGTAAGTCAATTCTGATGTTAACAGAAGTCTTATGATAACATTGCTTCCCCAAAAGGTATTATCCTTCAGTCTCTCTAATTCTCTGTCCTGACAAAGGGAGTAGCTATAGCTGACCTTTTGAACTGGGCAGGGAAAAAACAGGGAAAGCCAGTGAGGATAAAGAATTAATTAGGTTCTGCTGAGTAGAGAAGACCAACTATCCTAAGACCATCAGCAGATGTTCTTAGAAACCAAACAGGAGGCAGCAAAACCCAGAAATCCAAAGGAATTTTGAAACAAAGGAAAATATCTGAAGCCCCCACTCTACCTGCTGCACTTCCTAAATTGTGCATTGTAATGATGAAGGATACATTCACATTTCCCTTTCCTTTTTATTTCTTTTAAACTTCACTGCTTTGTGGACATGATTAGAATTAAACACCTAATTTGTAACAAATCATATATACAACACATTGCCTCTCGTCCTATTTCCCAAATAGGAATGAGGTGGGGAGGCACTGGAACAGGCTGCTCGGAGAACTTGTGGATGCCCCATCCCTGGAGGTGTTCAAGACCAGGTTGGATGGGGCCCTGGGCAACCTGATCTAGTGGGAGGTGTCCGTGCCCATGGCAGTGGGTTGGAATTGGATGGTTTTTAAGGTCCCTTCCAAGCCAAACCATTCTGTGATTCTGTATTTCTATGAAAATGCACGCTGACAGATCACCATTTTGTGGTTATGTCTGTTGGGCCATTTGAAGACCAATTTACCCATGCTCATAAGCATGTGTATATCTGGGACAGGCAGTTTCATCACAAAGATGGACCTAAGATATATTCCAAGGAAAAAGGCCACAGATTGGCCTTTGAACTTGAGGTAAATTTGTGCTTGACTCTTAAGGACATTCATTCAGCATCTTCTCCACTTTAAAAAGGTCCAGATCCTCACTGCACTGTTCCTGTCCTCATCATATAATCCCCCTCTGTTGTGCCTGGGCCTTGGAATCACTGAAGGCAACTGCTGCAAAACTCAGCCTGTCCTGAGAATCTGCCCAGCCTTTTTGCACAGGTGGGAGGGTGCCAACCCAAAGGCCACAGAATCTGACCACAAAGAATCTATATCCTTATTTACCTTATTTACCCTTTAAAGATCAATGTTTATGTACCACCAAAATGACCATGGATGTCTTGACCATCCAGCCTTGCCATGTAGCCACTATCTGTTTTCTGACTTAAAGTATCAGAAAAATCTTAAAATCTTTCATTGCTGTCTGGGTCTCATGTTTTGCCACCAAAATCCATACTGTATGTTACTTCCACAAGAAAAAACTTCTGTCTTTGCTGTGAAATTTAGTCTCAGCTTTGGCACATTGCAAGTCTACACTACAGCTTACCTTTAAAAAGGATAATCAGCAGCTGCAGCCAACTAGAACGCTTTGCATCGCCGTCCCCTACTATTGTCCTTTTGATAGAAATAGCAGAGAGTTTTTAAATAACAATCTGCATTTACCTGCATGTTCTTTGAGCTATGAGCCTGCTCATGATGCTAACAGTGTTCACTGAGATCCAGAAGGCCGTAAGCAGTACTACAAACCCAAACATGTGCATGCAGCACCAGAGGCAAAGAATTTCTGTGCTGATTTGGGTATCTGATTCCAGCTGAGGATCTGTATCATCCATGAAGCTAAACTGGATGGACTTGGGAAAGCAATCTTGTTGGGAATGGGTACTGTCTCCCCAGTGCTACACTCCTGAAATGATTTTCTGATTTATTCAGTCTTGCCTAAATTCTACTTCTAGCTGTTATCTGGATTTTTGAGCTATTAAGGTTTATTTTCAAATGTATCATATGTGTGCCAAATACCCCATAAATGCAGGCTCTACGCTGAGCTCAATGAACTTTAGCCAATATATTTTAGCTGAGCAACTGTCCCAGTGAATCCAGATTACTTTACTAATTTTACAGTGATTTAAACCATAATCGGCCTCTGTAAATATACAGCTTATATACACAATATTAACCAGATCTAATCAGGTTAATTAGCTTGTTAATATTAATTCAAGTTCATGCAGAATAATCTTCTATTTAAAGTGGGTACAATGGTTTACAGTATCTGAAAAATGGCTCAGCTTAATAAACCGATGGAAGAAAAATTGTGTAAAAAGAGAATTTAAGGGCAACTCTCGAATTCTGATTGCAGCATTACCCAAAGAACATCCACACACAAATCCTTCAAGGCAAGTGCTACTTAACAGGCGTTCACCAACAAAAGAATTCCAATAGTATTTGAAATCCTCTTCTGACTTCTCCAGTGTAAATCTGTGTTCTCATCTGCAGGAGAGCTCAAAAACTGTACAGTTGTGTTCTGCTGTGCAAGTGCCAAGCCTGTGGCAGTGTACAACGGTTTTGTATCTCTATTTCTACCTGCCACCTCTTTAGCCTCAGTGGTACAGACAAATGCTGTTTCTGTGCAAGGCACGGCAGAATGAGCCTGGATGCATTTGATATGTTTTGGGGTTCATTTTCTGTGACATATTAATGTCAGTAGCTTTTTTCAAATATTTAATATACGCATTTCACTATAGATGGTTACACCCAACACCCATATTTAGACCACTTGTGATTTATATTTATCCTTTCCTAATTCGACATTTACCTGTTGTAGCCCTATATATCGTATACAGCATTTAATGCTATATTTTGAACTGCAGACAGCAGATCAGAATGCTTCGGCTCTGTTTTTCATGGTTCAGACATGTCTGAAATATAATGAGAGCAGGGATTTGTCTGCCCTGATTTAATTACTACAATCCAGATAACTCTGTCAATCAATTTTTCTCCTTGTGACTCCTGGCAGGGTGAAAAATGCCTTCATTATAAGGACTGATCATTAGTGGATGTGAAGTTGAGAAGATGATGAAGATGAGTTGTTGGCTCTGGCAGAGAATTGACCCATCAGTGTCATTAAGTGAACTGCGGCAAGCCCAGCAATTCCCATGGGGCAAATCATTGAATTCCTCAGGAGCAAAGGTCTGTGTCTGTCTACACCAAAGCACTTTGAAATGTACACACATGCAGTTTGCAGTAATCTGATGGATAACTAAACAATTACACAGGCAATAACTAATTCATCCTTCCCTTTCCATGAAAGAAGCAACTTTTAAGGTACCATATTTTAGTTTCCTTTTTATGTGACAGTTTAAATAACACTTCGTTACATCCATTGCCCTTTCAACTCTACATTACAAAAGTTCAGCTCTGAGCTGCATCAACCTCCCAAAGCCCAAATGCTCTTTATTAACCATGTAAATTGCAAATCTAAATTCCTTTCCTTCTAAATACTGAATGACAAGACTGAGTCACTCCAGGCACTATGTTAGGGGGTTTTTAATCGATGTTGTTCATCCAGCAGTAAAAATAGAATGCAAAAACACCTTTCCATACAACAGCCTCAGTTATAAGCAATTTAACGAAAAATGAGCTCAATGTTTTTTTCTAAATTATGCTTTAATTGCAAAAGGTAATTTCATATAATTGACTAATTAATCTTAAAAAAAATGGAAAGAAAGAAAGAAAATGATTACAACACCAAAGTATTACTAACAGAGCTATCCACAGAGAGAACATCCTGCTGGCATCAGAGACATGCTCTGCAGACCTACGGACAATTTTGGCAACCAGACTAAGAGAGGCAGCGAGGCTGTGCAGGTTACAGTCACAATGCTGCTTTTAGGACAAGTTGTAAAGGGCATTGCATGGGGATTCAGGCTGTGTGGTACACATCCCCGTGTCCCTTGGTCCAGCCTCTTCAGCTGCAGCTGCATCTTTGAGACTGCAGAGTTAGGCAGTTCTTCCAGTCCCCTGCTCAGTTCCTCTGGCTGTGTTAAACTGATCCCCTCCCCAGCAGCATCTCTATGATCCTGAGAATTATTAATATCAAACATCCCTGCACTATTTTTTTTTTTCCTCTGGAGGACTACAAATATTAACTGAGTAGATTTAATCGTAAAGTCTTTCATTTCTAGTACGTACTCCAAACTCCAGTTTGAAGGGAATTTAAACTTGTGAGTGTGCTAGCAGGGGGATGTGAAGCATGCAAGCAACCTTTGGCAGGAGTGGGTACAAGGGGGAATACAGCTTTATGTAATTCTGTTATTTAAATTAATGATTTAGGTCTTAAAACTGAGCAAGAAAGGAAGGTGTTACTTTGATGGGAAGGGTGCTGGCTGAGCTAATTGATTCAGCAGTGAGACTGGAGCAGCTTTTTAGTGCTATGAGTCAGAAAAGCTCAGCATTAACTTTGCTAAATAGTTGGAACTTTTCCTACAGCTTACAAAATCTCTGAAGTATTTTTCCATCTTGATACCTCAGATATGCTTCACCACTGAGAAGGCTCTCTCAGGTGCTATCACGACACCAACATCACTTAGGCTCTCTGTCTCCTGTAGCCCACAGCTCTTTTTGAGAACAACCTGTGTACTCTTCACTGTTAATTCCTGGAGGGTCACTATTTAAAAGAAATTCTCTTTTCCACTGCAGTGGTCCACAGCTAGAATAACAGAGGCATGACATGGTCAAAACTTAAACCAAAGAGTGTCCAGGATCTGCTAGCCAGACACCTTATTAATAGCATTCACTGAAATAGCATTGAGGGAGCCCAGCAAGGCATCTAGGGCCTTAGTATCAAATGACATTTTAAGAAACAAGCCCTTCCACAAATATCTGCCAAAGCATAAGAAAAATGAAGGAAGGAAGAGAAAAAGCAGGGACATGGAAAAGTTGACAGTTAAATCTTTATTTTGACATTTCACTTAAAGCTTCACCATGGCAGAGCTGGGCTTTCTGTAGCAGCACCTAGTGAACTGTGCTCTGTGTGTTTGCTGTGGCAAACACTTTTAAAGGGGAATTCTCTTTTATGCCTGACCACTCCTTCTATATAATAGGGCAGGGTGGAAAAAGTCTTCAAAAAGTTAAACTTCCTTTTTCTGCCAGCCTTCCTTAGCTCATGCAAGTTCTTAACCAATTTTCTTCAAACTTTCTAAGCAAACAATATTTTTTTTCTGAAGATGACCGTGAAAATATTTGTTCCCATTTTTTTCCCAGAAAGCTTAAAAGCATGAAAAAGTTCATGCCCTAACTGAACCCGAGATTTGGTCCCTTGACCTGTCACTTCTAACTCTCTTCTCTGCCTCATTCTGTGAATGAAAATAACAGAGAAAAAAAACCACACCTGAGAGTGAAATGAAAATCAGGCTTTCCAAATGGCACTGATGCTGAAATCTGAACGTGGAGCTGTGATTCTTAGCCTACACAAAACCAGACTGGATTGTGCCAGCTCCTTAGGCATCTTCCTGGAAATCAATGACAATATCAAGTGGTGCAAGATGCTTCGTAACTGAGGGCAGCATTTAGGACCAGGCCCCCAAGGGACTTACTTATACAACACAGAGCTTGCGAGAGTGTTGAGAAGAACAGGAAGGGAGGAGTGTGGAGTAACAGTATGGTAGAGGTGTTATATTTTGGGGAATGCCTTAAAGAAAGAAAAACGCCTTAATCTGGCCAATGTGACTGCTCTTTTGCATCAGTCAAGACAGCAGGCGCCTTCCCAATCTCTGCCTGTTGGAATAGTTTGTATACCCACGCCTGTGGCTGCAATCTGAGATGGTGTGTTTGAAAGCTTTTCCCCAGCTCACTCATGGACTGGAAAAGTCAGAACTAAGAGGTTCTTAACACAAACCAATAATCTTCAGTAATCATGAAAACTAAATACAATTCAATGTATTTACATCAAACAAGTCAACCAAGACACAGCCTTTGTGCCCAGAGTGCATGATGATACTTCAGGAAGCACTTTACGAGTTTCCTTCGATTGTGATGATGGGTCAGAATTACTGATGGTGTCATTCCATCAGTTTCAGTGGAGTTATAGTGGCGGTGAACATGGGCCATTTCTGAAGGCATAAAGCCAGCAAGTAGTATGCGGTGGGATTCTGATAAATGCTGCCATCTGCAAAACGTTATATCCAATGCAGGGCAGAAACAGATGGAAAAGCTTTTCAATCCAGAGTACCAACTTAAAATAAACACCCTTAAATGTAGCTGTTCCTTCAACTGGTATTGAAGAACAGGCAAAGAATAAATGAACGAAATGAGAGAGGCTTACAAATTCTTTTTTCACAGTGACCAAAGTAAAGCTTCTTGAGCTCACATAAATCTTCCTTATTCCAGGATCAAAAGCTTCTTGTTTTTGGGACAAAATGAGCCTGTAAGTCACAATGGTTTATAAACATAAAAATATTGTGTTTCCATTCTGTCTTGTTCTGATGGGCACTCCCATTTCCCACCTAGTTATCTTCATCCCAACTTCTTCCAAAACCCAAGTTGTTGCAATCCTCTTTATAGCAGCTGCAAAATTTCCCTCCCGAGTCCATCACCATGATTTCAATAGATGGCTGAGGTTGGCCATGAAGCACTACAAAGGGCCTCTTTCTTTCCCTCAGGATGCCCTGAGCATGCTGTCTCTATAAACCAAGAGTCCAGGTTTAACAGTAGAGTTTCTGTTGGTTGCTGCAGCTATTTGCTCCTGAGCATGGCAAATAGCATAAGATATAAACCTTAGTCCAACATGCTCTTTCAACAAGACTAAAGACAAAATATGCTGCCAAAAGGGAAATGGCTCTGCTTTTGTCTTTTATGTCAAATGCTGAGGGAAAACTTTGCACCCATGTGTGTTAGCTGCAAGCCCAGGAGTGCACACAAGCAGAGATAATACCATTCCTGGTTTCCAAAGCAAACTTTAAGCTCACTTGTCCTTCATTATAAGACATAACTTTGCCTATAAAGCCAGGCCTGTTTTAAGAGAGCCACATGTCTCAGAATGCAAAATAAACTGCTACAGTCACAATGCTGAAAGGATTGACTTAGAAAATTGCAAATTGAATGAGGAGAATTACACTGGCTAGACACACACATCATTAAGAATTATTGGCATAGGGGTTTCAACAACACTGGATGCCTGAATGAAAGAATTTCAAGCTTAGAGGAGACAGATTTAAAATGCTTTAGGATAAACTAGAAGGGTTGCAGATTGCTTTATCTGGCAACTCATTGTGCCATGGAAACATGCAATAAACAACGAAACACATGGAACCGAAACCTAATTTTATGGAAGCATTTAGGCAGGTAGCTCGGTCATACGTTCAAAGAGGTGCAACTTAACTGAAAAACAGATGCTTTTTTGCCTTTTTTTTCTTTTTTCTTTTTCTTTTCTTTTTTAATTCACCAAATTGTATCCCCAGGATTCAAGGGATTAAAATAAAAAATAAAAAATAAAAAATAAAAATATGGTTGACATTTGAGTCAGAAAGTCTTAAAGCCTCCCAAAAGAAAACAGGATGTTTTTTTCCTCAGCCCTCCAGAAATCTTCACCCTGTGCCATTTGCAGGAAGAAACCTCAGGGACAAATCTTCAGCCTGTGTTTCTCTGAATCTTCAGCCAGTGTTTGGTGTTTCTCCAGTGTAGTGAAATGATCTACTCTGGCTTGAACCGCTGAGGGTCTGGCTCCTGGACCTATGAAATAACCTTGTGGCGTTTGTTGTTACAGCTGTACTTTGTGGCTGTCTTTGTATTGGTGGGTGTGCAGGCAGGGCGGTGGGACAGCACAGAGGAATCTGGTCATAATGGAGCTGCATTGAGAAAAACTGGAAACTGCTTTCAAATTATGACCCAGAGGCATCCAGACGTGATCCCTGAGTTAGTGGAAACACATTTGAGATACAGGAAAGAAAGCAATAACAGCCTCAGTGAATATCTCCAGAGGTTTACACTTATATTCTGTCTCTCCTTATGATCGCTGACTTTTCCTTCTCTGCAAATTCTCAGGCCCAATTTCATTCTGGCAAAAACAGAAACCAATGGCAACATCTGCAATTACATGACATCTGAGTCCAAAAGGCCAGGACAGAGAGAAGCAAAGGAAAGTGTGAGAACTAAGGGAAGCATGCAGGTTTGAGTAAGCAGCGTTCTTGGAAGCTTCTCCCTCAGTTTGTCTACTGGATTTGCATCTCCACAAGTCCCTCGATGCAGAACATCAGACAATTTAAACTCTCTTTTGAAGTCACGATGGTACCAATAACAATCTGCCATTTGCTGATCCCTCTCAGCGTCTCTTCCTAAAAATGCTCAAATCCATTTACTTTGTTGTGTCCTTCTTTCCTCCCCCAACACACTGTACCTCTCCACCACTCTATGCCTTTCTCTGTAGGGCTTAACTTCTGATTTATTGTCAAACGTCAGAGAAGCTCTTTAGTACTAGCAGTACTAATGGGAAAAACAGGCCTGTTGGAGGAAACTAATGTGGGCCAAATTTTGCTTTCTATTACACCACCATTGCTCAACCTTTTCCATCCTGAAACGGTTCCCCTCATCCTGGGATTTAATACGCCTCTTCCTTTTAAAAAATGTTAGAAAGGAAGGTGAGAATGACCCCTTGGACACGTGTTCGTGTGAGTCCATGGCAGCCAAGCTTCAGCTCAGACTGAAAACTGTTGTGCATCTGCAATGCAAATGCAGAAGAGCACATTTATTCTGCTGTAACTGAAAACCGGAAGCTGGCTCTGCAGATTCCTCCCACTCCTCCTGGTGCTTGTTTCCATCCGTAACATTTTTTCCAGTAAGCACCTGCCTGACTCCTATTTAATACATCCACAGCTGCAGTTTCCATAGCTGCCTTTTGACAGCACAGTCCAAGATGAATCATCCTCTCTGTGAGGAAATTTCTCCAGAATGCTTTTTCTTTCTCATCTCTTCCTTAATCATCCCTGGATTCCCCTTACTTCTTTAACGTATATTATTAACTTCCTATTAGAAGATCACCCGTCCCTCATCCTTTTCCAACCACCCACTCAGAGTCAGACTGCCGAGCACTAAGTTGTCTGGTCTTTTTTAATAGTCAGGCTCTTACAACCCTTCATATTGCCATCTATCACGGGATATCACTGACAACTCTGCTCAAGCCCTTATACGGATGAAATATATTCTGTCAAAAAATGCTTAGGACGAACTACATTTTGTCAAGCACCTTCATCTATTCAGTGTAGAATATTAATTCTGCCAAGTATCTTAAAACATTCTGCTGACAAACCTCCATCTTTTCAACATGGGAAAGCAGTGCACAGCAAGATTTCTTGTGTTGAAATTTATTTTTGCTATGGCTAGTCAGCAGCTCACCCTCAGCATTGATTATCTCTTCTCTGTTTTTGAGATACCCAACTTTAGACATGGACCCAATAACCAAGCGTAGGAATTCCTCCCTGTTCACTACAACTGTGCATTACAGTCTTCCACTCTCAGCTGCTCAAGCCCTAATCTGCTTAATCAAGCTCTAGACCAAAAATTGCCATAGATTCATAGTGGCACAGAGAAGGAGGGCTCTAAGAGAATTCTGAATTAATCCCATCCCAAGACAAGAAATGTTGTCCCCATCATCATTCATTAATATTTTGTGAATCTCTTTAACAAGTACAGACCTGGTTTTGTTTTGTCGCATGAGCAACCAGGCCAAAGTGGACCTACCAGACTTACCCACGCTGCAGGGATTCCCTGAATTAATGCCAGTTTGAACTGCATCTCTCTTAAAAATACATCCTGTCCCAAATTTAAGATTAGGTGACTGAGGATCCAAAACATAGGATCCAAAGGTCAAGCACCCTCCTAGCCCAGTACCTTGCTTCTTCTGAGACTACACAGTATGGCCAAGCATCATAGCATCCCTGCCAGTTCTTTTCTAGCTGCCAGTTCCCCCCAAAAACCAACAGCAGGTGACTGATTCCTTTTATTTAACAGCAACTACTGCCACAATTCTGGAAAAATCAACACAAGCTCTCAGGTGCAAGCAGAAAAGCTCTCAGAGCACGTTTTAACTTGTTTCTCTCTTCTTCACATTAGTGAGCAGTCCATGTTACCCAACGCAAGGGGCTGTGCATAACCCCAGAGGGGGAGATCTGAAGATAAATACAGGGCAAACATGAAGCAGCTCAAAAGGAAGTATTTAGCACACAGTTTTCTCCAAATCAGCTGTACCCACTTCTGACACGTGCAGCATACTTTTTTGGAATGTCTGAAATGTCAGTGATAGGAAGTACTCACCAGAGACCCTTGTTTGCTCAGGACTGAAATCAGTCATTACAGACAACATCCTCCTATTTATATCAATGACTAGCCCTGGCAGTTATGGCAAGGGAGGGGTATATACAAGTAAAGAATTCGTCCAGTAATTCAAAATCCAGTCAGTAACTACACAAAACTCATCACCCATGACTCTCATGCAGATTTAATCTGCAGAGATCTGAGAACAGGACAGGGATAAATTTTGCTGTATCTACTGCGTGCTTTGATTTATCATTCATAGTAAAATATTTAGAGCTAACAGAAAATTAATTCTGGCAACACTGTAAGTAAGTAAATTAAACAGAAAGCACTCTCTACATACTGGAGATGAAGTTGATGGGAAAGCATTCATACAATAAACTGAGGAGAAAAATGGTATGCATAAGCTAACCAAAGCTTGCAGTGAACAAAATGCTACTTGCTCTGCTCTTTATGCGTTTATAAAGACAATGAAAGCTCTACCTTGGGGTAAAAATTCAGATTCTAGTGGTAATAAGGCATTCGTATAGATTTATATAGAACCAGATATATGCAATGTGGGATAGTTTTTCCCAATCTCAAAAGCCTTCTTAAGGAGATTTAAAAAGGAGAGAGATTCCTCTTCTGAAATAGTCTGCTTCCT
This sequence comes from Oxyura jamaicensis, assembly GCF_011077185.1. Classification (NCBI taxonomy): domain Eukaryota; kingdom Metazoa; phylum Chordata; class Aves; order Anseriformes; family Anatidae; genus Oxyura; species Oxyura jamaicensis. The sequence continues at coordinate 10,518,276 of NC_048912.1, forward strand.
GTACCCCATCTCGCAACCTTCTGGAGGGTTGAACCAGAGCTGAACAGACACCCCTTCCCCCAAAAAAGTGTTTGTTCCTGGCTTCTCTTACTGAGGGCTGGATGCCAGTGATTGAAAGGTCATGGCTCCTCGCAGATCTTCCACTAACACAGTTCTTCAGTGGGAAAAAAAAAAAAAAAAAACATATTTTGAACCAAATTATACTTTACTTTTAAGAAAACTAATTTTCTCCAAAAACATTAAGACTGCATTAAAAGATATATGACATAAAATTATTAAAAAAAAAAGTTTCAGCCTTGAGGATGAAAAATATCAATATAAGCTATAGAAAAAATGTTATTTTATTGCTCTGCCTTTGTAAGGTCTATGATAAGTACAAATAACAATGAAATCCTCTATCTCCCAGCCAGTGGGTTTCATTGTCCAACCTGGAAGTGAAAGGTTCCCAATCAGATATTAGGTCAAAAGTCAGAAATCAGAAATACAGCCACCGGCAACCAAAATCATATAAAAGCAAGAAGAAAGGCAAATAGCAGGAAATCGGGAAGATGATACTTGAAATCTAAGTCATGATTGATTGTAGTAGATTTCATGTAGTATTCCTCCGTATTGAAACATCTGAAACAAGGAATACAAACAAAACCATTCTAGTAAAAATATTTCCCATATTTAAAATGATTGCTATGTGAATTTGCAGGACTCTTCTTTCCAAATCTTTTTATTAGGCATTTTCTTCCTCCAGCTGAAATAACAGCACTGAGCTAGTCTCACTACTCCTTTCCTGTAGCCTTCCCATAATCAAAGCAAATCAGCAGAAGAAACAATATGGAAAGCACAATGCTGCAGTCATCAAGATACCTTCAGCCTTCCTCTTGCTGAGATTAAGACCTCATCTTGCTCAATAAGTCATGGCCTGTACTCTGTTTCTACTTTCTACTATAGAAATAGCAATAATAAGGGGGAAAAATCAACAAAAAAATGTAAGGCGTAATATTGTGAACTTCTGTGAAATCACACAGTCTGTTATCCTGCACTCAGAGAGTGTTCCAAACCTCCCTTTTACCAGATCTTCATTGCAATTCAAACCACCAGGATAGGCAGCCTCCCATTGTGCTCCATCTTTTAAAAGCAGACATCCTTCATAACATGCATGTTTTAAAAAAGGTTTTCTTTTCTTCAGAGAAATGCTTTGGCACGTGGATTTGGGCCAGCATCAACAGCTCTCGTTTTCCTATGAGTCTTCAGATTTGGATTCATGTCAAGTACCCTCATCAAACTGTTTCTGTCAAAGATCAGCCCTTGCATTGTCACAGAAGCACGAGCTCCTGCTTAGTGCTGTGCTTACATCCATCACATAACAATTTAGGATTCGGTGTCAGGTGCTGCTCTAGATTTGCCCAGAGCTTCAGGGAAGGGGGTGGGCTCCATGGCCGCACAGTGCATCATCAAAGCAGGCTGTGAAACAAAGGGCACCAAGGGAAAGTGCAAGGGGAGCAGGCTGCACCTACAGGAAACTTGTTTGAAAACAGCATTTTCCCCTTTGGTTTCTTTGGGTCTGTTATAAGATTAGCACGCCCAGATCAGAGACCTGTGGCAGTGCTACGGAGGGATGTCCCCATGCACACATCCCCACACACAGAGAAAGAAGTAGGGTTGTAACAGGCAAATCAGAAGTACGAGAAGAAAATCAGGCTAACAAAGAACATCTCAAAGAGAGCTCCCAGCCTGAAGAGCATTTCTAGCCACCAACGTATAGGTACTTGTCAACACCAACTCATTTTCCAGGTGGACCAAGTCAAGGGAAACCTGCTGATTCTTTCCTTTTAGGAGCAAAAGGTGCCTTGTGTCTTTATCAAAAGCAGCCAGTGGCTGCTGCAAACAGGAAACTCTACTGCAAATTGTAGCCTGTAATATTTCTTCGTTATGATAATGGCAGGTGCCAGTACAGCTCCATAATGGTAATGCATGACCAAGGTTTTTGCAGCTGTGGTGAGTAAATGGCAGCAGACCAATAGCTTGTGGTATTGATTTTTGTCGTAACTCTGACATCTTGCTCAGTGCTTCAGCCTGACAAGGACGGCTGCCGGCTTTTACCAGCTCCTGTTCTTCTGGGAGCAGCCATCTTGCATGAACAACACTTTGCCAAACCAGAATTAGGCAGTAGCACCTTCCTCTTAAAAGGGAATGTGTAAAAGGGAAACCATTCAAAGAGCTGTCCTCCACCTCCATGGAAAAAATGCCCCTGGGAAGAGAGGTTCACTGGTTTGCTCCACAAGTCCTTTGCTGAAATAAAATGGACAAAGTGGTGCTATGTTCTGATTCCCATTCACAATAAACCCCTGTATGCCATGCTCCCAGGAAAGGTAGCACCTTATTATTTTATTTTATTTTATTTTATTTTATTTTATATTTTTTTGCTTTGCTTACTGCCTTACTGATAGCTGATGGCTATCTTGCGCAAAGAAACCAACTGGGAGAATTCTTCTTTCAAAACTTCCTGTAGCTGCAGTCTTTTCCCAGAACTGTGTCGGAGAGCTCTGGGATAAAATATTAGCCCTTGTTTTTCTACATATCTCAGTGAGTTGAAGCATTCCACACCTGCAAGATGAAAATGGACGTAGCTTCTTATCATTGTCTGTGGACTTGTGGCTTTTTTTTCCCCTGTTCTTAGGTTCCACTGGCAGATCCAAACATTAGGTGCTGTGGAGGGGAGGAGGAAAAGCAAATGCAAATAAAGGAAGAGCTTTGTGTACATCCCCCAAAGAGTAGACAGAAAAGGTCAGATAACACATATTAAAAACAAATAGCTGGAAAAATAAACAGGATGCATTAAAAATGAACCAGATGAGTTAAAAGGGACAGGAGGAATCCATAACAAAATAAAGAAAAGAAACAAAAATGAATGTAGGAAATCGCGCTAAAGCAAGAAAGTTTTTACAGAAAACTCAGTTGCAGCAAGGAGCAGCAACATTCCTCCCTCTACAGAGGAAAAAATAGTTGCACAGAAATAATACAGGGAAAGAAGACATGGCCTTAAATTCACTCAGAGGTTCAAGATTCCCTTGGAAGAGGAGTGGAGAAACATAAAAAAAAAAAAAAAAAAAGATGGTGTTAGAGTTTTCACAAATCCCTAATCCAGCATTGGGTGATTTCTGTTTCTCACCATTTATGTTAGTCTCCTACATGTCCTAAACCATCTGCATTGCCATATTTATTTGACAAGGTGCGTATGTATGGCAACTTCTCTGGGTCACTGCGTACAGGGGAGAGCTGGTTTCTCATGAAACCTTTTACAGAAACTAGAAGTTTTTGAAAAAAAATACATCAGTTTGGACAAAAATGTTTCTTCATGTGATATGGAGACAGTTGAAGAAACTGCAGTTTGAAAGCTCCAATAACACCACACTGGGGCTAACCCTCACACTGTCCATCCTTGACAAAAGATGCAGCCTGTTGTTTACTCTGGGCCCTGCTTCTTTCTGTCTTCCTCTGCCTCTGAGAATTTGAAAAGGCCTTGCTGTCATTTCCTATTGGAAAATAAATACACTTGAAAACCTCAAAATCTTCTGCTAAATGGAATGGTTGTTTTTCTTGTCCAAGAGCAATACTCTCCTCTCTGGCAAATTCTGTACCGCATTGGAACCCCATGGCTTGTTCTCTGAATGTTGATTTAAAACCAGTTATCATGCGTAGCTGCAGTAAATAAACCCCTGAGATGGTTTTTCATGCCGCAGGGGGTGGGAAGGGACAGGGTCAGATCACACAGTGCAGTGATCTTGCTCCAGCAGGGTAAAGGGTTCAGAAGAACTACATGTGAACTTCTCGGATCTCAGCTTAACAGCATGCTACCAGATCAGGCCCTGCAAACTTCCCTACGTCTGAAGTGGATTAATTTCCTTAATTTATGACACATCTTAACCTGGGCAAATGATGAGTGTATAATGAGATAAAGGGGCGCTGGGATAGGAGCAAGGCACTTCATGCTCTACCATAAAGCCGTAAATGAGTGGTAGGTGTACCTGGTAGGCAGTGTAGTAAAATCAAGGGAAGAGAAGAGAGTCTGTAGATCCTGGATTATTAACGTAAAAGTAGAGTTTAATAAGTTAAATCTGTCAGACCATAACAGTTATGTGGCTATGGTAGCAATCATGCTGACGTGTAGTTTAATGTTAACATCTCTGTGGTTTGCATATCTTTAACATAAAACTATAGTTCAGCTAGGGTTTCATTGCAAAATGGTTACTTCCTGATAGTTTTATTTAGTTTCAGGCTTCATTTGCTGTCTGAAAAAACTTTGAAGAGCAACAAGAAGGAAAAAAAAAAAGGTAGGGCAAATAAGTAAGGATTATGTGAAATCTCCATGCCTTTAAAAACATATTTGTTTAAAGTAACAAAAAGGCAAAAGGCCAAAAGGCAACATACGCATGAAAGAATAGAAGGTTAACGCTGGAGGAAAGGCAGTAATTCCCCTCCATGTTACACAGAGACAAAGACCAATAAAGAGCAAGGAACATGCCCTGTATCCCAGACATGAAATTACTGAGCTCATCCCAAAAAGCAGGTTCAACTCTATCAACTCTGTCGGCTCAGGCAGACAAAAGACCCTTCATTTAGGGGCTAGTCCAGAGCCCTTTCACTCACGCTCCTATTTTGCAAGATCAGGATCCTCTGCTGCATCAAGTGTTTCTATATTACATTAACTGTTTTCAGCCATCTGAGTCGGCCACTATTGTTTTAGAAGCCCAGGTCCCTCCTAAATCTTTTCTAACTGCATTTGAACAAGTTTAGTAGCTCCAGGTATTAACAGAAAGTTGAATATATCTGAAAAAAAGGACTCAGAATCACTAAGGGTAAAAGTGAACACTGCACTGAGGAGAAAGGGAAAATAACACTATACAAGCAGAGCAGGAAAGTCAGGCCCTTTCCCTGGAAAAGCAGAGGGAAGTGGGAGGTGTGGCAGTGCTGGTGAGAGGGCGAAAAGTTGAGAGTAATCATGAGTAATCACTTTTCCTTCTCCACACCAGTCTAGCCATGAAGTTCTTCACTACATTATATACCACGGAATCAGAGAATGCCTTGGGTTGGAAGGAACCTTGAAGGTGACCTAGTTCCAACCCTCCTGCCCTGGGCAGGGATGCCAGCATGTTTACTGCCGCCTTTTTTCCAAGCATCTGTTTTGTGTGGCAGTGCGTAACGTGAAGACCAAGTTGTGAGAATTCCTGATCTAACAAGCTCGTGCCAAGTGGCTGAGCTGGGGGACTGAAGCATTTCATTGTGTAAGAAAAGTGTGACTGTGCTCCTCTATCAATTTGATTAACCATCCTACGTAGGAGACATGCCTGACATGGGGGGCACCTGTGCACTTTGGTTAGACAACTTTGCTGAAGCTGCTATGGCAATTAACTTACCTATTAAAATTAAAAATTAAAATTAACTTACCTGTCTTCCAACGATGCCCTGCTCCTGCTGCTAGAGGCAGGATACAGGAGCACCATATCTGTGCTGCTTTGGTAGATTCATCTATCATCAAGCTGTGGTAACAATTTTTAAGTGACTGATGATAGATATTGCCCATAATTGATGCATGGCAGAGTGGTACATGATAGCAGGAGAACCACGGTATTAAATCCAAAAATGTAATAAATATTATATGTTGCATTTGGTAGCAAAGTGGATTTAAGGGTGTACGGATTGAACAGGGAAATGGAACAACAGAAGTGCACAGTACTTTTCCTTTCCTATGACATTTCAATGAGTAAATTAAAAATAGCCATGGTATACCGTGAATCAATGGTCTGAATCATGCTCCAAAATAATTCTTTAATGCGCCCCAGCACAGAGTGGTTAGCATAAAAGGAGAACATCTCTAGTGACTTCAGATATGTTTTCAAGTTACTCGAATTAGCTGAGATATCATTAAAAAAGCGTCTGTCCTCATGCAATGCAAACATCAATATTCAGAAATGCTGATGAGAGTTGGAGATGTGAGCTCTGCATCTTCCTTTCCAATCTGCTTTGCTTGTGGTCTTGGGGACTAACTCATATAAATATGAATATAATTAGATATTTAGAAACAGCAAAAAGAGTTCATTCATTACAGGAATCTATGAAGAATAAGAGTTTTTTTTTATAATCCAGTTTTGGATTTTAAACTGGATTCTTCATTGTCTGAAGTCTGTTAGTCATTACTCCCTGGGTGCAGTGCTTGAATTGACATCTGCAGGGGTTTGTGTATGTATATGCCTCTCAGAAAACATTCTGCATAGTGAGGTTCCCCAGGGAGCGCTGACACAAATAACGGACACAACATATTTTATCTATTAAAAACACTTCAGGCTTTTAAGTAATGCCAAAACCCACAATTAAATCAATATTAGACACATAGGAAGAGTTGATTCAGAAAAAGTTCTTCACAGTAATGCACAGGTGGATATTTGCATTGTGGAAGCAAGCCAGATTGAAACAATATTAACTCTGCACGTGCAGAACGTTTCCTGGGAATGACAGTGGTCCAGAACTATCTTATTCCAGAATTCAGAAGCCAATTTCAGAATCGCTTAGGTGAACGCAGTTCTTTCCCAAAAGAAAGTGTTTACAGTGGAGCCAACTGTAGTGAAATCACATTTTTGTTATGATCATGCATGTTCTAGATGTTATTCAGAAGACAGGAACATAAACAGCTTAGGTCCTGAGAAATCAGTAGTCAAAAGTTCCTTGAAAAATCCTCTGTTTTACCAGAAGAGGTTCCTTTGCTTCTGTTTCCCTTCTTTTCTGACCTTCTCAGTCTTTCAGTTTTCTATTTTGCTGTGCCTTTTGATCAGTTTTGGAAAATATATATATACATATATATATATATATATATATATATATTTTTTTTTTCTGGCCATGGGAGCACCATAAGTCCTTTAGTTATTTTTTAAGCTAATTGTATCCTGCCTTGGTTTGTCTTCTGCAAGGACAGCTAGGTACAAGCTGACACATATCCCTTCCATTGGTTATTTGAACATCGAAATCAAACATGCTCCAATGTTTATATACTGAAAGCTCTGGAAATACTGGTCACTTTAAAGCATGTATCCCTACCTAACCTGTCATTTCTGTCTCTGGCCCACACACACTTGGTAGCATTTCCTCAAATGTATTTAATGAAAAAGAAATTATAACAGAGATTCACAGGAGTCAGACTCTAGAAAGAGCTATTTATACAAAGCAATGACTCCTTTGCTGCTCCCAGCATCTTCATTCTCCACTTACACATTTTTTCTTTCTATTCTGGGGTCTTTGACATATGTTATGCTCAAATAGTAAGTAAATTGAAAATGTTATGATTGAAACTTGCCTTATTGTTCCCCACGATTATTCACTTTTCTTGAAAATTTCACTACAGCCTGCTTCTTTGTCCTGTTTTTTGGTGGTGTTGTTTTGTTTTGTTTTTCTTGTTTATCACAATAAGAGTCAGAAATGTACTAAGCAATGAGTCTGCAGGACTCAAACATGAAACTAGAAGACTAGATTTACAGCGTTGTAGGAACAGAATATGAGCTCTCCCTGTGTCTGACACCATGAGAGCATTTAGTTTAATGGTGGAAAAAACTATGTGCAGGGTGAGTTTTATTTTCCTCTCTACTTCATTGCTACATCCCTGAAGTCTCTGGTGACAGTGATTTTTGTCAAGGGTCGAGGAAGAAAGGACTTGGTCTTCCTTATTTGAAATATAGCATCTTCTACTCTAAGTCACTGCTGCCTCTTCTCAGCCCTACTGTAGCAGACGTTGGTCTTCAGACATTTCTGCAGCTACACTTTCGTTGAAAGAACAATACCTGTCACTGATAATCTAAGATCTCTTTACATCAGCTTCAGAAAGCAGTTGGACTTATTTTTTCCTGCACAAGCAATGAAACATAAGTGTGCAGGGACTGGAAAAAAATAATAATTGCAAATTGTTCCAATTAGACAAATCCTGCTCCTTGGGGGGGGGGAAAAAACCCCCCATTATGCACAAAGATACTGTGGAAGTAGCTGCTGAACAAATTCCTTTCCGTTAGTAAGACAAGGCATAGATCAGTCTTGGCTTTGTTCTGCAAACAATGTGCAGTGTTCCCAGCCCTGGAATGTGCCTTGTTACAGATGTCTACATATGTCCTTATCTGTAACTTGTTCTTCCAGTCATCTGACACAAACTTCCAATATGCTATGAGCTCTGGCTGAAAGACTTCTGCAGTGCCAATCAGGAGTGTTTCAGATCAACAGCTCCCAATCCGCTTAGCTACATTTTTCGCCTACCAGTTTGCTCCCATTCATGGAAAACAAGAAAATGTTTCCAGGTGTCACGTGCTGCCTGCCTGTGAAAACACAGTTAGCAGAGACCACATGCTCAGTGTCATGCAAGGGAGAGCAGTGGACATGACTACAAGACTTGGTATGGATCTTGATTCCATCACCTGCCGTGAATCAGAAAAAGCATATGTATATTAAACAAGCCTTGCTTTGACTTTCATAACTGTATTTAATGTGTCTGTTCACTGCGACTGTTTGCATTTATTCCTTAAACTGTTTTTAATCAATATTTAGTTTTGAAATGTTTGCACAGAAGACATCTGGAAGAAAGAGAAGGCCAAGTACAGAGTTCTGAAAATATCATGGCAGTTGTGTATGGATTGGTCTATCATATAAAGTTGTGAAATGGTAGTTTATGTTCCATTAAAAAGAGGTGGGGATAATTAAAAGCAAAACAACAGAAGAACAGTGGAGGCAGATGTTTTCCAGATTTCCCTGACAAATTAGTGAAATATTTTAAACCCTGTATTCTCCATTTCTCCACATCATTGGATATTTTTATCCCTTTGTTATATCACACTGAAACAATGCAAATACTTCACAAAGGCCATGTTTCCCAGAAGCTTGGAAAACCAGGTTCCACAAATATGAAAATGCTATTAAAGTAGGTGAAGTATCTAGAGCTGATTCATGGACAGCCCCAGGAGACTCAGAAAAGGCAAAAACACCTACTTGAGGGATAAATAAATAAATAAATAAATGCTTTACTATATTTACTTTTCATCCTGCCCCAGAATTCCTTCTGCACCCAAATTCCAAAATTAAATGGACATTATATGCACACAAATATTTTACCAACTAAAAATAAATTTGAAAGCAATCCTTTCATTTCTATATCCTTCCAATGTAAATCAGCTTCTTGTTTCCGTGCAACTGACATTTTAAATAAGATTAGGGGTTAGACTCCATAGGTTTCATTAATTAAGTCAACTTTAAATGTACATATACAAATAATACCGTACTTGTCATCAGTTTGGCATCCTCAAAAAAGAGACAAACAAGATTGCCTTGGAAAATTTAACTACTCTTTTTCTTTAATTTAACTCTTTCCCTTGCACACAGAATTGAGATTACAGCGCAAGAGAAATGTGGGTCCTGCAGGTAGAGGTCCACAGTGCCAGCTTTAGCTGAACAACATATTTTTAACATTCCTCTCTGTCCCTGTTCTGTATAGTCAGCTGGGCATGCTGGAAAATCCAGTGCTCGGATTCCACTGACATCCAGCTTCCACTTGGATTCAGATATGATCCTTACTACTCCCTGCTATCTTTCCTGAAAATGTTCCCAAGTTGTTTGTGCACACAAAGGTCGGGAAGGTGCTTTCATTTGGGGAAATGGCAGCTTTCACATGTTTGGTGTCAGCTGGGAGCATGGGGAAATGGACTGGAGGGACTAGGGAGAGAAATTCATGAGATACAAACACATAGCAAATACTGAGGAAAGCCTGCATATCCCCACTGTAAGCTTATATTTCACACCTCCTGCTGCTGGGATTATACACCCCACTATAGCAAGAACAACACTGTGGATGTCTTCATCTCCTGCTGCCGCTTCCTGTACCCCTTTTAATTCTTTTAGGCCTTGCATTTTTCAGTTGCACTTATGATACGTCCACTCTAGGCTTATTCTAATGTACCCTTATAGCCAACAGAGCAACCATCAATGGTTCAACAGTAGAGAGGGAAATATTTCATGCAAGAAATGCAAGAAGCATCCTTTGCACTCCTTCCAAAATATCACATTTAACTGTGATCTACATCTGTTCTTGATCTCAAGGCAGTGTGAAAAAAAAACAACTCTAATTCAAGCCTACACTAGTAGCTCTATGTCTGGGTCCAGTTCTGTGACTCAGTCGAGATGATTATCTTGATTTTTATGGCTCTAAAATCTATATGCTCTCCAAACTCACAAGGTTCTGCTTTCATTTTTAGTTTACACACTTTCTAGGGTTGCATGAGTACATCACATCGAGCAAATAAGCAACACAAGACTTTTTCTCAAACATCATCTTATGTATATCTCAGGTCATTTTTGACAAATTAAGAGATAATTAGCATAGCACAGCCGTAGAGGTAGGCAAACAGAAAGACAAATTTAAAATGATAATGTTAATTGTAAGACAACTAAGTGTAGGTTAGCTGAGTAGAAGAGAGAAAATATGCCCAAGTGCTGGATGTACATTGTGCACAGAAAGGGAGAAATATTTAAGATACAGGACTGAATGCTTAAATGGAGGGATAAAGCAATGTTCAAATTGGGGAGGGGGGGGTAGAGGGAGAATAGGAAATAATGAGAAAATTAATCTCATAATATATTAAGTTTTGAGACTGTCACTAAAGCCAAATTGGAGATTTTCCATAACAAAGTCTATAAAACAGGAAAAGCAAAATACTGGCAATACACCTCTGGGAAGAAGTACAAAGGACTAAGTAAACTCATGATAGCAAGTCTTTTCTGTTACATGTAAATTTGTATACCCACAGGACTGTATGTAAAAGAAATGACTCAATCAAGTCTGAGGGTAATGCAGGATGTGCATTTTTAATTATCACATTTTTCAGGGGGCTAGAGGAAAAAAGAAAATAGGGTAATAAAATAGTGGATAAATTAAAGGACTAAAGACATGCAGAGGATAAATGCAGTCTAGAAGAGAGAAAAGTTCAGAGGGAAAGAGATGTCAGAGAGATGTCATCGTATTCTAAAATATCTCAGAGAAAAATTCCTAGTAAAAGGAATTCTGTCCTCCATCTCTCGAACATGTTCCCATTGATTTTAATGGAGATACAAAAGTGTGCCATGAAAATACAGTTTTGGGAATCATTCCCAGCCTTGGAACACAATACATAGCACGAAGCATAGCAGTTTAAATTTAAAATGCCAAATTAGGAGAATGTTCTTAATAGAAAAGAGAAAGAGGGCAGTAAAATTCCCCGAGGGACAAGGCATCACCACCGACTGCACAGACTAGAAAAAGACAGGACATAAACAGAAATGATGTCAACAATCCGCAGACTTTTCAGACCACTCTTTTGTAGCACACCCTCCACAATGTTCCAGATCTACCAGCTGTCTTTTAATCTTTGATATTAAATTTGAATATACAGATACATATATATGCCACAGCAAAGAAACCAGCCAAAACAGATCTTGGTTTGTTGTGTTAAACAAAGTAGCAAAATGCCAGAGATCTTTGAAAACCAAGCTGAACCATATGGATGTGTAAGGCTAAGTAGCAAGTGAAGGCAAGCTGGGTGCCTCAAAAGAATCATAGTTAATCATGGTCTGTGAAATATGATGAGATGATGAAAGGCACGATGAACAATTAAGCCTGATACATAACATATGACAACCATAAATGGCTCTGCATTGTGGCTAATCTAAAGCAGCAATGAAAAGAGATGACACAAAAGATGGACGGGAAACGTGAGCAATGTATGAAAACTGATGGAACCCAGCAGACTAGCCTGGACTGGTTCTATTACTAATTTGTTCAAAATGTACAAAGAAAGAATAAAGGAAGAGATAGGATACATACACTAGAAATACACTTGGGTTTTGTTTGGGGGGTCTTTTTTATTTGTTTGCTTATTTGGTTTGCATTTGAGAACAAATTGTGAAAAAGAGATGATGTGACTGGTTTAGGCTGGAGTCTACAAATCAGGTACAAAAGAGATAAATGAAACCTGCACGTTCCTGAAGGTTACTTGAATCAGATTCTACAGTGATTCTTCGCCAACAGCGGGAGGAGCTTACATTTCACTTGACATTCTCCTCTTCCTCAGAATCTTGGGGGCATCTTTTCGATTTGACACTGCCAAAGACACTGCAGGGACTCCTGCAAGGGGGACGTTCCACTTTAGATTAGTACCTCACAGTCCTACAAGCTCTGCCAAGCCAAGATCATTCACCATTCTGTCAACTGAAAATCTAAGCCATATCAAGAATCTATCACACAGGTATCTCTTTAGGAAAGTGCTGCCACAAAGGCACTGAGAGTATCAAGTTACTGCATATATCATTTTCCATAACTACTAATTTTAGAGTGTGAAACGGCCTATGTATCTATCTGAGAGAGAGAGCGCTTGTGCACATATGTGTATATATAAGGTTTAGGCTGAGTTTATTAGCAAGGAGATTTCTGCAGAAGAGGAGTGCATTTTTCCTGCATGCCATCCATGCCTGGAGATGCCAGCAATGTCACTGGAAATTCTAGACAAAGACCAGACTCTGGTGACACAGTTTAGAGGTACTAGAAGAGAAGGATTAATCCTTTCATTTAATGTAGTAGAGAACATTTGCTTCATTCTTTGTTAGCCTTCTTTTCCTCTGGGAAGTGATGTGGAAAAGGGCAGTGGATACAGCCAAGTGAGTGCCTGTGTTTACATTTGTAGCTGTTCTTGGGCACACACAGCAATAAATTACTCTAATTTAAAGAGAGGCCTTCTGACAGCTTTAAAATTATGATCTAGCTCTACAAAGGAAACATATGAACACAATGCTTCCCATGTAAAATCAGCCAAAACTTCATCTCTTTTTGCAGATTCTGCCTTTTATAGCTATGCATGGATCCTTATACGGCTTGGGAATGAAGAGGAATTTGTCTGCATTTCTAGCTGTCCCAGAGTTTGCTTGCTGTTTTGTTGTTATTGTTTGTTTGTTTAAAATTTTGCAGTTGTGTCAGTAGATATCAGCTCCTTGCAATGATGGCCTTCTGCATGGATATCAAACACTTTTTAAACGTTATCTGACTAAACCTTCAAGGGAAGTATTACTGCTGTAGAGCAAAGGAACATTAGAAGGGTCTAAGGAGGAGTAAAGGAAGAGCACCAAGATACTAGCAGAAGAAAGGGAGGTCATAGACAATCTGCTCATGAAACCCTGCCTTAGTACAGACTGAAAGCCAAGACTTGTGTGTTCCCAGAAAGCACTCAGCTCATTGGCTATTGCAAATGAACTTCTCTCTCTTCCTCATGCTAGTATATAGCAAGCACTGTATATTCAGATGCAGACAAAATGTCCCAAGCAAAGGTGAAAAAGCAACAGAATATGCAGAGGAAGGAAGGTTTCCCTCACTGTCTTGTTTTCTTTTTCAACTCCAACTGGTAGTTTTAACAAGAGTCCCAAACAGGCCACAAGCCATGTAGGACTTTAGGGTACCACCTCAGAAACGAATCTTAGAAACAGATTTCTGAAACAAAATCAACCTTGCAAGTAATTCTGAGTTTTGGCATCAAAAGAAGGAAAAGAGCTGTTAGATAGATATTAAAGTTCCAGTGCCCAGGAATGGAGTGACTCAGGAAGAAACTTTCAGAGAACCCTGTTTTACACCTCACCATAGATGCTTAATCCTTAATGGTAAGTCTCACTTGTATGCTTTCTCACAGCTTTCTCATTACAATGAAAAACAGACGCTCATTAATTTACAAAGTGACACCCAAGATGTCTCTATACTACTTAGTGAGAAATACTTCCAAATACACATTTGGTATAAATTTAATAAGACAAATATTGTTAGATTTTCAAAAATTTCCTATAAAAATACGGAATTAAATTTTGAAGTGACTCACAGTTTATCTCTGAGTACACAGCCTGAGGTGACTTGAAAGTCCCTTCTTTTCACAAAATGCCTAATTTCTATTTTCTGAAAATCAGGCCTAGAAAAATTGTGGAAAAGTGAGCATACACAAATGGAAACATATTAAAATAGCAGTAACTTCTGAACATGTTTGCTACTGGGTAGTTAATATTGTAATAAACCTGATTAGACTGCTCATTGGAACACTGCTGCCAAATGTAAAAGGAAGATCTAATGCTGCTTGTATACGATTCAGGCCAGGGTCTTCCAGACTGCACAGGTATGTGAACAACACATTTGGTTGCAAGCACTGAGGATGCACAAGCAAAAGTCTTGGTGTGCAAATTAGTCACTGGGAGAGCCATTTTGTTCCTTTTGCTTTCCCACACCCCTGGCATGTCAGTACTGGCTCCTCAGTTCTCCTGAGTGATTGCCAGTACCCACTGAGCATCCTACCAGGTAATTCCCCCAAGCTTCCTTGAAAAAACTGAAATAGCAGAATGATTCTTTGGGGTCCTTATTTTAATACAATAATGGTTATTTAGCATCCAAGTGATCGATATCCCCATGACAGAAGAGAGAATGTTTGTTTACTACCAATTGCACTATCCTCTCTGAGGGAAACTTCTCACTGAACTATTGTTAAAAGTGCATATTTCTGTCTTGAATCCCCTGACCTCTGCAGATTTACTGCTTATGCATCAGTGAGAACAGGTGTGTCTACACTGGAGAGCTAGAAAAGAATTAAGAAAACAAGCATGTCCTTTACAACAATGCTAAGGAACAAAGATGTCTCATGAGCAGACTTTGATTTTGAAGCTCCAGGTCTCTGTGCTGGGTAGTCTATGAGAAGACGGAAACCATGTCCTTTTTAATGGTGGTTCCCTCCAGCTTTTAGAACACATTCAGCAGTTCCACCCTGGACTTATAACAGAGGAATATCTCAGTTAAAATGATGTAGAATCCCATCATTTTTGACATGAGGAGATGTCAAAATGATGGGCTTCTCATTTTGACATGAAGAGATCTCCTCTGATGGAAGACAGTGCTTAAGAGTCACTCTCTTCTAGTTCTTTTCTTGGATAACTCTGGGAGTTTCTGAGCCATCAGGACACAAATATGTTGCCACTAACATCTTCTAAACCAGTGGCACATTAGTGCTCAGTTCCACCACTGCTACTATGTCTTACCCCAAACTGACATATAATGGCCTTTCCCTAAATGTGCAAACATAATGAATCTTGGATATTACCTGATTCTTGGAAACATTGCATTGATCTTCCTCCTTCCTTTTCTCAGGATGACAGCACTGCCTGTGTCTGGATCCAGCCCATAGTAAGGCAGCACTTCCAAATCTGACCTCCTTTTCCCAACCAACACCTTGTAATGCCCAGGTATTAGCGTTCTTCCCTTTACTGCTTGACGGAGCCCGACGTGCAGACCACCAATCAAACACACCTTCTATTCAAAACCCAGTGTTCCATCATACTGAGGGGAAGTAATACAGCAAACAGCAGCAGTGTCTGTCAACTCCAGTAAAACTGCAGCTTGTTGTACTATATCTCCTTATTGCATTTCCTCCTAATGTGGGATTGGTGGGTTATGGCTTGCTAAAATCTTTCTGTAATGGAACATTCAGTTTCTTTGTAGCTCTCAGTTTTGTTTGCATGTAACACAGCTTGTTTTTCTTAATTTTCTCACTGGAGACTAGGATGCTGAAAAATACATGCCAATCAAATGACCTACATTTCTTAAGAAAGAAAATCCTAGGGGTGAAGTGCAAAGCTCCAGTCTAATTAGCAGACTTACGTATCTTTGTCATAATGCTCCAAAAGGATGGGGGGGAAATGAAGCCCTTGTTTCTTGCCTCTGTCTAGACAGTGGCATTGAAGCTTTTCCAAAAGCCTGATCCATAGCAGCCTCTTCACCGACATTTAGTTGAACAAGCAAGTTGCCATGGCCCTGTCAGTTTTTCCCCTGAGATGTAAGAATTATATATATAAAAAAAAGGAAAAAAAAAAAAAAAAAAAAAAAAAGGTGTTTGTTCAACATGCTGCACCAGGCATATGGCTTAGATGCAGCTAAAGCTACAACAAACACAGCAAGTTGCTCCACAGATCAGAACTCCCTGCTTTACAGTGCTACCTGCACATTAACTGTACATAGACACACACATAGAGCCCCAAAACATGATCCAAATCTTAAAACTATATACTAGTCTCCTACTGCAGGCAGTGTATCAGCAAAATGGTCTTCCATCCTTAGATATTGATAAGACCATTGGGAAATGTCTTTTTTTATATGCATATGGATGCCCGAAAGACTCAGGCATCCCCCAATGCTTGTATCCGGGCAATGCAGCCAGCCATATGACACTCACAAACACACTCCAAGTATGGAGCTAAACTGAAGGATGTGCTGCTGTTCTCAGCATCTATAATTATCACAGTTGTAGTTCTTGTCGTCACCCACATAGGTGTATTATCATCTAATATGAAGTTGAAAGAACCTTAACTCTTACTAAATGATTGGAGCGGCAGGTGACAGAGACCCAGAGCTGTTATTTCTGAGAGCAGTGAGCCTAGAATCTCTGATTCAGCCCCTTCCTAGCTGCTGTTTTCCACGTCTGTCTTGGGCTCTAATTTGTATTACAAAGTCTCTCTTTGCTTTGGCGTATTCCTCATTATTAAAAGTCCTGATTTATATAATTCATGCCAGCAAAACACTTATCGATACTAGCTGAAACTTTACTTACGCACAAAGAATGAGACTGAGTTCAAAATACACAATT
Source organism: Oxyura jamaicensis (assembly GCF_011077185.1). NCBI lineage: Eukaryota > Metazoa > Chordata > Aves > Anseriformes > Anatidae > Oxyura > Oxyura jamaicensis. The sequence continues at coordinate 10,534,979 of NC_048912.1, forward strand.
CCTCAGTGAATGTTTTAGCTTGAAGTTTCAGTTTGAATGTTTTAGTTTGTCAGTGAATGATTTAGTTTGAAGCCAGTCACACCAATTTACATGTTTATTAGTACTTTTACCTCCTGGCTGTTGCTGGACATTGGATAGGATCAAACAGAGATATTGAGCTAGAATTTAAGGTATCTCTGTTTTCATTTTTAACCACCTTCCTCATGTCAGATGAACTGAGGGTTTTAGCAAGAACACTTCAATTATATATTCAAAATATGCATAAAAGAATATAAAGCAGGGAAATAAATTTTGTATTATTGTTGTTATCTTTGTATTGCATTGGCATCCAGGAATGTGGGCCTCACTTTTGGTACAAAGCCCTAAAATGCTTGAGGAGATTTACGGCATGAAATATAATCAGGATGCTACCTGAAATAAAATTGTCAGTGTTTTTAATGTATATAGGCATAAAACATTTAACTTGTGTAATTCACTGGTTACTGTGTCTCCCAGGGCTGGCATCAGGTTTGACATTCTAGTGACAAAATTAGCCTTTGTAAGTCCCTTCAGGCCTGACCTTTGAAAGAAAACATTTATAAGCCATATTAGTTATTGCAGTCGCATTAGAAAATAGCTTTCCATGCTACTAATTACAAAAAGTATTGTGTCCATACCAGAGCAAACAAAAAAACTCATCTGAACAGGCTGAGAATACTTATATTTGTGCCTGTTCAGTTCCAGTGCTCTGTAGCAGATGTAAAGCAGCTGTGCTTTTCTGCTTGTGCGCCAAGAACGTGACTAGAATGGTTTAACCAGAGAAACCCAGCTTCCCCCTCCATATTTTCCCTTCCTCTTGGCACTGCCTTTTCATTCTTCTGCTCAATTGTTCCTTTAATCCATGAAAGCAGTGCAGTGACGAAGGCTCTTTCATGTAGATTTCATTCACGTTGGCAATGCCCTTGATCTCTTCTACTCCCTTCCTGAGGCACATCATAGTTGTGGGTTTTGCTCTCTCACTGTTGATCTTCTGTGTGGTACAGGCTGTTGGGAAGTGTTTTGTGGCCCGTGGTGTGGTACAAACAGAAGAGGAAGTCTGAAGACTCTTCCAGACTGCTGGGTTTGCAAAGGATTGAAGGGGATGTAACCAGACCGATGCTTTTCTGCAGTGACAGCTGTGTTAAAATCTGCCTGGGGGGAATTTACAGAGCAGGTCCAGAAACTGCTAAGATGAACAGAGCTCAGTTGGGCCTATAGCCCCTTATCCTTCTGATCTGTACCAGACCTGCTCCATGCAGAATAATTCAAGTTAAACCGCTCAGAGAGCAGCTAACCCAAGATCTTCTGCAAGCCTGGTACCTTACTCTACAGGAATTCGTTTCAGAATTCTCCACTCTATAGCAAGCATCCTCTCAATGGCATCAAGGCACGCTTCTGGCATGTTCAGGCACATCCACGAGTATGCTAGGTCTTCTGCTCTAAGAGTCCATCTCCTAACTAGTTTCTGTCTCTGATGTCTCATGTTTTGTGTTTCCACTGCCTGCTTAAAGCATGGGGTCAAGCTGCATTCAAGAGGTCGAAGCTACCTTTAAGAATGCATTCTATATCCAGTCTGTGTACACTTCTAAGAGAATTTAGGGGAGCATTTCCTGCAATGTGGAGTAACTAACATCAGTGCTGATGTCCACAGATCCTACTATTCTGTTTACCTCTTTTCCTTTTTCATGTTCTCATTAATGCAATAACTTGCTTTAATTTCAACAAATGCAAAATAATTAATTATTTGAATCAACAAAATCAGCAGGGCTGTTGCAAAACATTTTGATGCCCAGCCAGGCTGTCAGTTCTGTCTCCTTCCAGATTAAACTGTGAGGGATGGACTGGATTCAGTGGAAGAGCATGTAAGGATTTTATGGCTGACCCCACTGACAACAGATATTTAAAATAATATTCTTGATTCTATCAGAGTTTTTGCCATAATTATCTCATCCTTCTTATCAGTACTATTTTGATATGTGTGTTCTTTAGACCACTGTGGATATTGTACCTCATGTAATGTTTTGGAATGAAAATACACTCAAATGCACTATTTGCATCTGCAAATACTATGTTTCCATGTGCAAATGACAACAAATCCAAGAACTATAAGCATAAGTGACAGTGCAGAAAAAAATATTCTGCTGTTAATCAGATACTAGATTTGATTCTTCATTGAAAATATAGCTCTGTGATGTCTGCCAGAAATTTGCCATTTAATTTCCAGCACCACAGCTGAAGACTTTTGGCAGCTCAAAGAAGAAAGTAACATGGGAATAAGAGGCAAATAAAAATAAATTTGAAATGAAAAAGAAAAAAGACCAAGCATAACCACTTTTCTGTTCTTTGAAGTTTTCCAAGTAATATTTTATAAACAGTTGTAAAAATCCCATTATTTGCTTTCTTCTCTTGGTAGGGGCATTAGTGAAGAAACTGTGTGGAATTTAAAACTAAGAGTGTCAACTTTGAAAAATATAAAAGATTTTGAAGGAAAAGTCAAGATCTCAACTATAAATCCATGAGAGCCTTCTGTAAAAGATGAAGTCAATCACAATGGAGCTTGACAAGCTCAGAATTCCAGAACTATTTAAATCCAACCCACACTTAGGAAACAACTGTGAATATAGCTCATATTTCTATAGTGAACTGAAGCAATTGTCAAGCCACTGTTTTGGTAAATCTGAAATCAAATGAGAAGTCTTGGTTCTGCTATTAGTCAAATTCAGTTTTGCAATTGTTTCTCCTTTATGTGGGAATATCTGTGTAGAAGAGGGCAAAGCTTAACTGTATGTTGACTTGGTTTCACTTTCTCTCAACAGAGGAACATCAGTTAAGAATCTTGTCCACTGTATTTAGACTTAATCTCTCTGCAGAGGATCCCCCAAGTGTCACTTATCCTTCATAATTAATATTTTAAAACTAGTTCAATTCCCATTTAAATGCCAGATAAACGTCCCTCTTCTACAGCCAGACATTTCAGTAGTATCAGTTGTGGCTGCTTGTTTTGGGATCTGAAGAGGAAGCAAACTCAGCTGAAAATCTGATTTCTAATATATATTTTTTTCCAACTATCATGAAAAGGGGTATGAGAAAACCTGATTCAAGGCATCAAACAAACCATTAAATAAACTCAAAAATAAACTCAAAAAATTAACCCATGCAAATATAAATTATATTTTTTTCAAAGCTATCAAAGGAAATAAAACTGGCTATAGTCAGAGAACATTCGCCGTTGCAAAATACATTTTGCTATGTTTATTTGCAGCTAACTGCACAAGGCACAGGGCGTTCAGAACTGAAAGCATGCAGCTTGGCATCAGTTGCCAGTAGAACACACCAAAGCCATATTTTCCAGGAACAGCAATTTAAATACAATGATAATCAAGTATGTGTGGGTGTCTGTGACTCTTCACTTGCATCCAGCCTACAGAACTGGCACAGATAATCAAATTGCGTGCTGCATGATGGCAACGGCTTGTTAGCGCACACAGGTCATTGCTGCATGACTTGCTAGATGCATTAGGAGATTGCCTTGCTTCTTTCTAAAGGACTGCATAGTGGCTGTCAGTATTCATTGCATGTTAGCTGAACTAATAGCTTCAGGTAATAGCTTAAACGCTGTAAGCAATCAGAGGCTATTTCGCAGTGTGCTAGAGATATCCCAAGATGACACCGCAGCAAACCCTAAACGCAGTGCCTCAGTTTGCTCCTCTGTGGCATTTCATCAATATTGTTGGGCCCAGAAGGAGGACAGAAGGGCTGTTTTGTTCTGTTTCTAAAGCTTAGTTATGCTGTTACAAATAGCAGTGGACATCACTTTTCTCTACATCACAAATTTGCTGTGGGGTTTAATTTACTGTTTTTTTGCAAAGAACTATGAGATACTGGATAAAAGGCATTACAGAAATGGAAAGCTTTAGAAGGGGCAAACACAGAAGATTTCATTCTGAATGCAAACTCAAAGCTCTTCATGCTGCTGCCTTTTTAAAAGATAGCAAAAGACAACTCAGCAAGCCTGGCCAAACATGAAGCCTTCTCCTGATTCTGCAATGCTTAACATCTCTTTCATGAGACACACACAGCCTGTCTAGACGATCACACCAGGAGAAGTCATAGAACTATGAGGGACTTGATTAAAACTCGCTGCCCCAAATAGCACGAGAGCTATAAGCAGAGGCTTGAGAGCACCTACGCAAGGTGTGCTGTCTGCAAGTGCCTGCGTCAGTGCCACAGACAGACAAGTGAGGGGAAAGCCAAAGAAACAGAATGCTTCTGTAAACCTTCTAGACTACCTGGAAATATACAATCAAAAGCAGTACCCAACACAAACAAGATGCATGTGGGTCAGCTAGCTCAAACAATGGTTTCAGCAGAGGTCAAAATTAAGCCTTTGTGGATTTCTGGTACTTTGTATGCTAGTTCTTCACAGTTTCATCCTGTGTTTGGTTTTCCTTTTTTGTTAGTGCTGCTGTAAAACAGGTGAGATTTTCTTGGATTAGCCTGTTTTTTTTTTTTTGTTTGTTTGTTTGTTTTTTGTTTACTTTTACTCAGTTGCTTAAATGTGGAAATAGAAACCTGTAGGCATTAATGTGTGCTTAGCTGCTTAAAAACTAATAATAATTCTGATATTTAGATGCCAAGGAATACTTTATAAATGAATAGAGGTGTTCAAAACAAATTTGAAATTATTTTCCCAGAATATTTTAACTAGACTATGGAGTATACCCACATAGCATACCTGGAACAAAATTGTACCAGGGGCTTTGAATACTGACAATTTTCATTTAAACTTTGCACCTGCAGAAGCCAAGAGTGATTAGTTTCTTTACAGCGTGCAACAGCACTGCCTCTCCTTAACAATTAAGTTTGGTGCTTGAGTTTGTCTCTAAATGCTTAAAAAGGGGCTCCATGGAAACACATGGAGCCCTCTAAGATAGCTTTGTAGAAGTTAGGAGGAGTCTAAGAAGAAAGCTGTTTGGGAGTATTGATATTACAAGTACAGTAAAAAAAGAAGGTGGAATATGTGCTGGGAAAACGTTGTGGAATTTAAATGAATCCTATAAATAACATTTACAGCATACACATCTGTACAAAGGCAGAAGGAACAGGGAGAAATAGATCTTTGTAATTCGGCTTAGTTGTCACAGTGTTACTAGGTATAGCCATCATTCAGCTGCAATGGTATAGGCTTGGATTCCTCTACCCTTATTTCCAAACAATTACATATTTCCTAGATCACATGGAAGACCAGCATAAACAAATCTCTAAATTTTTAAAGGCACAGGAAACCTAAGCATTTTTAAGAGTGATTTCTTTAGCTCTATTTTTCATATAGTTCCCAGAAATCCTGAATAAATATCATTCAAGGTCCAAAGAAAGGAACATATAACCTAAGAACTTCTCTACAATTGGCCAAAAGGAGCCCTCAACAGCTGACACCAGCTATGCTGAATGAAGATCATGCATATGAGAAAAGCAACTACAAAAACTCTTCCTAAACAGAAAATAATCTATAAAAGGAGATAACCAGTTTGGGATTACTATACTGCTTTTTATACAACAGTTTTTTTATACAACAGTTGTTGTATACTTTGCAAAACAAAGTATTCAGAGAAGCAATATTCTGGTTTCACACTGAAGCATTCCTTTCCTGTAGGACACAGCAGGCTGGATGTCATTTCCTAACTTACTGCTCTCCTTTGAATCTAGTTCCTCCTTTTTTGCATATTCATTTTGTTTCCATCCCTTTCCATGTTCTTACATCTTTCATTGCAACACAAATGCAGATCCCCCAAACCTCTGCACATAAACAATGTCCATCTGATGCAGCCGCATGGGTGCAGCTGGTTCCAAAACACAACAGCAAACTTCATACTTCTCAGCATAAGTTCACATCAGCAAATCTGCCTTTCACTCAGGAATTTTACTTTTCCATGCTCATTTGTTGTCGTGTTGATGACAACAGTTTCAGAAGTACAGTATGTTTATCAGAAAGATGAATATTCAATTAATATTGCTTTAGGCAGTTTTCACTAAAAATCAAGGCTTACAAATCTCTCCACACAGATAATAAGCCCCTTTAGAAGGATGTTTCAGCAGTATTTCCCTTCCCCTGCAAGACCTTGCCTTGCTCATTTAGAACTTGACTAGAACTTTATTTACAGACAGTCTAAACTAGATACATAAGGAATGGGAAGCTAAAATGCTGATCCTTTTGATCTGTCATCACAGTTTTCTAAACATTCATTCTAAAGCAGTTTGGTACCAATAACTGTTTGAGCCACCTTAAAATAGTCAGTCAGTGTAAAAGCAGATATGTATTTACAAATGGTATCTAAACAAACACACACACAGAGCTCCCACAATAGGAGTACAAACCCCAGGCATTTGAGAGTTCAGTGTCTCTCCATTACGCCTTTGTACATTTTCAATTAGGAAAAGAGATGAGGTTTCTAATCAAAATCTTAAATTCACTGCATTTTTAATTTTAGTCCTAAACAGCAACCTGATGGGTCATGCCAGAAGGGCAAAAATAAGCAGATGCGTATTCATTTATGTCCAGATCTTCACTGATATCTCATTTTTCTTGTCATTATGTAGCAGAACAGCTTTGCTGGAACAAGAAGCCATTGGGTTAATTAAGTGAGAGCACAAATGTCTTTTAAGTGGAGCCCTCTTCTTGAAGGCTTCCTATCTGTGGCTGATAATGTGTCCAACTCACCACAACAATTACCCTTTCAGAGGGGCGAATGTTTCTGAATATCTGCTGCAGTGCAGCAGAAACTAAACATGTCAAAACAATCTTCTTTGGTATTTCAGAAAAGTGTAAATGTCTGTCTGAATCATTTGGAGAAGTAACCTCACCAGTGATGTACAGACATCATTAAATATTTAGTGGGAACTTAAATTTTGTTTAATCTTTTATGAACTCCTTTACAAGATATTAGACTGGAGTTCTGCCATTTGTTTAATTAAGAATTGATTAAACTTTGTTTTTTCTCCTAATTTTAAGGGTGCCCATTCTCAAATCTCAGATGTTCACAGCCTCAGAAATCTTCTCCATCTTTTTCATAAGCTTAGAAGCATTTCCTGAGCACAAGAGGAGTAACACAGAGCAAATCACAGGATAATAAAATAGCAGGAAGGGCATCATCACTACTAGTTAAGAGTTCATGAGAAACTTTTTCTACATTTGCAAAACTTCAATTAGAATGCACTCATTTCCTAAGCGGGTCAATGCTTACAGCTTTTCACAATTAACAAATGTTTTAGGTAATGCTTAACATAAAAAGTAATGAAGAAAATAAGCCTTATTTGGAAACCATGGGGAGCACATGGAGAGCCCTCAATACAAATTATGTATCTAAATGAGATTTAATTCTATTTTGATATTGACAGCTGAAGACAAACATGTCTGTTATATCTAAGTATGCTTTAGGGCTTGATAAAAATATGTGAAAATGTCATCTGATAACCAAGCTGTATACATGCCACACTGAAACCAACAGATGAAACCTAGATACACCCAGACATTTAAGGTCATTCTCTCTCAGTCTTAATATTTGGAGCTATCACATTAGCAGCAGAGAAAAAGATGAGAATGCTCTATGTGGGCAACACATTGCTGCCACTGGAGACTACAGACATTTTAGTTGCAGAAGAAGCATGGAGAAAACTTCTGGTGCATCCTGTAAGTGCAGAAAGTCCTGTAAAAATCCTATTAAGATAACTCAAACAGAAGCTGTCTTGCCTGGGAGTCCCAAGTTATACCCATGAATACACAGAAAGTGAAATTAAATAATGTAGTCTATGTGTTTACCAAGTGACTCACCGACTAATACATGAGTAAAATCTTGTCTTTTCTAAAATTAGTTGGGAGTTTTGTCACTGAATTCAATGGAATGTGAATTTCATTCACTGTACCCAATTATCTGGCTAGAAATAGAAATACTAAAATAGCTAGATGCATTTGAATGATGAACCTGTGCCCTGTAATGAATCAAGAGGTCTTTCTGAGTTAAGGTAAGCATCTATGTGCTCTGTTTAAGAATGCCGGTGTGCAAGTCTCCTCATGTGTGGCACTTACAACTCATTACCAGGTGTATCCATGTACAACAGCCCCTATATTCACACAGTTCTGTTTGAAAACCAATAGAGGTTAGAGGCCTCACCAGTGCACAGGGCAAGGCTCAGGAGAACTCAAAGCATTCTTAACCTCACGCTGAATTGCAAGATTGAGCCAAAATTGCACCAGCCACTGCCACAATAAAAGTGTTTTAAAATCTGGTCAGTGGACATCCACTAGCTTTCAAACTCTGCCATAGGTTTCCTTTGACCTGTTGTAAGCCATGCCTTGTTTTGCACCTCCATTTCTTAGTCTGTAAAATGAAGATTCAATTTCTAGGGAGACTGTTCTTGTACAACTGGTCAAATGTCGGCGTTGAACTAGTGATCTTCTGGGTTTGCCGAACGCCCCGTTGGAGTCCAGGACCCCAACGTGTCAGGTAGGGAAACAATTTTTCAGACAAATAGTCAAGCTAGTTTCATCAGTGCAGAGGTATCCTGATAAGGATTCTTAATTTAATGGAGCTCCTGCAAATAAACAAGCTTAATGAAGATTACTCTCTTCCTGGAATTCATCTTGCTGCTCCAATTTAATGCTATCACTTGCATAAGAGGCTATGACAAAGTCTCTGAAAAAAAAAAAAATATGCAAATTCAGACACTTCAAAGGCTTTCATTTTAATTGTGTAGAATGCAGAACAGAACAAGAGCAACTCCACTAAAAATGGAAAAAGCATAAGAGAGGAAACTGATCTATTTGCATCGTTTCTTTCAGCTCTTTCAGAATTACTCAAACACAAGAGTTCTCCAAACTACCAGTTCCTCTGAATCAATCCAGTTCTCCTGACAGGTTTGCTGAGCTGCATGGAATGTCCATTGAACAGCAACAGCAACAAAAAAGACCTCACAATACTCTCTAAATTTCAGTTTTATTGCAAATGTTGAGTCCTGCGTAGATTTGCTGAAGTTTGTAAATATTATGATCCAACTTTGGATCACTTTCAACTGAATCTGTGACCAGTTTTAAATGGCTTGAGGTCCATTTTCAAACAAACCTGGGCTGAATTGTGGCTTGGCATTCCAACAAACTAAGCTTAGTGGTTTTGATATAATTTTGCCTAGAATTTGGGGGTTCTTTTGAATCAGAGATGAGCTCAAGATGAAAAAATCAGATCTGGGCCAGGAGTTGAGGGTATTTAGATCCCAAGATGTGGTTCTGGCCCAGTTCTAAATGGTCTCAAAACCACAGCTCAAATCAAAACTGAAAAAGAAAAAAAGCACATATAAAGCCTGCCAACTAAGGAAACCAAATTTTACTCAACTCCTTTGGTTTAATGTTTTGCCTGATTACAGTGGATGATTTAGGCCATTCTGCATGCGCTAATTTATATCTTAGTCTCTCACAAGAACATAGCATTGTGCAATGAGTTTGTATCAGATGAAAATTTCTTAAATGAGTACAAAATAAATGTGTAGAACATCACTTTATTTTTGTTTTACTACATCTGAATTGGTTGCAGATAGGAATTCTTTTGTATTTATTTAGCAAGCCATTTTATCTCTGCAAGTAAGTTCAACGCCACGAGTAGCACTATGAGTAAGTCATTCCATAATGCTGGAACAGTTTGGCAAGGAACTGCAATGTTAGAGAATTACAGGTTTTTATAAAAAAAACTACACTAGCAATAAACCTTTAAACTCAGGTAAAACTTGTAGAAACTCTGGTCAAATTGCTCAAGGATGGATGACAACAGTCCTCAAGTCACTGGTGTAAATGTTTCTTAGTGCTCTCTGGGAACAGTTTCATGTGGAAGTTGGAATACAGAAAACTGAAAAGAACTGATCAAAAAGAACAGCATTGGCCAGAACATATCTCCAGGCTTTCAAAAACTTTACCAATAGTTGGTTTTTGTCTATTAATAACAGAAAATAAATAAAATAAAATCAAGCAAAAATACTGCAGCTGATTAATTAGCATTACAGGTTACCTATCAATTGAATTCTACTTTATAAGACTTCCTCAGCTAGCTATCAATGAACCACCCAGAATTTACTGCAGCCTGATAACCCCTCATGTTTTTTTACTCTACATTTTAGAGACATGTTTTAATCTGAGCAAAATTGATAGTTTTGTAATGTTGAAAGCATAATTCTCTCAAATAGCTAACAGCTACAGACATATTTTATAGACTTGAGATTATAAATGGCTCTTAATTGCTGTACAACATTTAAAACTTACTAAAATGGGGACTGTATGCCTGAAGCAAGGTAATATACAGCACATACATTTTTGCTCTAAAGCCAGTGCTATCTTAAGCACAGGATCTGGGACCCTGTGGTATCCCAACCCTCTGTTCACAAAGAAATCTATATCCCAGACTGTGTCCCAGAGCACACGAGGATGGTAAATCTTCTGATTGTGTGTGCACATGGTTCACAAGACCACCCAGAATTTAAGGTGTCCTATTCTTAAACCATCTCTTCCTCATCTGTGCTGCAGAAATGTTCTTCCCTGTGATGTTCAGCTAATCCTTTTGAGATATCATACATTACAGGACAACAGCTTTGTGATTAACATTTAAATTCCAATGGAATTTTGTTCAGTTTTTAGCCTCAGTTTTCCATATAGTTTTGGAAAAGTTACTCAGTCATCTACCTTTTGCCTCGGGTCCTAGCTTGATCTGATTTAAGTCTAAGTTTTAATATATTATACTCAAACAAGCATTAATCAAAAGAGGTAGGTGTCTAAATAACTTTGAGAAACCAAACCATAATCTGTGTTCTGTTGTTCTTGTTTTGTTTGTTTGTTTTTAATTGGCTTTGTTCAGCTTCTGGTTATTAAACAGAATAAACCTTTTTGGACTAATTCTTTGTAGAACCTACCACAGCATAATTTGATCTTGGGTCTCTGCTTCTGATAATAATCTAAAACAAACCAAGTAAGTTTTACAATGAACTGTGAAGAGACTCAAATTAAAAGCACGGTCTTTCTTTTATCCAGAAATATTTTACGTGTAATTTTCTAATATTCTTATAGCACCAATATAGCAGCAACTTCTGAGACACTTGACAGGAATCTAGAGATGAAATTTATCCTGACTGTAAGCACTTTGGAAACACGGATGTCCTGCTGCATATTTGTCAATGCACACTTTGTTTTGACTTAGGGCTTAATTTGCTTCTGCTTTCTGCTCTTCGATGCTCAGGTGTAGCTCACACTGAATAAGATCACACCTATAAAAAAGGAAACTGATCTCTTTTCAGTATTCAGAAATATTTTAGGTTCTAAACTGCCTCAGTGGTTAATACTTATCGAACAGCTCAGAAAAAAAATCATCATGGAAAAGGAGAAAGACTTCCCTGTATGGCTTCAGACCCTAGATTATCTTCTTTTACAGAGCATGCTTGTATAAATATTTGTTTAAAAGACATGAAAGGCTGCAATTACTGAATTTATTTTTTTTTTTTTAAAAAAAAAAAAGCCTATGTTTTACCAAAACATTATAAGACAATGACATTGTTCTATTTGGTATGAAAATTATGAAAATTCATCCTTTGGATGGTGAAAAGCAGCTCAAACACCTTTTCTTTTAATTTACAGGTGCTTCCATGAGGAATAGGCCCCAGTTATTTAAGCCTTTCTGATCGGTCTGTCAAGTTGAATCAGAAACAAAAAGGTAAAAAGTAGTATCAGGATCCCTTAATCTGTCCAGTTAGTTCCTATATAGTGTTTTAGCATCTCATTTCAACAGAATCCTTACAGAGTGGAAGAGATTTCAATAAAAAAATAAATAAGTGCAGGTATGAAAAAGATTCATGAGTATCTATAATTAAAGCCACATGCAGGAGAACTAGAGCACAGCGTTCTTGTGCTTCCTTCCAATAATACTTATAACCTTAAGGATATTATCTCGGTCAGGGGTCTGTAGAGCAGGACAAAAGAATATCCACATCCCAAACCCCTTGAAAGTTTGTCTTTGGCAGGGTAAGACAGGGGAGTGATCTTCAACATTATTTTGCACTCAGGGTGTGGGCTTACAAAGATACAAGAAACTAAAAGCCAAGCCTTGTGCTTTCATGAAGGAAGAATTCAGATCTGAAAAAAAAAAAAAAAAAAAAAAAAAAAAAAGTTTAAAAACAACAGCCTACAGCACAACACGAAGAATTTGGAACTCTTTTTAACAAAGTTCTGGGAAGCTTTGCTGTATTTATAGTTTGTGGTTTTGCCTGAACAGTACATCTGCAAACCATGTAAGATTCAGCTACACCTGCTAGCTTTCCATGCCCTTATGTTTTTAACTTTGTATGAAATACTTCGATCAGTTCTGCAGCACTACCTATACTTCCAATAAATATTTCAGTACAGGCAGCCACAAGAACAAATCAATCACTTTATATAGCCTCAGTCTGTGAATACGTTTTGGAAAAAACATTTGTAAGAGTCAAGGGTGACTTCTCAGGTGTTAATGTTCCATCTCTGATCTGCAACTGGGAAACCTTCATATCCTGAAAAAAAAACAGGGAGACTTGGACTGCAATTTCAGAAGCTGTTGAGCATGAACTCCTGAAAAACAAGTCTTCTCAGGGCCTCTCAGAATTGGCACTCGGTAATTGAAAAAAAAAAAAAAAATATATAAATATATATATAAAAAAAAAATCTTTACCATTTTAAAGTCTTGACCAATAGAACAAAAACACCATTCATTATAGTCAACCTTCATGATAAATGCCACAACATTTAGAGAATGGATTATACTGAACATCTGGAACAAATGGTATTTAGGTGGGCCAGTTCCAAAATGTTACTTCCTTCTACAGTTTCCCATCACTATCACTTCACTGTTACTGCTGCTTGAGAGAGTTTTGTTTTTCACCTCAAAGGAACTACCCACTAGAAACTAGACAAACCAGACATTCATTTCAGATAGACCACATTCTCTGCTACTAATAATATAAGCTGTGTTCAGAACAGTGTTCTCCTGAATTCTCATTTGTTTTTTTTCCTTATTTCACCTCTGCTTCTCGGCATGCTGTTGCCCTAGTGCTTCGGTAAAGACATGGCCTCATTAAAGACAATGGTAAATGTCACCGACATCAGTAAAACAAAGAGATAATCTCTTCCGAGAGAATGGTACTGCCTAAAAACAGCAAATAGGAAGAAACATGGGAAAGATAAATGTATCTGAATAGGAATTTTTGAAAACAGATAACCTTGTGTGGTGCAAAACAGACATGAATATTGTGTTTTTTTCTGAAAGATTTATGTTGAGCCAAATAAAGGATATGCAAAAAGGGAGACAAAACATAGTCCTATGGCCAACAAATACTATGCCTTAAAAAAAGTATAAATAAATAAATAATAATAATAATAATTAAAAAAAAAAAAAAAAAAAACATAAGAAGGAGAAACTGTTGAAATGGATGAAAATTCAAATACCTAGGAGAGCAGAGATTAATAAATAGGAAAAGAGTAAACCAGGATTTATTCTTTTCTTCATGACTTACGTATTTAAGTATTAATAAAATTGAAGATTTACTTATTTTTTAAACTGAGAGTTCATGGGGAGAGAAAATCCAGCAGTTGAAGACCTCCAAAGCCTGATGCAGCTGTAGCAGCTCTGATGTGATAAGGAAGCTTAGCACGCAGACAAAACGCCATTCCCTTCAGAGGGGCCTTTGCATGTTCTCAAGATCCTTCCTAAGACCCAGTCAAGTGAAACCGCCCTCCTTCAAGGGCTGCTAACAGTCAGCAGCGGGCTCTCGTACCTGCCAAGGGTGCCACCGCGTGGACAGTGAGTAATTACTCTCCTAATTAGCCCAGGCTGTGTTCTGAGCTACAGCAGTACTCAGCTAAACTAAGCGACACGCAGCTTAAATTTTGTATTTTACAGTTTGGCTGACTGTATTTGAAGTTATTTTAATGACCAATCCTTTAATTCATTCTCAGCTTTGCAGTCTGGAATTTCACAGGAGATTAGTGGAGTAATACAAAGTAATATAAAATGGATTTTATGTACTATGACCAGGTTCAATATCTTTTTTTTTATCTCAGCAGAGATAATCTTCAGAGAGGACAGACAGGCCATGAGTTAGGTGCTAAAATAGATGCGAGTTCATTTCTCTACTCTGGGCAAATCACATATGTTCTCTGGTTCAGGCTAAGATGGGGATAGCAACACTCTGTCCTACTGCCTTTATATGTGAGAATAAAAGGTTTCTCTGATGCTATTTTAATATAGGTCATGTCAGTGATGGAGAGATATAAAGATTCGCAATGCAAAAGAGTAAAGGTATGAATCAGAGAAAATAACATAGAATTCAACTAACCTAGCATCCATTCAGCTATTTTTGCAAAGGACTGGTGCCCTGTATCTGGAAGGATAAGGAAAAGGAAGAAACAAACAAAAAAGTGCTGGAAGAAGTCACATCTAAAGAAGAGTAGAACCATCTGAACCCCCTGAGATGTAAGCAATGAAGGAAAATATATTGAGTGACAAAGCAAGAATTTCTCAAACTAAACTTCAGATTTGAGGACTGGATGTCATTTGCCTACTGTCCAGGGCAAACTGCATACATACAGTCATTTTTCCCAGGGGGGGGAAAGGCTGTTTTTTCCACCAGCACTTAGAAGGAGCTCAGTCCTTCAGACATCTCTTTTGGGATGGACAGTGGTCTATATAGGGGACTCAAGGGCTTAACCCAGGAAAGACAGTGGAGTGAAAGGCAGCAACTACAAAACTTCTATAGGGAAATGGTATCCCATGGTTTGTAGTTGCCTTCCTGATGCTTACGATTGAGGATGCAAATTGCTAAGTATGGCTTGAGTCAGCATAAAATAAACTTCAGTATTATCAGTCTGAAAAATACATATTTGATCAATCACATACAGCAAGGGCTTTTTGTAATGAATGTTACTGTAGTGATCTTTCAAAAGACCTGTTCTCCTTTTCAAACACCTGCAGGAGAGCCAAATTTCCAAAAAGGTTTCATGCTATCTAATTAAGTCAGCATTTACTGACGTGCTGTCTTAAAAATCTGGAAGCTTATGTGGGTTCTTTGTTTGAATTCTGGCCATGAAGTACCATATTTTTATGGCTCAGATACAGTGGGAACAGCACAGCTATCCATTTCTTCTACTTTCTGATTATTGCCTAAAAGCATTGTGTCCTTGTTACTTTAGATGTGTGTTTAAATGGATCTAACGTGCCTATTTCGAGTTGTGCAATTTCCTTTTGGAAGTGGATCATGTCACCAAAACTCTGAACATCACGTCTTCGTGTTATCCCAGCCCTTCTTCTGTTACCAATACAAGGACATGGTTAATATTTAGTTGCATCAATGTTTTCCATTCCTGCTCTTTCTACATATTATGGAGATATTTATTGGACAAGGACAAAAGATGCTTATTCACAAATCTGGCTCAAGAATTTGAACTACAAAGAGAAATATAGCTCTGTACATTCAAAAAATGAATTGGAAAAATGCCCTGGCTTTCTTTCCATTTCTAAAACTCTCTTTGTTTCATTATCTCTGCACTTTTAGTGTCGGAAGTTCATGGCCTATCAATCAATGAAGTATGAAGAGTAACTATTAAGGACATATTTATGTGAGAACCATGTGTAGTTCTTGGCATCATGTGTAGCCTTAGCCTCCCTTTGAGCCCACTCACTTCTCTGCTGAGCATTTTATTCTTAAAAGAATGGTCTACTGTCAAATAAGTCATTTAACCATTGACAGAATGCCTGCTTCTCTGATTTTAAATTTGTAATCTGTGTAGGAATAATTATTTGCTTCAGGAACTTATGTGGGCAGATGGCTTTATCCAATGAATTGTTAATGGAGACTGAATTTTAAGCACAAAAGTCAGCAGAGATATACCAGAGCTTGTTTATTCCTAAAATGAGTGGTAGAACCTTTGGATCTACAGCAGCCTTACTCACAGGACAAGGGATTCTTGCAGCTCAAAGTTTCATTCAAGATTACCACAATTTCCATTAGAAATGCAAAGTGCATTTTAAATAAGTTTGGCCATAAATTCCAAGAAGGGTACATTTTCAAGACTGGCATATGATTAGCTGATTTTTTAACTCAGAAGAGACTGGAAGGAGGGAAGACAAATTTCAGATCTAAATGGGAAGGAAAGAAGGAACTAAGTTACCAGAAAGAGATTCAGGAGATCTAGTTTCACATTTCCTGGATGATCTAAAGAAATCCATGAATTATTTTTCCTTTCATAATCCCTGAACTCCCTGTTTTACTCTTTGTCTGTTTTTTTTATGAAGGTTAATTAAATCACAAAGGCAAGAATTGTTTCTTACATAGGGGCACAGCACACCTGTAGGCATTCCTTGCCCTTATACGAAGTAAAAAATGGTAACAGATGTAAAAATAGATCCCTCTTTCCTCCCATGTTTGACTATTCTGAACTTTGTGATGTTTTATTTCTGTATTTATGTTTGGCAATTGCCACTGAGATTTTAAATACTGAAAGTTTGGGGACTTCTCATTCCATGAGAAGACTTCTCATTCCATGAGAAGAGCAAAGAAGAAAAATGCAACAGGGACTGAAGCAGATGATGCATAGCATGAAGACAGAATGGGAAACAATGGAAAAAAATAAGAGTTCAGAAAAGTTGTTGATGAACAAAGGAGGGAAGAAAACTGTGAAACACAAAAATAAGAATGGATTATTTTATTTTATTTTATTTTAAGACAGGAGCCGGAATGATACGTAGAGAATCAAAGAATTGATATCTGGAAAAAAAAAAAATAGAGGTATAGGGTCATCAAGGAATCTTCATCTTTAATTTTAACTGCATTGATGTGTCATACGCATTTGGCTTTCACAAGAAACAGTATTGTCTTTCATGGGAACTAAAATCTGAAATGTAGAAGACTTTCCAACATTTTTAGTATTTTGCCATTTTCCTCTACAAAAATGAGATATGAGAGGAAAGCATAAGGCCAAGCATAGCACCCCTTATCACAAATATCACTGTGACCCACAGTCTCTGAATCAGAATTTCAGAATCTACTGCCCAATACCAAGCAGCTTTGCACTCCTCAGGCAGTTCTTGATGGCATAGCATCTGACAGTACATAAGTGCAACACATGTAACTCGCAATGTCAATGTCCCAGTAGACTTTATAGACTTTAAATATTTTGTAAATCTTATCTTTTAAAGAATTTCAAGTCTTTCCTTCCATAAATATGGAAGTATTAAGTATTATTTAGCTTTGCTTTCTTTTTTTTCCCCTTTGTTTTACCTCCACGGCACAAATCCTCCTGCCTCATACTCTGCAGCTCTGCCATTTACTTAGACTGCAGCACTCTTTTGCAAGACTGGAACAATGCAATGCATTAGGAAAGAGAGAAGACGGAAAAATAGGGAAAATGAAACCAGCAACAAAGCTGTGTCACCTCCTGTGATTACAAGAGGCAGAAGATCAAATATTATTTTTAACAGCAGCAAACTCAGAACCAGACTTGATAGCTGCAAATTGTAGGGAGTGCTCAGCGCATCAATGTGCGGCAACACGCAGAAATTAATCCACGAAAAAGCCGCTAAGTGGGGGGTGGGGGGAACCCACCAGAGTGATAATGTATCACGGAGAGCTGTCAGTCTAAACGAAAGTACTGGAGCAATTAGCAGACACAGTACTAAGCGCTGTGCCACTTTCCCTGTTTTAATTGTACTTCATCTTAGTCAGAAGCTAAAGTCAAACTGAACTCTGTTGGATATGGCAGAACTGACTCATTTTGAAGAATACAATGGTCTAACAGTTACCTTCTACTTTTCTAACAAAATAAGGAGTAGGAGTTTTGAGAAAGAACTGGGAGTAGTGGCAGCCTGGAAAATTTTGCTCAGAACAGTATTCATTTTCTAAAGGCAATCCCTATAAAAATCTACAAAGTGCTTCACATTACTCCCTATCGAAGGCTTTCTTTACATTTACCTCACGTAAGACTCTAATGAGAACCCAGCCGTTACTGTGGACTGGGTGCTGAATCACCAGTACTTTTCTGGTACCCTTTCCTTGCTGGCTGGGAAATCACCCAGCCTCCCATCCCCCTCTGGGTCCCTGGACAGCAAACTCTTCGGAGAGTGAGGCATGGACCCAATGACACCACCGCTGGGGCTAACAGGGAGTCTTAGGGAGGTCCAAAAGTTGACAAGGGTTTTTTTCTGGCATGAAAGCAGCAGCACAAGTAAGTCCTTTAGAGCTCAGCAGGCAAGCAACTGGAAGCACTAACCGTGCATTTTAGCAAGTAGGTGCCTAAGTCCTTCCCCATTTCTATCCTCATTGCACTCGGCTTGCTCTCATGACTCGCATGAGGGATGTTTTGGTGGTGATACACATGCTTTTGTCTTCCAGGTTTATTTTTCTCCCCCTTAAAAGAAAGGGCCCAGAATGGGACAGCAAGCTCAAACCTTACTCCCCTCTCTTTATGCCAGGATCTGGTTGACAGTCTTAGTCTCTGTGTTTTAAAATAAAACTACCATGGCTAGTTGCTGAAATGGCCTGTGACCTGAATGGCTACACTTACTCACAAATCCCCTCTTTTCTCAGTAGCACTTATCCCAAAATATGCAGTAGGAAATGAAAGGGGGCTGAGCCTCTGCACACCCTTTGTACTTTGTTGGAGACATACGAAAAACAGAACTGTAACCTCGCCAGAAATGGATGGTCAAGTCAGCCAGCTATGAAAATACAGCAGTCAGCCTGTCCTAGCACATCCCAAAGTGAGCAGCCAGGAAAAAAAAAAAAAAAAAAAAAAAAAAAAAGTTCATTGCCACAGTTGGATGAAGTGTTCAGTAATGAGACATTACATTGTTCTGGGGGTTGCAAATGTTGTGAGACAGAGCTGTTTACTTCATTGTACCTACCACTGGGCATCCTGGCATTTTGTCCTGCCTGTGGGTTTCTTTAGAGGAATAGATGTGACATGCAAACTAAGCTGAATTGTTCTGAGGAGCAGGATTCAATTCCATATATTTAGAGGAGTTCCTCAGCAAAGTGTTTTTCCCAAAAGGTATCATTTTGATGAGGGGATAGTTTTTACTGTTGTCATGTGACACTGATTTGTTGCAATTTTTAAATCAAAGCTTAACAATTCGTCTTCTTGACACTACATTCTACTGTTTTTTTTTTGTTTGGTTGGTTGGTTTTTTCCTTTTTTAAGTTTTCAATGAGCTTTAATAACAGAGGAGTAAAGAGAAAAGAAAGAAATTTTTGGCACTCTCTCAATTCTCACACAAAAACAGTAATTGTTTTGGCATCCAGAGACGTGAGCTCTGTGCTCAAAGATGTTTTCACTTAGATGCTTTCACTTGCACAAAGGTAGCAGAACTACCATTAGCTGCAGCAGGTGAAAAAAGGTACTAATATAAGACCTTTCTCTGAATGGCTACTAAGTATGTAGTTAACATTAAATATTTACATATATGTGATAATGTTTGCTCAGGAATATCACAAATAAGAGTGACCAAGAATGAAGAGCCAGAACTTGGCATGGCTGCTATGAAGTCCAATGAGTTTATGGGTGCTATGAAGCCCAATGAGTTTATATCTTCTGAATATTAAACCATTCTTGCTATCTTTGACTTCATATTTCTTTGTCATTAACAGAGCTCATTGTTTGACTAGACCAATAATCTCATCACATACTAAGTTGAACAATGTAGATTGTAGGCTACCATTCACCCCGCTCTGTATGTAAAGTAGCAGTGCCACACAGGATCAGAGGTAGCTTTCCACCTGTAAGCATTGGAAACTAGTTTTAGAGTTGTGGTTTGATTGTTTTGGGTTTTGATTTTGGTGTTGGTTGGTTGGTTGGTTGTTTTCCATGACTCTGCATGCTTATACTAAGGAGTTTGTGGTATTTGTGCACCTAGATTAAGAGCAGACATCTTCTCTAGTCTTAGAGTGAGAACTACTCAGCCCAGCACAAGTGCAATGAACACAGGAGGGACTGTGAAGAGGGACTGCATATGGAGGGATTAGATGAAGTACAACATTCTGTCTTCATGTTATGAGGACATGGGAAACCAGCACACCTACCATAGCACACAGCCAACACTTCATCCAAGGAGAACACCTCTGCTCAGTTTCTGCCCACTGGAGACACATAACTGTGGGGCTGTGCTTCTGAGTCATTCCCTGGCACAACCCCCTCCTCACTTGGCTGTGTGGCACATTCCTGTCTAACAACTGTGTATCTGCTTATGAAGAACAGCTGTGTTTCAGCTTTGCAAAGACTTTGCACTGCCTCAGTACCCTTGGGAGTACTGTGTCTTGAAGGAGGCAGGGCTTCTGTTTAACACACATTGTCCCGGCAGAACAAAGAAGCTGCAGCGCTGACAAAGACAAACCAAAGTCCTATAGAAAAGCAACGTGGCTAGAACTCTTGTCCACACAGCTGTATTCTAACCGCCTGCCTGCCATCAGTCCTCTGTATAATTCTTGGATCATTACTTCATCCTTATGTGCTATTTAGGATGCAAGTTCTTCAGGGCAAAGACTTACTTCAGTTTTATATTTCACAATTCCTGGGGCTGGAGACCACTTAGGTTCTCCAGACCTTCTATAACACAAGCAGTAATAGAATAACTTCTATACAAAGATTCACAGTTATATAGCAAAAGAACATAAAGTGTCTCATTTTGCAGCTACATGTTGATCATGCAATACAGATTTCTCTATTCATAGAAAGCTGTATTTCTCATTTTACTGTAACTCATAAGAGAATCAATTCACATATAATCCTCCTATATGTAATTTACAAATGCAGATTAAAATATAGTGTTTTAGCAAATCATTTCTTCTTGCTCCCCGTGCAGCCTGAAGAACAGTCCTAATATGTAAGCAGGGCTTTGCAGTGAGCTATGATGGGACTCATTGCCACATGCTGTCTGCCTTCATTAATCGCTATGGTCCTGCTGCTTCAGGCCTTAGGAAGCCTTGTGGATTTCATACATAAATTACTTAATGAAACCATATCACTTTAAAAAACAAACTCTAGCAACCATATCACAGTAGTAATTAAAATGTATAAATTTCACCTTATGTTACAGGACAGGTCTCCAGAACTGCTTCATGCACTTCGTGCTGTCTGGTCAATAAAGGCACCCAAGAGCTTCTGCAAGTGAACAAGCCCAGACTCTGATTTACTTCTGCCTACAGAATCCTCTCTTCTGTGTTGCAAAGATCCGTTAGACTTAATAAAATGGAATGTGACCTTTAAATTGTGGTTCTGAGTGTGCTCACGGAGAATATAGGAAGCAATCACATTATTTATATTAAAAATGTGTGGCAGCCTTCCTATTTGTGTACCTACAACCTTCTGGTAGTGATGGACACATTTTTTGCTGTAACAAGGAAATAAAAGATGGGTGTGGGCTACTTGTGTATGCCTTGGGTGGGAAGAATGAATTATAAAATCTGTTGCATGCTACAACATAGCTATGCTGGAAATGCTATGGTAAACCAACGCCCAGTTGTTAAACTTAAAGACAACCAACTGTGTGAGCTACAACATAAGAAAACAGGAAACTTAAAACAAAAAATGAGGCTAGAACATGGTCATAAAAATTTGAAATCTCAAGGAGCAGTAAAAACAAAATCCGTGATGAGGCCTGAAGAGCAGGATGGAAGGATTAGCTTTGCTTTTCATTCCATACTAGAAATCCCAATACAGTACTTCCCATTGACAAAGAACTGTTATCTTGCCAGGAGGAGACTAACCTTTGTCATAACAAACATTGGTAGGTTACATACTTCTCAAAGGGAAGAAGTATCATGTAATGTTTGAATTCTTTTGGCCTTTTGAAAGAGAGAACTCTCTCAGCAAAGTGTGAACACAAAATTCCCAGGCTTACAGGGAAGCCACCTCGGGGAGATTGTGATAAACTATAAGACAAACCATGAAGAGAGATTGTTAACCATCATTCCTTATTTTACACAGTTTCAGGGATGAGATCTCTGTCCCTGTCACAGAGAAGATCACAGAGTACAGGAGTAACCATAAACAAATACTCTGAATGCACTCTTGTAAAGTGGAGGAAGATGGTTGGTGTATTTTGAGGAACCTGGCTTGATCACAGCAGTCTTGGAATCACAAAGCTGAATTCACAAACCCTGAAAAGCTAATTGCAGGTCCTACCTCTTTTCCTTCTATTCTCCCATGTATTAACTGTGGAATAATTAAAGCCTCCAGATTTATTTTTTTTTTAATGAATGACCTTTCCATAAGGTGCAGCAACTTAAAACTCTTGCCTAAAATCTGCAGATGAGGAGAAAATGAAGAAAACTGGAATATCTCTGTAACATAACCTACCAAACGCAGCCGGTAAGTCTAGAGCAAAAATATTTTTATGCCAGATATATCTAATAGTCCAGATGGCCAGACAGGTCCCATGACAGCTATTTTATTGAGGAGGACTATAACAGATTTGAAAAATAGCCTACAATCAAATATATACATACACATACATATAGATTTATATATATCAAACTACATAATGTGAGATCCAATTCTGGGGTCTTCAGTGAGTTTTCATTCACTGAATCCAATGTGAGTGCCTAAAAAAAGCTATACAAGAATCTCACGGTACAAATTGTACCTTTCAATATTTAAGCCAAACTCCTTTCAATTCAAAAGCTACTTGGTAAAACTGACCGATCCATACTGCTTTGCCAAAACAAAGTCATTCTTCTAGAACATTTGTGTTGGTCTACATTTTCCTTTCCATGAAATTGTTGTTTATAAAAATAAACAGAGACCAGATTAAAATTAAAATTTGAGTTTCAGTATTGAAGTTGTAAACATTAAAAAATATAATACAATTCCTTGTTTAAGTAGAATTACAGAATTGATTTGTTTGTTTAAGTCGAAACCACTGATCAATGGAGTTACACTAAATATATACTGTAACTGAAATGAGTACAGTCACAAAACAAAAACCTCCAAATTTCCCACAGAAAATAATAGCTATCAATAAACTATAGTTGGGCTATGCAGCTCTGCTCACCAGCCAAGCAAAATATATATATCTCCCTGTATATTGAAGTATATACAGAGTACACAGGGATATACTCAGCTAACCAGTCAAGCTTTCAATATACTAGGGATAGAACATGTCCACACTTCTCCTGTCTCCAGGTTTCTCCTGGATATTCTTTTCCCATGGAAACTGAAAATTTTGGATATTTGTCTTCGATTTCTAAATGCTTGGCAGAAACACCAAAGCCGTAGCTCCAACCCTGTTGCCAGACGTCTGGAAATGCAGACACGTAGACACCATGAGTTCATATCAATTCCATAGCACATGCACAAGGGGTCCAAACACACTCAGACAAAGCATGAACAAAAGGTCTGATTTTTAGGAAGCGCTGGACACATTGATCATACTTGTGAGAGTTTATGCCTATCTGCTGGTATTGTAATAGGTTACTGTACACTTGGCAAGTAAGGGCACATGCTTTAATTCATTATGACACTTGTGTATGGCTTTATTTTTAAACCTATACCTTTACATATTCATCCCTTTTCCAATTTTTCATGAAACATGTTAATTATCTTCTTTTGAGAGATTTTGAACCAAATCTTCTAGCAGGTTCCAGCATTTTATACCTACTTTTGCAGATATAATAGATTACCATGTTCGATTTGTCTTTTGCAAATGCATGGATTTTTTCCTGGTGCCAGCTGAGTATGCATACAAAATGAAAAGAACAAAATTGTAAGCCAGGTGGAGAAATGTGGCTATCAAGCATAAGAAATGATCTCCACTTAATTTAAATTTGGAAATTAGGCTTGAGGCTGTAAATTCTATTTCTTGCAAATACAAGTAATATTTCCAGAAAAAAATCTACTTGAGTTAGTCATCCAAAATCGATGCTGTACAAATGGGAGCTTCATAAAGCATAGCCTGGTATCTCTTGGAAGTCAGTTGGAAGGAAGAAATCATCCTGTACAAACAGAACAACATTCCACAGATTTTTAGGGGGAAAAAAATGAAAACTAGGGCTGAACAGATAGAACAGAATCTTAAGCAAAGTCCCATATAACCAGGAATATACAATACTTTTTCATCTTGTGCCTTTTCATTTAACACATGATGGGTGCACACACCTACAAAACGATGAAGGACGGTGTGATTACTATTCAGATTCTTTTTAGCCTTGGTCAATATAGTGTATCAGCTGTAAGGATACCAGCTCCTCGTATTGGATGGGATGAGGACAGCACAAAGTCAGAGAACTCTTGAACTGAAATAGCCCCAGCTCACCAGCCCACGTAGCACAAAGTATGAGCCAGGATGTGCAGTTAGACTGGAATTAAACTTGCGCAGCAGAAGCCAGAGACACAATGCAATTTATTTTACTAGGGCATCCTTCTCTTCCCCAAGTTTTACACATTGGTTCACACAGGTACAGTGTCTAAATGCCACTTGCAGAGAAGTCTTCCCTAGGTAATGTCAGAGACAGGAAGGGCCAAGGTTCCAAACGAGTAAAACAATACAAGAGAAAAATCTTCCATGAAGCTAATATGGATAGCAAACACCTCTTTGTGAATGAAGGAATTGAGGAATCAAAGAAGAAAATGGAGGAATTCGGAGAACAGAATAGAGACATCACCTGTCAGAAGTTTTGAAAGCAAGGAATGAAGTTCCAAGCTTAATCGAGATATTTTAAGGTAGGCAAAGGAAGATAGGTCCACTGTGACTGAGTTCTCTGAAGTGAGAAAGCATGCTGCCAACCACATTTGGGGCAGATGATGCTAAGAATGTAGAAGGAACATTGCTGATTGAATTACAGTATATTCAAATGAAGAGGCCAAGCTATATTTGAATCACCACATGTTACAGAGACTGTAACAGACAAACTTATGTTCAGGAAGGAGCTTTGAGGAAAACGTATTTCTGCATCCTGGCTGCAATGCACCTTTCTTAGGAGGTAAGGTCTCATAAAAGGTCACAGGAAGGTCTAAATCCCAAAACCCATATGGAATATGATAAAAGGAAACCTACTACCACAAATCAGAAGCAATATCCTCTTTAAACTGGGAACTTTCTGGGTTTGTTCTTGGCCTGATTTACATCCCACAGGGTTGTTTGTGCTGCATAGTTTTAAAAATACATAAACAAGAGGTGCATATGACTTATTTCCATTATTTTAAAAGTGTTGATTTTTTTTTCTAGTTTCCTGATCCAATAGATTGCACAAATGGCACAATTTGTGCTAGCTCTACTAGATCTTGAATACTTTCCTTATTCCGGAAACAATTTCCTTTCTTTTACAGCTTGAGATGTTGATTTAGCAATAATTATAGATACACAAATTTATGGGTGTGAATAATCCCATTGATGTCAATATAGTTGTTCAAACGTGTAAACTTAAGCATGTGCATTGCCAGGAGTAGAGACTGGGTTGCAATCGAAGAAAATGGATCATTATTTAAAACGTAAGTTTCTGATCAATATTTTAATATGATGACATGGTTCCAGAAAGCAGAAATTATTACCTGATACTTAGGAATATTAACTAGTACTAATTTTACTACTTGGAAAACTAGTGAAGAAGTTTGATCAAATAGTGATCTTTATGTTAAGTCTGCTGTATTTTAACTCTAGCACTCCTAAAATCACAGTAGGATCTCAGTGATTTCCTAAGTAGAATACAAGGCACACAAGCATTTATGCTCATTGTTGATGACAATGCCTGATTATTTAAAATAAATTTTGAAAATTGAAAAGTTTCTTCCTTGATATTTCTGTTGTCCAGAAGAATATAAAATAAGACAATACAGATCACTAGATCAGTCATTCAAAGTCTGTCATTCTCTCAGCATCTAATTGCCAAGGACATCACAAGAAACAAGTACTCATTCTTCCTACTAACCATTCAGGACCCAGTTTGACTGACCCCTGAATCATACAATTTTTTTCACCATTATTTTCATGCCAGCACAAAACATCAGATATCAGCAAAGAAGGAACACTTCTGACAAGAGAATAAAGAATGATGCAGAGTAGGGAGTAGCAGGGGGTGTTATACTGGGCCTATTCAGAGCCTGGTGAGCAATCATTTTGTGTTAGTAACATGAAAAACTGTTAAAGGTCAGGTTGATCGTCAAACGTCAGTCGTACTAATTTCATTGGACTGATTCCTGAGGTTCCTGACTCACTTTTTATTCCAGCAAAACCAAAGTCTCAAGGGGAGGAAAAAATTTTTTGCAGCATAAATGTTGGACCGGGAATGAAGAACTGGTTTCAGCTCACTCTTTCACAAACAGGATTCCTCTCTTGTTTCAGGAGAATCACTTCACCTCCCTTGCCACAGATATCCATCTACAGACAGCAACACTGATCTGTCTTCTCCTCAGTTCCTGGTACGTACCTGTGCTCAGCACAAGACAGCTCAAGCACAGTCAGGCTTGAACCTCATTGGAGCCTGCCAATGTAAGCCAGTATAAAAAATACCAATATCTATGGTGCAGTTATTCACACAGGAGGCATACTAACGAAGTACCGCTGCCTTGGCATCTGCTACTGCCATTGGCAGAGACTGGATACTGGGATTGATGGGCATTTGAGCTGACACAGTACAGCTGTTCCTATGTTCTTGTGTTTCTACAAGGTCTTAAAAACATATGTTTTCTTTTTGGTTTTAAATACTCATCTTTGACCCAACAATGCACTGAATAACTTGTACAAATAGATGAGCTTACCTTCCAATATACAGAGACCTGAAGACTTTCATGTCCTCTATAAATTGTTTCCAAATTAACCGCTTAATTAACTACAACCACAGTGAGAAAACAGAAATGGACACCCCCCCCCCCAAAAAAAAAAAAAAGAAAAAAAAAAAAAGAAAAGAAAATCTGGTCTGTAAAAGGTGATGGGGTGATGGTGAATTACGGGAAATACCACTTTCAATCAAGAAAGCATACGAAAATCCTGAATCTGATTTTCCAAATTTCATTAAAGCCACTGGAACTGTATGTTTTAAATGAGACCACTACTAGAACCAGGTCATAATTTTTAATGGAAAATCATCCAGTGTGTGCCCCTACCTGAGGTTTGTAAGTGACCTAAGTTTATAAAACTCACAGTATTTCAAGTTTCATGGCTGAATACTTCCTTTAAGTTCTTTCTTACAGCAAACCTGGATAGGATAAAAAATGTACAACAAGAGCTGTGACACTACTACCTGAAGAAGGAAAACATCCATCTACAGTTAAAGAAATCCAGAATAGTCCCATCATCACTAACTGGTCGATAGCCTCCTTTAGTGAAATTATTGTTATTGTGTTTCCTATGGAGAAATCGAAGTAAGAAACAGATGTCTCTTTCTTTTCTGTAAATTCAAACCCAACTGAAGTGACAGATGAATAGCAGTAAAGGAGCTATTCTGAGAACTCTCACATACAATGTATGGAAACCACTTCCTTCGTTTGCAGGTGTTTGGATTGCTTTCTCATGTGGACTATGACCAATAATTGTGCCACTGGGAAAAACAAAAAATAAAGCAAAGCACACAACTCTCACCTACCTCAAAATACATTTATAAAGCTAAGAAAAACTTTTATTACAGATGCCTCCAATGAAATCCTTGAAATTTTGTCACTGTTACATCAATAAATTTAGCACATATCTACCACCAATCATTCTGGGAAAGGAAATTTTTAGCAAGAGCCAACTATAAGATGTAATATCATCATTGTATACTTCAATACTGCATCTCCAAATTTTGTACTATAGTGCTTCCTTTCTGCATTTTCTTGTACTTGAGCTATAACAATAAAATGTAAGTATTTTACAGGGCAGTCAGCAGGGGCCCTGACCATCGATGTCAGGGTCAAGTTGCTTAGCCCAAAGTGAATGAGAGAACCAAGGAAAATATTGTTGGGGATTTGCCACCTTACTCATAAACTCATTACTAAAATGTGTGACAAAACAAACACAAAAAAGTTTAAGAGGTAAAGAAATTATATATCCTCCTATAATTGTGTGCCTCCTCAAAGAAAGGGCCCTTTGAAAAGAAAGGAATAGGTAACCCAGCAAGCAATTTTTTTTCCTGTTCTTGTAGATATTCTAAGCACATATGATTAAGAGTTTGTTGTCCCCAAAATCCTTGTTTGTGTAGTAGATTAAAAGCATCCAGATGTCACCAAAAATATCTGCCCTGTTCTGTAGTCTGTACTGTACGTCACTCGTTCATATGCTGCTGAGTTTGACATTGATTCAACAAACCAGCAACAGATGGTTGAATTCTATACTTCCAGTATCTTAGTTTAATTCTTTTTTTAGGAGATATTGGGGCAATTCTTCTCTGCATTTTATTTAGGCTAGAAAGTACATTCATTCACTGCAGAAATATTTCATATACAGAGGATGGGAAAGATTTGTAATGAGATTTTTTTTAAAATCTCAGAATTTTATAGTTTTTCTTTTTATTTAAGCCTAGAAGCCAAAATTCATTACAGCACTACCCTTCCAGGGACTAGATTTTATTTTTGGAGTGTAAAGCAACCTGCAAATTTATGGGTGCTATATAAATAAATAATCCAGTATTATTTTTGTAACTCCAAAGCATGTTGGCTTTTTCAAGTCCACATGATGAATCTGGACTTGGGCCCAGGGTTTTTGGAACAACTTACATTATTGTTGCACTGGTACAAGGCAATTCTATGGGTACAAATACACTGAAAACTCAGAAATTCCTTGAGCAAAGGGGGGGCTGGGGCATTTTCCACAGATGTAAATATGTCTTCCCTGAACATGATTTGGCCTTAATTAATTAATTAATTAATTAATCTACTTCCAGTTGTCAAAGGATTTTAGGATATCACAAGACTTCTTCGTTTAAGTCAAATCAGCCCTCTCTGCAGAAGATTGCTATGACTTTGATTTTATTTTTTGTTAGAGCTCTGAGAAGCAATAATCTGATGGTTTTTCAGAGAAGGATTTAACAAGTTCAGCATTAAGGTTCTTAACTGAAAACACTGCCAAAATTGTGATCTACCCAGCCCTTTTTGTTCCAATTTGAAGGAAGAGACAAATCTTTTTTTTTTTTTTTTTTCTCTAACAGGATCTTCATCCCACAGAATCTTGATGCTGTTTGCACAGTTCAATCTTTGTTCAACTTACTAATTAAAGTTTCTCGTAATGAAGGGTCACATATTCATCTGATCTTGCTTCATTAGCATTCAGCAGAGTTACTCCAGAAAATAGTTTAGCCCATGAACTTTTAATTAGCTTCCTAACAAAAGACCCCTTTTTCCATGCATAAGTTCATCTCTAACAGAACATAATATGGAATTACCTTAACCTAATAGGTATTCTTCACAATGGCACACTCTTTATAGTACATTAAGCATTGTTGGAAAAGATTTGAGTTGGAGAAGAGGTAGCTCATGCAGATCCGACACGATTAAGAGGCAAAAGACAGGCTTTCAAAACAAAACGTATACAGCTCATCCAAAACCCGGAGGAAGTACTAATGTTGCAGAAGAGAGGGTAAACACTAATGGGGGAGGAAAACAGCATTTCATGGCAAATTCAAATATCTCCAAAACTCCACAAAAGGTTATAAGATTTTTGAATAAGGAAGTGTTAACAAGAGATCAAGATTTTGGAACCCTCAGTCCTTTCAATACCAGCTGTGACTCATGCATCTCCATTGGTTACTTTCAGTGAGGTTACTTCCATTACCTTCATTGCATTGAAGCCATTAAATCCCTTTCTTGTTCTGTGACCTTAGAGATTTCCCTACGAACCATTTAAGAACAATTTAACCACTTAATAGCAAATCTTCTGGAATGATCCATATTGGCACCAATGGATTTATGTAGAAGTAAGAATTTAGGTTTCTGTCCTTCATTAATTCCACCAATGAAACGGAAAACCTTACCTCATAGAGCTATTCAGGCACTAAATAAATTAACTTTGCCTAGAGATGAGAACCTGATTCTTTCACAACTTACAACTGTATAAATCAGGGCTAAATACAATAAAGTTTCAGTGATATTAAAGTCTTCCTGGTGCTTTTACAATAACCATTACCTAAGCAATGATATGTGAAAAATTAAATACGAGATAGTGACTAGCACTGTAACAGACTTTCCAAGTCCCCTTCCTCACTGGAAATACAAAATGCTGAGTTTATTTTACTTATTTGAATATTTCCCTTCCAGAGTACACAGCTGAAGGACCAGGATTGCTTTCTGCTGAGATATGAATTTCTCACAAATTAATTTACTCCTTAGCAATGTTCTCTGACCAAATTAGAAGACTTGCCAAGTTTTCACTGGCAGGTAATACTGTTAAGTACAGTAAGCCAGTATTCCTGTGCAAGGTTACTATCATAACATGCTTTTCTAAAATGTTTGCCAGTTTCTTGCTACAACTCTACCCAGTTATTTTAAGGAAAAACACATACCAGCATTTTTGTAACAGTAGAAATTTGGGCTCAATAGAAATTCAGGTCTTAATCCTACAAATTTTACTCACTAATATTCTTATTGGCTTCAAAGAGAATGCTTACATGAATATGTCCCAGTGAGCTGAGAATCATAGCACTTTACACTTTGTCAATTTGACCTAGGATTCAAATCTCCATTTTGCCACTGGTTGCCTCTGGGACTGAAATGCATCTTAAAACCAGGTAGACTACTTAACCAGGGATTAAGGGATGGAAGTTTTTCTCTTAACTAGTTCCACCTAAAAGTCAATGCCCACTGTGCAGATTCCCTCTACAATCAAAGAGCAGAAATAAGAGTATCTGGAGAAAGATTCAGCACAGATATGATATCTCTGACGAAAGTCCCAGTGATGCTTTAAAATATCCCTGTTCCCAGCTCTCTGCCCTTGACCTTTTAGGAAACCATTCTGAAACTACAGACAGCACCTCACTCATCTTTTCAAAATCTAGTACATCAGCTTAAAATATGGAGTGAGGTGATTTTGCTTTTCCAGTCCAATTTCAACCTGGTACCCTCAGGCTACAGAGCAGAAAGAGAGCTGGAAGATGAATGTCCAAAGCTGCCTTAGTGAGAGTCACTAAAAAACTCAGAATAAAAACTAGAAAACTAGTCACTCTTGCTGAAAGCATATACATTTCTGCGCTTCATTTGTAGAGGTATAAAACAGAGGTGACAGGTACTCTCTGTCTCACAGGAGTGGTATAAATATAAAAGCATTGAAGAGGGTGAGGTGCTATATGTTAGAGTAATGACAACTGTAGGAGCATCACAATCCTTAGTTTTTCCACTAAGAATACTATGATTGGCAAAGAAAAAAATATTTTCTTTATTAAAGACTTCAGAAGAAAATGCATAAAGTATTAAGATTTTTTCTAAGTACTTCTAGCTGAAAAAAGACAATTCCAACTAGCCATGGTCATCAAAACAGTTTTAAGCTGAGAGATGTCTTTGGCTCATGTGCTAGCACCAGTGAGGTACAAACAGTATCTCAGGCAACATGGACTGCTTTCTGGAAAATATACCTGATCCTGAAAAGCCGTTGAAGTGGTTTTCTTGTATGCTATGCCCACAAGCAGCTTTAGCATCCATCATAATGCAGTTCCGAAAACGTGGATTACAAAATAGCTATGAGAGACTTACCTGAATGTAGCTTTAACCCCAGCAGTTTAATAAACAGTTAGAAAAAGATCGTTTCATTGTAAACTCTTTACTGAAAATATATAGACCAATTATGATAAACATATGCATCCTTTAAAGTAATTGCTTTTCTAATGGGTCTTGAAAAGTCTCTGTGCTGTATATTCTATGAGAGCTAAGAACAAAAGTTATATTTATATTTCCTAGTGCATGTTATCCTTTACTTACTGGTACATCAACTTTTTCATATACCAGTAATATACCTTTGATTGAAGAACCACACTTAAAATATCTACATTATTTTTAACACTGTAGTGGATCCTACTGTCCTCATTTCTGATCAGGGCTTCATTCATCTAGCTTCTTCACAAACACAGAGATGTAGTCCAAGTGTTTGTGCAGTTAACAGGAAGAAGAATGTGCAATTTGCAGATATTTGCAGTGTATTCAGTTCTACTGTGCTCACCTGCCCCTAACCCAAGAATCATTAGAAGGCAACTCATTTAAAATAATTTTCTTTTCAAAAATAGCTTGTCAAAGTACTACGCGTTCCCTGGAACTACCTCTGGCCAAAGATAGATGTCCATAAAGTTTAGCCTGTTTATTTTCAGGGTTTAAAAAATAAGCCCTTCAATTATCTAATGGTTTATTGAGTATCTCAAGACATCACATGGCCTGTAAATCACAGACTAACTCTGAGTGGGTTGATATTACAAATAAAATAATTCTCTATCTTCTTATAAAACAAACCTAAAACATTTTAAGAAAGTAAAGACAACATAACACATTGCCTGGAGACCCCCATGTAAACCACCGTCTCCAAATAATTTCAATTTCTAGACAACACATTTTCAATCACTACAGTAACTCTCAGGCTGAATTCATCTGTTCCAGAAATTCTTGTACTCACTTTCAGCTCAAAGCTGAAATTCCCTGTTTTTTTGTATAGTCAGTGTTGCTTCTGGCTCAATGTCATACTGTCTTACTCAAAAGTAGAGTCAGATGGGAAAAACAACTCAGTAATTAACCAGCAATTTGTAGAAGAGGTAAAATATCTTCATAGTAGGGGTATAATGGAATCATTATTGAAAGCTGCCTAAAAGCACTACATGAAAACAGAGAGAAAGATGTTTGACCTCAACCATACCAATTGCACAAATAAAGCCTTAATAATAGCTTGCAATCACACTTGGCTGGGCATTATTTCCCAGACACGCAAGGTCTGCATTACAGGGCCAGAAGCAATGACTCACTCTGCCAGCTGCTGTGAAGGCACAGGGCAGCTTGTTATTCTGTCATAAGTTGTTTTGTGCATGCTGTAAAAGCTTCTATACATCTGATCCCTCAAGAAAACATTCTCTCTGTAAGCAAAAAGGCAGGTAGTTTTCCTATTTCTGAAACATCATTTAATTTTTTAAGGTGGAAAAAATATATTTTATTCAAAGAAAAAAGAATACTCAAAGGTCTTCTCTTCTTAAAGACATGATCAAAAAAAAACCCAACCCAAACTGGGCAGAGGGTGGGGGGAGGAACACTTTACACCCAAAGGCAACACAAATGCATACATTCAGTAGTGTGAGCATCTGCATCCATCAGCACTGCAGGCTGTGTATCACTGTGCAGTTCTGAACTTTAAAAAAAGCACACAATGCTAAAAGCCTCTAGGTCTTTTCTATACCAGCTCTTGCCTAGACCATCAGCTGTTAAATTTTCACAAGTTAAAAGTGGAAACTGGAGAGCCAGCCTTCCATTTCTATGATCAAAGACTCTGGCTAAGACTGTCTATTATTTCTGTTATTTGTGTCAGCAAAAGACTTAAGGTCAACATTACTGTTCAAAGCCTATGTTAGTCCACCCATATGATCACTTGCATGTTTTATAGCCTGCTTTTCTCATGTCTGTGCCTTTTTGCCCTCACATAATATCTGTTATTTTCTCTTACCTGTTTGAGAGGTATGACATTGGTCACAATTTTAGCAAAAGGCACAAGTATATCTGCAATGGCTCTTCAAAGTTTGGAAATGAGCAATCATAATTTAGCAATTGTCTTAAACATTACACAACTTCTCTGAACATCTTAATTTTTCACAGTTTGTCTGAGCTTCTCAAAGATTGGCTTACCTTAGGCAATTTCGGGATTCCTTGTTTCTGAACTGCCTGAAGATCAGCCTCTCTTTTGACATGATGACATTGCTGAGTCTGATCCTGGATAGCACCCAGACTTTTAGAGGAGCAGTCTATGTTGGAAATATTTTGCAATAGCTTCTTAAACATTCAGAGGGAAATTGGCAATATATCATGTTGCAAAGTATAAGATAAGGGTCTTAGTTTTTCTGACATGTATCATCTGGCCCTTCAGTCTGCTCCTTTCAGTAAGCAAGCATGGCAGCACTCAATCTCTTCAGAAAAGCTACTGCTGTTTTCAGTAGTTTTCAAGATTTCTGATTTTCCACTGACATTCTCTTCAGATCACATACTACATTCACAGCTCTTCAGTATCTTAGGAAAATTGAGTGAGATCTAGTGGAGTTCAAAAGCTTGTACTTGTGTCTCTCTAAAGAGGCAAAATCACAGACAAAACTTTCTTGCTGGACCATATGAGCTAGTCGCTATATGCTGAAGGTGAGGAAAGATGGTCCCTTTGGAGCACACAAATCCAGGATTGTCAGCTGTACAATTTTCTTTCAACATTTGAAAAATTTCAATATTTTCATTTGGGACTGACCACTGTCAGAGGTATGTTTTAGACTAGCTGGCCCATAGTCATTCCAATGTAATGGCACACTTCTAGTCTTAGCTTTATAATTGGTTTATTTGTAGTTTTATCAGATGTGCTGTCGTCTCATGCTGTAACGAACTTCAGAACTTTTAGCTTCCACAAGAAAAGTTTGTTTGTTTGTTTGTTTTTCTGGGGTTAGCAGCTGAGGTTTGGGCATCATCTAACACCAGTTTCCCCAGTGCCACAGAAAATAACACGCTACAGATGAGTAATATCTGAGCTTTGAAGTTTAAGTTTCTGGTTAACTTCTTCAGAACCAGGGTAGTTGAAGCAATAATTTTGCAGATTTTGGCAGAAGTAGTATGGAGCTACTCTGGAGCTTAGTGCATTTTCTATTTATCAACTTGAAACTGAAGATGCAGAGGAAGCAAGTTGCACAGGGGTGATTCTCACATAAAAGGACTATTGTACCATTGCAAAATTGCATGTGACCCAATTCTGAGTACAAAGCATCAGGAAAGTGCAAAGAATGCTGAGATGGCAAATTCACAACCAGAAAACTTCAGATGTTTTCCTGAAAGTTAAAAAAAAAAAAAAAAAGGAGTGAGAGGAAAAGTCAATGAATGAAATTACTCTGAAGCTGTTTATGATTAAACCCTAGCAACGAAGTATTGAGGTACATCTTCAGTTAAACTAGGAATATGTGTAGAAGAATCCCATCTTAGTTGTTCACAGCAGCTGAATGCCTAAATCCATACATACAATCGAGTTGATGTAATAACATTTATCATGCTTGTTATTTATGTCAACGGTTAGACATGATCTGCTCTGATCTAGTCTTATCTGTTCTTATTCTGGCGTGATGTAGAATAGTACAAATCACATTCATTGCAACACTGCTAGAACATGAAAATCCAGTACTAATTATGCAACTATAAATAAATACCGTGAATGGAACAATTAGAACCACATATCTCTAAGCTTCTCCACATCAAAAATATGGTAGATACCTGTTTGTATTTGAACACACAATAAAAGCAAACGCTTAAGAAGTCACAGATTTTGCAAGTCTCTCCATTTGCAGCTACATAAAATTTCAGACTGTAAAGTTTGTTGTGTGTTTAAACATGATACAGACACACCTGGAAACAAGAAGACACAGCTGAGGCACACAGAACTGCTCCCCTGCATCTGACCTCAGTAGGAACTTTGCTGGAGTAAATGTGAAACATTTCAAGATATGAGCCAGTTTGTGTCTGAAGATGTCTTCATGTCATGGCTTTCAGGTAAGTTTCTCTTTAATTAAAGATTTTAAATAATTTTAAAAGGCTGTAGGATGTTGGCCCATTGCATACCTATCTTAACATTTATTGCTTTTGCAGTGACCTGTAGAACCTAAGGTAATAAAGTAGAAGGCTTAAGAAAAAAGAATAATAAAAATATTTTTACAATTATTATTTTTGTGTCACATAAAGAGTGTCTTGCCTATAACACAACATACATACATTTCTCTAATGGTACCCAGTTTGCACCTCACTTTGTAGCACAATATAGTTCTGTAATTTAACAGAGATGCCAGAAAAGATACACATAAAACTGAGTCATAAACACTCCCCCAAATGCAACACCATAAACAATCTTATGACATCAAAATTACAATGTAGTGGGCAGTACTTTGTGGTCTCTGTGGTGCCTGCCAAGAAAACCACAAAGCTTGTAACATTTGTAGTCTCTCATTCATTCCAACACTCGTTCATTCAGGTCTCCCTCACCCACATCTCTGACCAGCTGCTAAGAAACTTGCCATGTGATGAGATAGGGCCTCATAACGGGCCGGGTTCCTTTCAAACCATTATAGAGAAACAGACCGTTCCTACTTGCACCAGCTCTGGCAGAAGTCCAGGTGTAAACATTATCAAGGGTGGAGTCATTCCCATTATTTACAAACAGGAAAAGCTTTTTGTTGAGCCTCTTTCCAAACTCATGCTTTTACCTTTTTGCCTTCAGTTGTATTATTGCCTGCTATGTCTCCTGCCAGATTGTCCCCATAAATGAGGGAAAATTTCCTCATTGCACACCAAACTACACACTAACAGGAAAGCAGATCTAGTTCCTCCCACTGCTAAAATTCACTAGCCTGAACATTTCAAATTTAAGATAATTCTGCTGTGCCTTTGGCCAGCAATGCAAAAAAAATGGCAGTTTTACACCAATGAAATCACAATAGATATTCAAAATCATTTTGCAGGAACCTTTTCTCTGATTCATCAGAAATAATTCTCTATCCTACACATATTTTGATTTCAAGTATAGATTACAGTTAGTATTTCATACGCGGTGGTGTCTGCTTTCAGATCTTTAGACCAGAAACACAGGAAGCTTTTAGTCAATGAAAAAAAGGAATGTACACAAATGCAAGTGTAGAAATGTACGGTATTATGTCTCTCAGTTCTCCAGGTGACCTCGCTCTTGTCTACATTAGATCTAGAAAGTTCAGAATAGCTGCAGGTGGGCTAAAAAAACTTTATATGCATCTTGTAGATTTAGAAATACTTCCTTCCCTTTACTTTGATTTCAGAAAAGTTGAAATTTTTAGACATTCTTTTCTTGTCTTGTTACTGATGAAACACTTCTGTGGCTGCCTTGCTGCTTCCAGCAATATTGGTTTTTTTCTTCTTTTGTTTTGTCTCCTTCTCAAATGTTCTGTCCTTTGCCACACTGTTTATTGTTTCATAATTTTAAGATGAATTCATGGAACTGAAAACAAAGTGATTCATATGCAGGATCTTCCCAAGGTCAAAGCTAAAACCAACTACAACCAAGAGTACAATCCTTCAGGGCCCACATGCTGGCAACGATGTCTCACCACTGTCAGAAGCAGGGAGCAATGCAAGCTTTTCTACTTCACACCAATGTTGAAGGTTACTTCAAAAGTTCCTAATTCAGAATTTCCAGCAAAAAGTCTGCCCAATCTAAGCAAAATGTTTCTGTTCAGAACCAGTTTCTGGTGTGCTAACTCAAGCTGATTGGCACATTAACCCTCAGAAAGGCCAGTGGAAAACGGTGGAATAAATCCTGAAGGCGGCAGGCAGCATGACTAACCACATCAGGCTATATAGGTGTTGCATTAGGAACAGAGGTGCAGAATGGGAGCTGGATTTCCCAAGCCCTAAAATTTCTGTATATGAGAATTTTCTTGTGTAATCTGTTGCTATTCTAGCAACAGGACTTTCTCAGTTTCCACTTGTCTTTGTAAAGAACAACAAAACCAAAGCAAGCCAGTATTTATGCCAGTGACCTGAGTGGATCTCTCACATCCCAGATAAGCACATTAAATGGGTACAGTTCTTACTATTGGAAAAATATATTTCAAATTACCTTGTGCACATTTATCTTAGCAGAATAAAGCAGGAGGGAATTCAATACAAATTAGGCAAACATTATTGTGGAATGATTTTCTACATCACTTGAATTCAGATAAAACTAGAACAAGAAGTAAAAATTACTCTCAACTGCTTTGAGAAGAATGAATATTAGGGAAGAAGGGGGAAGGCATTTAAAACTCCAAAATAGAAATAAACTCTAATCCAATACACACTACAGCTAAAATTTGATCAGCTGTTGAGGATTTCTATGAAATAGAGAAGTATCTTTATTCTAAAGATTATCCTGTTCTTTTCCTGCAGACAGCCCTCTTCAAGGCATTTACTTCACACAAAAATGCCTTGTATTGATAATGAAATTCAGTGACAAACCTGTGGGTTCTCCAAAGACAGATTGCACCTTTTGGTGAATTATTGTGTCTCCTAAAATGTGAACACAGACCATTTTGCTCAACAATTCAAACAGATGTCAGGAACATGGTAGGTTTATGCATACTATTTCTTTTGCATAACACAGACTGCAGTAACATGTAGAAGTATCTCTTTTTAAAATGGATTTTTTATTAATTTTTCCAAGATTCAACACCATAATTCAAGTAATATAAAAGACACAAAGCTCTGAAATCACACAAAGAACTCCAATAAGCTGCTATTATGCCTTGAAATTTATGAGATTCATATAAAGCTCTTTGCATTACAGAAACAATTTTACCAAGATTGCATACAAAGTTTGATACTTAACTCTGACTGTGTTACATTATTCTCTGTTAGAAAGCAACGCCTGGGTATTTTTCTTCAGCATTAAAACAAATTTGACAGAATTCAGTGATGCATAGAGTCAAACAATCATCCTTTTACCTTCAAAGAATCTTCAATCTGACCCCTAAATCTACACTTCTGACAAGGGAAGTGAAAGGGTAGAACATATCCTGGTGGTGACAATGAAAGGAAATTGATTGTTAATATGAAATAGGTCACCTTTATGACTATGTGTCAACTGCAAGCGAGTGATAAATGCCTAGAAGCAATGTTTTGCCCTACAGATGTGTAAGTGATACATGAAAATTTTCAAGCAGAAGCTGCAAATAACATAATGAAGAGGAAGTGGTATCTGACCTTTAGAGGGGACAAAAATGCATAGGGGTTGTGTAGCTGACTGATACTTTTGTAAAAACTAAAATTAAAAGTTCAAGCTGTACTAGTCATATTGGGACATGTTCTTTTTCTTGTAGAAATCACTATTTTACCTGTCATGTCCAAGATAACATTAGTCAATATGCCAGGTACAGAAAGGGTGGAGAGAGTTAGAATAACACCTTAGGACTCCGTAAGTATGGACATTTCTTTATCCTTACACTTTTTTTTTTTCCTTCTTCTCCCACTTTGTCCATCTTACCTAAATACATCCTATACTTGGTAGGATATGGATGTCTCCTATAGTCTGCCTACAGAGCAAACACAACAGTTCTTCCCTGCAGGCTGCTGGAAGAGAGAGGTGGAGCATTTCTCTGAAGCTGGGAGATGTTCAAGGAAGGAAAGGCAGGGAGCACGGTGAAGTGAGTTCATACTCAACCAGGCTCTCTATTGCCCTCAGATTGGATGGTCTCTTCTTCTATGGGACTTAAATTATACCAGTTGTCAAGAACAAAAAAAAAGTCTACAGATCAGTAGCTCAGAATTAATCAGCTGCAAACAGCCTCCTGTCATTCTACTCCCACAAAATTGAAAGCCCTTTCAAAGAATCAGTGCCTTGGAGCTCTGGATAATCATCATTTAATATTTGAAACCACCATTCAGAAGATAGGTATCTATCAACATGTCACTTTACATACTAATAAAACAATTCTTCTATTGTACCTGAATTTAAGAATCTCAAGGTGTCTTGGAAACAGTAAGCCTTTAAATTCTCATGGGATTCTTGTGATTTACACAGAAAATATTGATTTCTGGGCCTCAGTGGTTGCCTGACTTCTGGGAGGAATTCAGTTCCTCCCAGTGAAAATTAAATCTCTTTAAAGTATATTTAGTTTAATGCTTAAAACTTGAAACATGAAAAGCGGTCATTTACCTTTAAATTTTAGCCCTGGTCTGTCAGTAGTTACTAACGCTGTCTGCTGGATCATGTTAGACACGGAGCTTTCAGAGAACACAAAATATATCACATGCAAACAGAATTTGTAAAATGTTTTATGCTACTTGATCATAACCTCAAAATATATATATATATATTGATTAAATTCAAGATATAAAGAAAAAACTGCTAATGACATAGCAAGGCTGCTGAGACATCAATATTTAAAAGCAGTTTGCTGAGATGAATATTTCTTTTTTCTGTCCAGAATGACTTTTGTACATTTTTTGTATTCTAAAATACAGGATTAACTGCATCTGCTGGATCAGTACCATAAAGTAGCAATACTGTCTTCCATAAACACCCAGTCAGTTTTATGAACCAGGTTATTAGTAGTTAAATATTTAAAGATGTTTGCCCTTTGGATCTCACTTTGATTCTTGCAGCCAGAAAACACTGTCTTCCAAACCCACTTCCAAGCTCCTCAGTGTGGGAGGAAGATTTTGAACCAGTTCAAGAGCAAAAGTAATTTTCCATCCTAGACATAAAAAGAAAAACCAGAATGTATTCAAAAACAATACTGTACATTTTGGCTCATTAGAGATTGTTTTCAAGGAATGATGCAGAGTGAACCACATGACAACAGGCACAACAAAGTTAAGAGGACATGAAGTTAGGCATAAGGGTTTGGTTATTGCATACAAAAGTAAAAAAATACACAAATAGCACAGCACAAGAGTGAATCAACCAGCTGTGCTTCCTTTCGTAGTGTCATTTTTTGCTTCATGACTTTCTCTTTCCTCTGCAGTGTTTGGCACCGTCAGTCTTTCTCTGTGTTTTAAGTGCACCTTTCTCCATCATCCCCACGATTTGTTTTTTTCCCCCTCTTCCTCTCTCCGTTTTGGATGTTTAAAAATAAATGTGAATTAAGAAGGATGTCTTCCCCTGCCAGAGACCATCTGCTGTAAGACACCCCTTGAAAAACTATTTCCATGGAATTAAAATCATTGTGGACTGGATATCCGCAAACAGGGAGAGCATAGGCAGCAGCAGAAACAGAGCTGTTTTTCAAGATGATTCAGGAGCTGATCCAAGAGTCCCAGCTATGTCTGTGGGAGGTAGAAGGCTGATGGTAGCGCTGTTGCATGGGGCACCTGGCCCTTTCATCCAAACTAGGGGCAATGCAGCAGTGCCCAAAGAACAGTGTCTATAACCTGGCAGCAGGATTGGCTCCCTGCAATTGTGCCCATTTCCCCGTGGTGCTGTTCAACTAGTCAGGCTGTGCACTCAAGTACAGCAGTTGGTTTCAAACAACTAACAGGTACACTGCACTCAAATTTTAATAGACTTAAGTCCTGCCTGATTTCCTATCATAATAACTGAGGAACAAACTTGTTCAGCGAGCACCTGACAGCTGAGGACGAGGCTGATGGAATTCACAAAGTCAGGAGTACAAATGTTAGCCAGAACCTCCAGACAGCCTCCCAGAGCCACCAAGCATAGGTCCCATCCCCATAAAGAAGGACATGTTTATCTAGTGTTTAGTCCTCGTGATTGGTACCTAGCTACATGACACAGGAAGCAATCCAGTCTGGTCATAAACTTGCACTAACCGTATTCATAAATTAAATAATAAACGCACATCCTAACAGACTTTCATTGGTTTCAAAACAGACTACACTATATTTTAAAGAAAAAAACCAAACATGCATGCAATTAGATGTTTACAATGATTTCACAGGCAAAAATGTAGTGTGACGCACAGTCATCTCACTGGCTAGTGGTAACTAGCTTGTCACCATAACAAATCAGCATATCTGTGTAAAAGCGCACAGGTATCTGTACACAGCCATCTGCACACAGGTTTTAAAACAAGAACAGAAATATAAGTGCTTTATACAGTGTCATATCAAACCCACAGAAAGCAGTCAGTACTAGTATTTATGTGAAGTCAAAGTTAATTAAGGTGCCAAAAGAATGCTTTTGTTTCCCTAAGAATTCTCCATCAATTTATTTCAATTTAAACATAGCATACTAGTTCTCCCTCAAAAAAAGGAAAGAAAAAGAATTGATCTTTATGTCACTCAGAGTCACATTATCTTACAAGCATAATTCACATAAAACAAATTAAGAGGCTGATCAAATGCTCTGCTAACGTAACTCTTTAATAATAATATCACTTAGATCTTAAACTGCTTAATTAGATTTTAGTCATTGCAATCAACAGCCTCATTGAAACTTCATTTATAATTTATAATCTCTTTGCATTTTACTGTTCAGTTTAAAAACAACATTAACAACAAAAGCCAACAGTAAGTAGAAAAAGACAACAGCTACTATAAAAACCAAGGTGATTTATAGAGATGTTGCACCAGTTAGGTTTTGGGATTAACTTATTTCCTGGTTCACCAAACATCAATGGAAATATTTCAATTGGCTCAAATGGGTTCATGATTTTCCCTCAGGAAAAATACATTTGGACTTTGAACACAAATCTAGATGCAGCATTTTACATTTGACCACAAATCTAAACTGAATAAAATAAAATAATCTGTGCTTCTAGTGAAAAAGTTGAAAAATGAAATAGATCTTTGAGACATTTAATGCCTAAGCATTCAACTCCACTTCCATTCATTAGTTAGATTTTTATAGATAATGAAGATGTAAAGAATAGGCCTAGCCAAAGCAACATTTGCTGTTGTGAAGTAGATATTTAAAGAAAAGGCAGTTTGCTTAAACAAAGTAAAAATGCATTCTATAAAGAATTCATGCACATTTGAAAACAACCATATTCACAGATAACGTATTTTTTTTTCTGACTGCAGATAGAAATAGATCATCCAGGGTCAGATGACATACTTTCTTGGGATAAACCATAATTTTATCTGCAATGGCAAAGTACCACCTTGGGGCCTGGCTTGCCAGAAACAGAGCTCCATATTTGATACCGTTCACCCCACAGAGCAAGGGGAATATTACAGCTCCAGGCTTTTGGATAAGATTTATGAGGATTGCGGTTCCTTTCTGAACATTAAGATATTAGCTGTTCAATAAGACAGGCATTTTGCTTTTATTGTTATTATTTTAATAGCCAGATCTTTATTTTCCTGTTATTGCAAGATTGTGTATTTATAATTACACTCCATTTAAAGAAGCATTGATTGGTTAGCATGTTGGTATCTCCTCTGTAACTAGTTTATCTACTTAAACTGAACACATTTCACTAACTTCTTCCTAGCAGAGCCCAAAACAGACCCCAGCAGAATTTTAACACCCATCCTTCTAGAGCAGTCTGCTGATATGCTCAAAATATATGTGTAAACTAGCAGGCATCTGCTAAGCTACTAGTGAAGTATCCAGTAAGTAAATAAATGCATCTGGGTTGCAGCCACCAAGATTTATAACACTTTTCCTTGATTTCCTTTTTCACACTAGAGTAAATACAGTAATGGTGCTGGCTAATAAACAGCCATAAATCTGCCTTCCTGTTTTTATGATGTTTGCTGATTGAAAAGTAATGCTGTGAAACTGATGAAGTCAGTGACTATGAATGCAGGAAGGCTTTGTGGGCTTTGGGGGGTTATGTTTTTAGTATATTTGAAACCGTTCATTTTGCAGGACTTTTCCACTCCCACATCAATAAGTTGGGGGTTTCTCATAACCTTCACCCCCTCTATTTTCCATATGCTGTAACCTAGATTTTTACTCCTAATAAATTCAGCAGATCCACTGCAGATGTGGAATAGAAGAGAAGGTCTGGAGTTTTTTTGGACATGGCCTCTCACCAACAACTTAATTCGGTTCCTGTTAAGTCAATGGAAAAATTCCTGTAGACTTTCATGACAGCTGAATTGGGCTTCTGTTGCTTCCTTCCTTCCACACAATTTCTTTTGTACCCTCTCAGCCATCCTTGAAGAACCAGGACAGTTTAGGAACAGTTGTATACAACACACATCTGTTTTTACAACGCAGTTAACAGAGCACTGCAGGAAACTCCTAAAAATGTAGGAAACTTTGCACTCAGGATCTCTGCAGGCATAGCATGGCAGAAGCATGCCAGACATCACCCCTATAGGAATATTCATTCTGTTACTGTCAACATCTCAAATTTTGCCAAGTCTAGTGGGGCTGTCCATAAAAGTCAGACATTTCTTTCCAAGGGATGTCACTTTTGGGAAAAGTGTAGAAAAAACATATTTTTTTCTCAGACTTTTGTTGGTGACAGTAAGAGAACTGAATCAGAAGCAAACATGTGGAATAATTTTACAATTTTGTCTGTAGCTGCTCTGGAAACAACTTACTTTATCAGCTGAAGGCCTGTCACTTCTCTAAGTTCAAAGTACTACACACTTCTTAGGGGTAGCCTAAATGTTAATTACAGCATT
This sequence comes from Oxyura jamaicensis, assembly GCF_011077185.1. Taxonomy (NCBI): domain Eukaryota; kingdom Metazoa; phylum Chordata; class Aves; order Anseriformes; family Anatidae; genus Oxyura; species Oxyura jamaicensis. Next base: position 10,579,242 of record NC_048912.1, read on the forward strand.
TTGCTGTATCCAAGATGTCAAATGATGGTCACAGGAAATGAGTTGTGTTTATACTTCTAAAGATGAGAAATATTTTTTGTCCTTCCTAGCAATGAGAAGACAGACTGTTGATATCAGCCTGCAGAAGTGGGTACTTTCGTAGCAAGTTATTTGGTCTTACCTGTGTACATTGTTCCCTCCTTCTCTCTTTCCAGATGCACTACTTTTAGGAAAGTTAAAAGTGAGTTCCATCAAACAAAACAATTAAGAGAGGCCTAGCTATGCTGACCCATAAAAGCACTTCCAGGTGGAAGATTAATTTCATTTTGACAAACTTTATCCTGTCTAGTAGCTAGGACTACCAACTTTGCAGACTGACATAAAATCCCTCAATACAAAGGCAGAGGTGAGACCTTATGATTGACTAAACAAGAAACCCCATTATTTTATATTATTTTATATGATCCCCAAGAGACCATGTTAACTACAACCTTACTCATGCCCTCAAAATAAAACAAATTTAATGCTAAAATCTAATCTAATCTAATCTAAATCTAATGCTAAAGGAGATAATCTTCAAATCAAACAGAGCTATACAGTGAGAATGCCCGCAGAGATTGCAAAAGCCTCTCTCCTTCCCAGCTTTTATTGCCTCCTCAGAGCTTCACAAGCCCTGTGACTGCTACACCCACAAGACAGGTGAATTGGCACAAACCCATCAGAGTTCACAGAATGGGGAACATCCATTTTTATTCCTTTTTTCGGATACTTAAGAGAAGAAAACATGCAAAACAAGCAGTTGTAAAAATGATGCAGATGGAAAAAGCCTTCTTTTTGAACAGGAGAACATTTCACCTTCTGTAACCAAATTATATTTTAGCCAATATTATTTAAGACAGGATTTAAACTGTACATCAGTACCACCATTGGTTTTATTCATATTTCATGGGAGGAGAAAATAAAACTGTAAATTTCAAGTGCAAAAGAAAAGCCATCACTGCATAGCTCTATAATACTGAAAGGTCAGTTCTAGTCTCCCTTTTCCCCTAGTATTCCAAGTTTCTAATTTCTCTGCCATACATGGATCTCAAGTCCCATTTTTATTAGTGCTGAAATAGACTGTTCCCCCACTGTCACACCATCTGTCTCTTTTTCCTCCTGCCTGCCAGTATACAGAACATCTTGGAGTTGTTCTGAAAAGAGAAATAAAAGGAAAAAAAGAAAACTGTATTGTTTTGGTCACACGCTCTGCTGGCAGCACCGTGTTTCCAGCAGCGACTGTCTTCACAGAGGGACACATTCAGCCTCTGCCAGCCCATGACACACATTTACTTAAAAAAAAATAAAATACAAAAATAAAAAAAATCTTGCTGGTTTGGAAGGAGGAGATGAGGAGAAATGTGATTTCCTTTCTGCTCTCCCACTGTGTGACTTCAGAGAAGGGCAACTCCTCCCAGTATCAGTGCTGCCTTGTTGCCATTTCAGGTCCTGTATCGGAAATTTCTCCTGACAAATTTCTGATTCAGCCTGAGCCTGAATCAGCAACAAGACCTGTTCACAGTACGCACCAAGAATGGGCTTTTCAGAAAGTGACAGAAAACACAATATGGGCTGTTGCTGCCTTTTTAAAATGTACTTTGACTTTAAATCTACAAATGCTTTTTTTGGCTTTGTAATATAGACATCAAATTATCTTCTTTCCCCATATTATAACGGCCCTCTGTATCTGTAGCACTCTTAGAGATTGAAAATTCCTGTATATACTCAAGACAGGATAGAATAAAAAGTACTAAAGGCATAAGAGGGCCAAACGACTGTTTTTATGGGGAGTGTCCTCGTGTATAGCTTTACACCTGCCTAACACAGAAACAGCTGTAGATGTTTTTCTAAGGGGAATGAACATCACCCAGGTCCTGTGGTGTGGGACTAGAAGACTGAAAAGGAGTGAGCACCACAATACTTCTGAAGCTGTCAGGATATATGACCTCTGTCCACTATATTTGGTACATAAAAGTTGATTCTCAAGTGAACATTAGCATCTGCTTAGTTCTTGGGTTGGTGAATGAACACTCCAACACGCCTCCAATAACTCCCCTCTTTGACTGCAGGATATTCAATGCAATAAAAAAGTGAGAGGCGGAGGAAGAAAGGATGGATAAACTAGCTTGGAAAACAGCAAGAGGTGGAAGTTCTGGAAGCCATATTTTCCACTTGTCCGTATGTGTGCACTCCTACTAATATAACTTAGTTTCACAGGAGCAAATCCCAGCACTATATGAATCTATTCCAGACTGTGACAGCACCTCAGAGCTCAGATTGGGTAAAATGGAGAGGGACGGTTTTGAGGAGCTTACTATGAAGCTTCCTTTTGATTTTTATCCACTACCAGAGCAATGCTCCTTCATATTCTAATAGTCCTTGTAACATCCTGTGTTTTTTGTTGTTGTTGTTTTTTTCCCCTCTGGGTTGAAAATGAATTTGCATTGAAGTTATTTGACATTTCAAACTTTTAAGATTTTTCATGTGAAAATAGCACCATCTGTAGGAGAAAACAGACCCGAGTTCATTAAAAAATGTTTATTGTCAAGCCATTAAGCAGAATTTCCTAATTCCCAAGAGAGTAAATACATAATTTTCAAAGTATGCTCACGTTTTCTACTCCATCTTGCTGCTCCAACTGCCTCTGACACAGTTCAGAGGGGCAGTAGCCTGTACCCTACAACCCCCAAGCTCTCCCTTTGTGACAGCAGCTGAGCAGACCGTTTTTGTCCTGACAGCAGTTCACTAATGACAACCGTCTGCTATGCTTATGTCCAGAGCCACAGTCGTGCTCCAGGAGTCCAGACTCACTGGCCTCCAACTTTACAGCCTTCATTTTCCAAAAGGACTTTGGGTGATGTTATGTGACTGACACTGCAGTGCCGAGTCCTCTACAGGGTAAACTCTCATGTTCCTAAGGAATTGTGTTGACTGGCACCACCCAAGAATCTGGATTTATGTTTATAGGAATAAGAAATTTCCAAATACTGGAAATATTCTAGATTTAGTAGTGAAGAGCTTTCAGTTTCCTACCCTTTTAAAAATGGCAGTACATTCAGCATCCCAGTTTCCCACACATTTAGTTCTGTTTGCTGACTTGCTTGGGATCAGAAGATGAAAATGCTTTATATTAATTACGAAAATTAAACAAACAAAACTAAGAGGAGTCCAATATTGTGTCTAATTGCTTGGAGCCAGCCTTATCTATCATACCATATTGAAAGTCCTCATCTACTATTACTTCCAAATTCATTTACATTAGCTTATGATGGCACATCAGCCAAAGTCTGTTGGTCTCTCACAGAACCAACTTTCAATGCATTCAAAACATTTGGGAACTACCTGTTTTGCCATAAATATTATTTCTAGACATGTGAAAGTAACTTCTAAATGGTCATAAAATTTTACTATAGCATATCAAAAACTACAAGAGGTTTGAAATAGTAAATCAAGCATATTTTCTGAAATATAGTCCCTATGGACATAAATGAAGAAAGATTTTCTTATATTTAAAAAGTAGGTTTGGCTCTGCCAAAAACATACTGTATGAATTCAAGTAAGTCATTTCATTTTTCTGAATTTCCAGGAGAAAAAAGTATTCCATACTTAACCTCCTTCCTATTTCAGGCCCTACATGCGCTGGCCTGGGGGCTCCAGCATCTTTCATCAGTAGTGGGATAATAATAGAGGCAAGGCAACCTGCTCCTCAGTCACATCCCTTTTAAGGATAAGGTTATAATAAAAACAACATGGCTAGTACAGCAGAGCCTCTCTGTAATTCACCATTATTATTATTTTTAAGTAATTTCTATGGATAAAAAAATGAACTTCATAACTGCTTGTCCATATAGACTCAACATCCATCTACAGCTGCAACTATAGGCTAGGTATTTTACAGAGAGTGACAATGTTATGTGCCTGACAGATGCACTGCATCACAGGTTTGATACTTCCAAGCCTCCTGTGCAATGCAAGCAGCTGAGGTCAGAAAACAACTGTGTGAAAAGATGTTCTAGCAGTGAACTCTGAGCGCGGGCCTAGAAGATTGTTTGCTGGTTTTTTTAGAAGAAACTTGCCAGAATTATCTGTGTAAAAACAAACTCGCTTTTCTGCATGAAAATGAAGTCGCTGGCAGACAGCTGAAGCTTCATGGTGAGCCAGCGTGGGACAGTCTTTTATCTTTTCTAAATAATAATAATAATAACATTTTAAAAAGCAACAAGCATCCATTCTTCAAATGCTTCAAATGCAAATAGATAAACAAATTTGCTAGCAAGATCACCTCTACCCAGCTGACACCCTGCAGACTATTTATTCTGTTTATTAACCCCCTTTCACAGGTTTGCTAAGAAAACTCTAAACTTCTCTTCACAAATGACTAACAATTTTTATGCACAGATAACGATGCTCAACAGCCACATATGATAAATATTTACTATTCCCATCCAACTACCACTAAGATGTTAACTTTGGTGCAAAATACCACTCACAGTGGATAACAGCATCCCTAACCTAACTCAGGAGTACTTTGCGCACTTAATGAGCATCACATTGGGTACAATTTGTATCCTTCCCTCCAAACTCTTTTCCATTCACTTCCTTCTGTTCAGAAAAGCACAGACAGGGCAGCATCCTGAAAAGCTATTTAGCGATGGTGCTAGAGAGCGTTCTGCAAGGAGATGCCAGCAAATTCTTTGCAGCCTGTGAGCTGACTAGCACTTACAAGCTTGGAGTGAGCTGGAGCTAATAAGCACTGGTGAGACACGTCTGTTACTTCACATGTGTTCGCACAGCTTCTGGCTCTCTCAGGCGGGAGAGCAAACACCTTACCGTAACATATGACGCAGATACATCATAAGCCTTTGTGGGCATCTGTACAGAATATATATAAAACGGAGTCAACAAACTAGACCTCACATTCTCACAGCAAATATGAGACACACAAAGGAAACGTAAGGGAATGTTTTTAATTTCCAATATCACAGAGCAGTGTACAGGGGCAGCAAAAATGTGTACAACTGTTTGAAATGTCTTGTTATTTTCGAAAGTGTTACAGATGAGAAATTATAACTTGGGGGTGGGAGGGTAAAAACTGAAATGAACACATAAGTGTTGCAAAAGAATTCTTGGATATCTGAGTGCAGCTGACAAAAAAAAAGGGGGGGGGGGGGGGGGGAGCTGAGGCACGTAGAGACAAAGAAACCAATTCAAGCTTGATCTAATGTCCACTAAGTCAGTGAGAGGCTCTCCACTTAATGCATACTGGAGCTGAGCCTCTAAGATCCCGTACACCCATGAGGGCAAGTTTATATCAGGCTATTGTTAGCAATATTTTTAAATTAGTGCTTAGAAGAATCAGCTCCTTCAGTCAAGTTCCCTGACTGTTGGCCAAATTTAGTTCTAACATATGCATCCATTATCTTTCAATACAGCATACATATGCACCAGAGAATTTGGCTGCTTGGTGTGAATGATTAAAACATTCAATGAGAGAGGGAGCTGCATAAAGATTTAAAAGATTATTAGTTCCATGTTCTCATTCAAACAGAAGACAAAACAGTATCTCAATTGACAAGAATATACTAGCAGTGAAAGCAACTATTCTGTGAGCCATTTGCTTTCTAAAGAGGAGAATAGAACTCCCATTGCTAAAATCTCCCTGCAAAAATGTCACCACTCTGGGACTGAGTCCCACTTCTTGACTGAGTCCCTCATCTTGCTGGGCAGCATCGTAAAACCATTAAAATACTCTGCATAAATACAAGGGAAGTCTGCTGGCTTTGGAAACATTTATAATTTAGATCTCATGCTGTTTAAGAGTTTATAGATAGTGTACCTGGCTTCCTAGTAAGAATTTCATACAATCTTATGAAAGGCTTTAAGGATGTACCATAGCATTTGTTGCTTTAAACATACAAGCAGCATTTCAATTAGCCTAATAATGGTTTCCTAGGAGAACTGAAGATTCACTTAGAAACACTGCACAGAGCAAAAAAGCAAGTCTTCAAGCATGTGCATGTAGGCTTGCTTCTGTCTTTCTTCATCAGAGTTGGAATGATATTGTTATTTGTCCATGGACATTCCTCTTCTTAATTTAGCCTTCCCATTTCACTCCAGTTTCTCCTTTATTTCTCAGGCCATTAGGGCCGTGACTGATGGCAGAGTTTAAGATCCACCCTTGTTCACATTAACTACAGAAAATCCTTGTGCTTTTCTGCAAAATAGCTGCAACACAGTTGCACAAACTGATAATTCAGTAGACATTCCACTTGGTGCTTAACTGTTATGTTGGAGCAGATAAAATTGCCGTGCCTTTTTATTTGCCCAGCCTTCAGGTGAGATGTGGAAGGGCATGTCTGTTATCAAAACATCATCGGCTTATTCCAGTGACACAGCTGTTATGTATCATAATGGAAGATGACACCCAGCTGAACACATTAACCTGGCCACAGAGGTTAGGAAGCAGTCATATGGTAAAAGGGCTCATTGGAAAAATAATCTAACAATCCCAAAAAGCAAAATAGCTCTATTAGAAGAAGCACATGTGATGTGTTTCCCCCTAGTCCCAGCTGCTCCCTCAGGAAGAGATAATTTCTGTCAATGAAGCCAAGCCTGTAATGCAAAGGCAACTGCAACTGCTTTCAGAACTACACCAACTCCTCCCTGGGGAGGCAGAGGGTATGGAAAATCATTCTCTCCCAAATGCTCTTTTTGAAGCTACAGAATAAGTAGGAGGGGAGAGAGAAAGAAAAACAAATATACAAAAAAAAAAAAACCCTGTAGGTTCTGCTTCTCCCAAGATCCTACTGAAGGCTAGTCTCCCATGAAATGTCATCTTGTTCCTTTTGAAAGATTGCTTTCTGCAGTTCTCGAGCAAGGTTTATAGAATCAGTTTGCAGACACAGAATCCTGAGAGAGGGGCACTTAAAGCAGCAGCAGCTGCAAAATCAAGCCTTGAATGAATTGAACAAGAAAAGCTTCAAGACAGCGTCTATGCCAGGTGGCACTGGCTTTCAGTGAGATCTGGGCATAAAAATAAAATACATGCTGTTCTCATCAATGAAGCACAGGGAGTTTGTATTTAGTAAAAATTGCAAAATTGTTTAAACAGCCCAGAAGACATTAACCAGAGACTGTGATTTGTAGCAATCTGCCGTTCCCTCATCTGTCCTTTTTCCATTTCTGGGTCTTGAGTGACTTTGAGTCCCTGAAGTTACTTTCTATTTTATGACACAAAAACAGCAGCTGTTTCTACCTTCTGGGATAACACACAGTCTAGGTAAAATTCACCCTTGTGGAGACAGCTAACTAAAGGTCTCTGCTCATTTGCATTCCTGTTCAAGTACTCATGCTGGTACAGAAACATTCTGTACAATGTCTGCTCCAGGCTGAATTTCATTCAACAAGTTCTTTCTGAATCTGAAGAACTTCATACACAAAACAGTGAGATTTTAGGATTTTGCACATATTCAGAAAACATGATGGTTAGCACAATCAACAGTTTTTATTTTATTAAAAAAAGTTTCTCTATTTGTTCTGAGTTCCAGTTTTTCTCAGCAGCCATAATGGCTAGAAACAGATTGGAATGGAAACTAAAGCTACCACACAGTCACATGAATTCAAGAAGTTAAGATTTGAGAAAAAAAATCAAGTATACAAAAACATCACAATAATGACTTAACAGCATGTTGATACCAGCCTGTTAACGGAGTAGAAAATACGTTTAGACCTGTCCACAACATGGCTTCTAACCAAGTTTGAATCCAGGAACTGACACAGCTTCATTTCTATAATGTTATATTTGATGTGGAAAAGAAGCGGAGCAAAAGGAATGAATTTACAAAACAGAAACTGAAGGCAACATTTGCACAAGCTGCTCTGAAGCCCAGATCCCAAGTGTCATACAGCAATATTCAGTCTGTGCTGAGGAACACAAAATATTAAGGACACTATGACTACATATTTCATCTTAGGAACAAGCCTCCTACTGTTTATGTTCATATTTGATCTGTAAAAAGTAAGAGCACGCATGCAAACTGATAGATGAACACCCTGAGAGTCATTGTCCCACAGAGACACATTTTCATCTTTCAAGACCTATCACTTCGTGGTGTTGCATGGCATAGCATAACAATGTGATGTGTCTGAATAACAAATCACTGGCTTCCTGCTGAACACGTAAAGAAATAATAAACATACTTTGCCTTCCTTTTTCTTTGGTACGTATTCTTCTGAGTGAAAATTATATGACAGTGTCTGAAGTCAAAGGACTGACAAACAAGGCTGCTTTGCCAGCATCCAAATTACCAAGGATGCAAATGTTTCATTTGTCTTTCTGTTCAAATAAGGCGGGATGTTTTTATTTTTTAATGCCAGCATAGACCTATTTCCCTGCAACTCTCTCTCATGGCTCATCAGATGCAGGCATGCTCTACTTAGAAAACTGTCTTCTGATGTTTAATATTAACGCTTCTACAGACTGCTTTCATTGTACCAATTAGAAAAGGAACAATAAAGCAACTCTCAAATTACAGCATAAGGAGTCATAATGTATATGTAAATGTAGTCTTGTGAAATGAGATAATGTAAATGTAAACTGGATCCCCACAATATCAAAAAATAATAGATCCCATAAGCAAAGTACAGGCACATCTGTACCATAGAACTGGAAAATTCAGAAGTTACCAACACTGACCTGTGCCAGTATGCCCATGCAAGGCAGAGCCAGAAGGGTGTACCAACAGATACAAATGGTGTAATCTCAGCACTATGATCTCCAATATTTCTAGTTGCAGAGCTGCACAAAACCAGGTCAACCATCACCAAAAACTGAATATCATCTTGCCTTGGATACATTACGCACAAATACTTAATTTGTGATTCATCTTTTACTCTTGGTTATCATCTTCTTGGCAGTAGTGGACAATTCCCTGTTCTTCTGTATATAAAATACAAACTAAAGAAAGAAAAAAAAAAAAAAACTGAACTAAAACCAATTACGTCCCAGTTGAATAAACCTGCATTCAAGCTTTACAGTTAAGGATGAGAGGGCAAAGCTCTTCAGGTCCAGCTAAGCTACTCAGATAAAACTATTAATGTAATTTCAATGTAACTCACGCTTTCTTCAGTCCAGAATAACCCTCTAAGCTTGCTCACTTACTTGCTTAGGGTTACACTCAACCACTCCACTTAGAAGTCAAGCCTAAACCTCTAAGCTCTATTCTCCTTCCAAGCCTGTCTTCAACAGGTCACCTGCCTACAGTTTCTAATAGAGCTTCATCCCAAACTCTTAGGATAGCTCAGTCTTTCATCTCAGCTACTTGCCTTTTTTTTTTCTACATTTTTTGTTTTAAGTACGGACCACAGAATCACCTGATTCATGCCCACAAAAAATTACCCAGGAGGCTCCCTATTGTCTTTAATTAAAACATGTTGTATAGGGATAAGCAACCTACGGGTAAGGTCTAGATGTAACTGGATTACAGTTCCTGATATTACTTCACAGGGGAATCCAACAAAGACACTACATTTTCAGAAAGCAGCATACAGCCAAACTGACTATTTTCTCTGGCCCAGATTATAAAGGCCACAACTAGCCTTCAGAATCACTTGTAGTTATACCAATGACGTATACAGTGGGAACAGGATTAAAGGCATTCAAACAGAATAACAAAAACAATTAACACCAAGAAGGTCTTTAAATTATTAATTTTTTTTTACAGCTAACGCTGCTTTAAAGAATCTCCAATCTTTACCACCTAGCACCAGGTAGCACCAGGTAGTTCATTAGGATACTGTTACTATCACTGTGCTAATGTACTGGCTGTTATTTGAAAAAAAAGAAAGAAAGAAAAAAAAAAAACTATCAGAGCACATAGCAGTCAAGAATCTGCCACTTACACTATCATCTATGATATTTTTCCAGTTGTCTGACCTTCATTAAATTTTTTTCAACCCAGTCAAGTGATTAAAGTGCTGAAAGGTCATTTAGCACTTTCTATGCCTTAAAGGCACTCAGTCACACTTGTGCTGCAGAGAGTATTTGTCTTCTCGCAGAGTGTTTAGCGCTACAGAGATGGCAGCCAACATGGTCATGATGAACGAGTTGTTCATTTCTCTTACGTCACTCGTACTTTATTTCTAAAAGCTTCTATTAGCTGATTATTTTCTTTTGTTTGTTGATTATAGTGAAAGACAAATCTTATTCAAATTATTGATGATAGACTTCATAGATTGGGTAAGTATTCTCATATTCTTCCACTAGTAGTTTATGTAAGCAGACACAGGGACTTTTCTGGTCACAGTGTCTACAATTTAATATACCTTTACAAATACTGGTATCTTGCATTCTCAAAACCATCAGAAACCACAGTTTTCTGCTATAGCTAGCACACTATTAAAAAGAAAACCACATTTCCTATGACAGCAAAGTGCTAATCTCGGGATTAGCAAGTGCTGTCCTCAATACTGGACTACTCCACCAAATCAGAAAACAAACATCTCTGAGCTGGAGCTAGCTGCTGTGGGGTCATTTAAGAAATGCAAATCCTAACTGAAATGAATGATCATGAAAATTCAAGGCCAGACCTGACGAACCTTATGTTCTGTTTGAGCTTAAAATGGCTATCGTGGAAGAACTGGTATCAGTTTTATGCAATGTTTTCAGCTTCAAATATCTAAATTACTCAAATGCAATTGCTTCATATGCAAAGCCTGGGGTAGTTAACTGGCCATCATATAAAAAAGCTACACCTGACTTGATATTTCTAGCTGTATATTTAAAAGAGGTTACAATAAAATCTTTTTTTTGTTTTGTTTTGTTGTGGGTGGGTTTTTTTTGGTTGTTTTTGTTTCAATACAGGCTGGCCTTATTACAGGTAGAATCCTAAACTGAAGGGTTGTTATTTTTTCTTGTCTCAAGGAATGTTATAGATCTTATTATTATAAGAGCTACTGTACTTGGAAATCATCCCCTGGAATGTAATCATTATGAAAGGGTAGCAAATACCACGCTCAGAAAAGTGAATCAGTTGTGTCAATAGTTTAAAAAAAAAAAAAAAAAAAAAAGAGAGAGAAAAAAATAAAAGAAAAAAAAAGGGGGGGGTACCTCTTCACTATCTCGCACTCTACACCAGCAACACCACCCTGCTCAACCTCTAGCATGTGGTTTTTCTTTTATAATTTTAAACAAAGCAGAGCACTGTCTGAGCTATTTGTGACCAGTATGAAATATGCAGGTTCTTAGGGTTTGAAAGGAGAGCCATTTAATGACAGATATAGGTATATTTTTTTAATTTCATTTTGTCATTTCATTTTACCTGTGAAAAAAAGAGATGGAAGGAGAAAAGTGAGATCAGAAGTGGACAGTACAGTTAAGCTTCATTCCTTTCTCAGTGAATGTACTTGGCTTTGTTCTTAGTAAGGATAACATTCACTGAAGCCCACAGAAATTGCAACAGAAAAGAACAATTTGATTGGAATTTGATTCCCCTCCCTTTTAAATATTTCATCCTTTCTGCTAATGGTTTAATCCAGCCTATGCAGCCAGTAGCAGTAATCATCAACAGAAATGCTCAGAGAAACACGAAGCCATTATCCAGTGCAAATGACAATCCTTCCTACAACTGCAATAGCACTCTCCTGATAAACGCCAGCTGAGGAGTCAGAACCTTTGCTTGTCAATTCAGCATTCATGACACCTAAACACACAACAGGCTGTTCTGATCACAGAGGTTAATATTTTTGCATTCAGTCACCAGCTACCTTAAGGAGACAATATAATGCTTTATCTGTTCTGTCTTCTTTTTATCATAAAACACCCCATATAGAGGACCAAAATCCATTTGGCTGTCAGGAGGAAGTAAGAAAGCTCTGTTTGATTTTGTAAGCAATTAAAGCATGTCTTCTGTTTCCAAAGCAAGCAGCACAGTCTAATAGTGGCCTGTACTTAGCTGCATGACAAGACATGCAGGACTAATAATAGCAATACTTGTCTTTAAATTCTATTTAAGCAAAGGCACAGAGTAGAAAGGAATAAAACGACTATTCATTTGAGTTGACAATGCACAGAGCCTTAATATTGGTGCAATTACAATTTCATTTCGTACACGGCCATATTAACAAACAAGATGCTGGTCAGACAGTGGAAGGTAACAACTTAGGATTCTGCCTAAAAATCTTAATGAAAAATAAATTTCATTGAGGAGCATTAGGGGTGTATTTCTCCCCTAGCATCTGCATTCAAATAGTTGTGGTTTTTGTTTGTTTGTTTGTTTGTTTTTATCTATGCACACCATTTAGTGACTAGTATACTTGTAAAATCCTTCTAAATATGAACAGCAAGGTACCTGAAACAGTAGAAAGTACGATTCTACTGGTCTTTTCTTTGTTAATTATTTTCTTTAAAGATAAAGATAAGAAAAAACTCAAGCTCAAAATACACCATTCCTAGCAGTTTCCTTTGTATCTATGGAGCAGACAAGATCTTACAATCTTCCTTTTGTTCTTTACAGTGCAGGCTCGCTGCTACTGAGCACCTCATAAATCACCAGCTGTCAGTCTGAACCTTCCAGATTAATGTTCAGAGTTCTCACATTTGAAGTACCTCACTATAATCTGGCTGCTAGAGCACCAAACTATTAAATGCTACAGTTGTAGGGAGAGTGAGGATTTGGAAATTGAGAGCTGGTTTATTTGTTATTAATTGTTATTAGTATATACAGTAACACCTATACGTCCCCAGTGAAACCATGTTCCTTGTGTCCTAGATTTTATATAACACAGAATGAGATGGAGTTTCTGTTGTCAGTACCCAAGAGGATACCAGAGAAATAGTATGGAAGTAAGGAGGTATTGTTATACCATCTCTCTCTCTAGAAGAAAAACAAAGCCTTAATTTATTCAGAGTAACACAAAAATTCCCTATCTAGGCTCAGAGAGATCTCAAATTCCCTGAACTAGACGCATGGGATCTGGAGCCATGATCTAGATGCAAAATAACTCTTCCACTCAAAACACAAATGTGATAGTAAGAAATCGCAAGCAAAAGAAACCTTGAAATAAAATGTCTTGTGCCTTTAATAATCAGCACCTTCTAATTTTTCACAATTTAGTGGCAAACAGCAAAGGAACATTTGGAAGAATTTTTGTAACCAACTGCTTGGCTTTATAATTTTATTTCCTAGTTTGCAAGCACATTTTCAAAGTTAATTTGAAATGTTAAAATTGTAAAAGTGTTTGCTTTTCTACAAAACACATTAACCCAAGCTGCATCAAGTGTGAGGCAACTTTACTTTTGGCATGAAATAAGCTTCCTTGCGTGTTCGGTCACTGGAAAATAAAAAGCACAAGACTGAGAAGTTAAGGGCCTGGTCAGCAGAATTTTCTCACCTAGCATTCTCTAACTTCCCACTGTAGACACAACATAGAACAGAACATAAACCCTTCAGAGTATATAGTCATTATGTCCGGATAAAGTTAGACGGCAAATAGAGAACGCTTGCTTCTTTTTAGGCATGTTCTTTTCTTTCTAAATTACAATGAGGAATTGCTGTCTGAGAAACTAAATTAAGCCTAATTCTATCAGAAATTTGAAGCTGAAGAAAGGAAGAAAATTCATCTAGGACTATTGTTCTTTTCTGATCTTTCCTGCTTCAACAATTTTTATTACTTCTTACACTTTAATTCTTGGATCATAGATTAGTTTAAAGCTGATGTAAGCTCTTTAAAAAATAATAATTGTATAAGCATGGGCTACATCTGGGGCATAGTCTTAATTCACTTTAAAGTTGGTTTTGCCAAGTCGTCATTCTAATTGGTTTGTTAAATAACTGGAGGATTATAAAATCATACTGACTAACCTTTTCTTTCTCTACACAAACTGTTCTATTCCTTGGGGAGAAAAAAAAAAAAAAAAAAAAATTACTAAAAAAAAGTCTAACTCCATGCTTGAGTACAAACAGTTTCTCAACAACAACCACCACCAACTGATACAATACACTGACACAGAATCACGATCTCTCAGACATTTCTTAAAATTTCCAGTGAAACCTCTCTTTATACAGGAGACAGGTAGGGGACAAACATGCAGAGCAGCTTTGGAAGTCAGCACTAACAATAATCGAGATTGTAGATAGAAAAATATCTGCAGGATTTTTTTCTTATTGGTACATTCAATATTAAATTCCATTTATTCTCTAGGAGTTAATGGCACTGAGTACAACGGCTTGCACGTGTTCACCTGTCATGTTTCTACATTCCAAATGTGACACTTTAGTTGGAGTTATTAGGCAGCCGCCTGCATTTGATGCAATTTTTAACTCCATCTTTCTTAGCTTGGATATAAAACACGCACAATCTATACTTCATTTGCATGATGCAGTTAATATTTTTAAATGAAAACATCCCTCAATAGTAGAAAATCTCTTCTCCGAAGGGTGGAATTCATCTCAGTTATACAGTTGAAGTCTACAACTGGTCTAATATTATCTTCACTTGCTTTACAGTCAGCAAAGACAGGTGAGGTGAGTCATGTCCCAGAAGTGCCTGTCTTGAATTTCTGACTTCATCTAAATTAAGGTGGGCCAGGCCCTAGAAGTGCCTGTCTTTCTCCAAAGACTAAAATAAGGAGCCCAAAATGACAACTGAGCTGCAGGTGTCTACTGTAAGCCTTCACACTTGTAAAGGTGAACCATGCCCTGACCCAGGCTCAGGTCTGCTCTCATGAATTCTGATTCTTACAGAATTTTTGTCTTGATGTACACAACATGGCAAAGCATTTTTCCAAAGAGATTTGCACTGTAAAGAAGGCAACTTTTAGCAAAAGCTTAGTGCCTTAGATGTGACAAAAAATGGAACGTGTATTAAATAGCCTTTCAGAGGACATTACATATTTTTATGAGGACCACTTGGGCAAAAGTCTTTAAGAAAATAATACCTTTGATTTTTTTTTTTTCTTTTCCCTAGTTCCTTACAGCTTTCATGAAGCAGACAAATTGTTATCTGTTATCCTTACATTTAAGAACTAGGAGAGATTGGCTGCTACACAAACTCAACCAGATAAACATCTACAGCAGAAATTCAGGAAAGATGATTTAAAAAACAAAACAAAACAAACAAAACAAAACAAAAAACTGATTTTTTAAAAGAAAAATAACAACCAGAAAACTTGAAAGAAGAAAAACATAGAAAGGACATAAAGAACTCATCCAGTATAGGTAGGAGGTGGGGTTTTTTGTTTGTTTTTGAATGTTTCAGGTATTTCCACCAACCTTTTCTACTTATTGGTGTCTTGAGCTGCAACATTAAAAACTTTGGCAATAGAGAGCACTGCAAGAGAAATATCATCTTTCTAATTGTTGCTGGTACTCTGTGTGCCACACTTCATGAAGAATCTCATCCAGATGAAGTACTGTTGCCATAGTCAATGACAAAAAACCTCACATCACTCTTTCAATTGAAATTTGGCTGGAATAGTAGCAGAGAAGAGCAGAGTGCCAAGTCATATTTTTGTTTTGCTAAGTGAATGGATGCTCCATCGTTTCAGCTTGAACCCATATGTCACTCATGCCAAGAGATATCAGAAACACGTTTTCTTCTGAAGAAAGAACACAATGAACCAATTAATCAAACCTTAAAACTGTGAAGAAAATTATTACAGCCATTTGTTAAAATACAAAAGGGCATTAACAAAACAAACAGTTCTAGTGATATTTGCTATGGTTAATGCAATGATATTTTCAATGTCCTGTGTTTGCAGAAAATTGGCATCCTCTTCTTTCCGGGACTCTAATGTTTCTGAAGACAAGTTTCTCAGTATTCTCCCGATTCACTAAAAAATGAAGAGCCTCATTCTGCATAAATTAGAATAAGAATATCGAAATACATGTGTTTGATTCTGCACTGTCTCAAATCTTTTTTAAAACTATGCAAAAGCATTAAGAAACCCTCCTATTTATAATTTTACATGATAGCAAAAGTAAGGCTAATCACACACAACCTCAACCAGAAGTTATGAATCTATCTGAAGGTGATTGTCTAAGTTCTCATTGTCAAAAAAAACAGGTACCACCAAAGGGTGGCAAATCCTAGGATGTTCAATTGTCCAGAACAAGTGGAATGAACTGAAAGCTCACGCCATCTACATATCTAATTTTTAGATGTGCAAAATTGGGCACGTAAATTATACAACAGAGCAGGAAATGGAGAATCAATCCCAAGAAGTACATTGGCTGAAAAATGTGTCTCAAATGGGACATCAAGACTAGATGATGCTGAGAAGATGGAAGGAAGCAGACAAGACAGCTTCAGAACAACGAGGCACTTTCTCCCTTAAGTGATCAGAGTTCACATTTTACCAGTCAGTACAGATGGGGTATCTGCATCTACTCCAAACAGATTTTTGGAAATAGAAATACATGTACCTGTACATTTTTTGATATTATTCTTTTAGTCATTATCATCTAAATACATAGACAATACACAGTCTTCAAATTTCATGGAAATAGATAACAGAAGTCAGAATTATGACCACATGATTGTGATACTCCATTCTCTTTGCTTTAGGACAAAAGTTCCTGAGATAGGGAAGTGTTTTTGTGTGATGGTGAGTTAGAACGTCACCACCAGCTGACAGGCTTAATGCAAAATCACAGTACAAAAGGTGACTTTAACAAACAAAAGTGATAGAGAACAATTTTTTGTTCTGCCTTGAACTAGGCAAAAGTGTACAGCTGAAGTCTTGCACTAATACCATGGTGTACTGTGGATAAGGAGGCAGGATCCCACAAACTATAGAAAAGAAACACACAGTAATCTTTCTGTGGTATATGAAGGCAAAGCACCTGAACAGTGTCAAAACATTAGAGGCCAACGTGAAGGCTGAAAAACAATCACTGAAAGGCATGTCCTCGTTTCATCTGAAAATCCAGGTTTCAACAGTCTTCCCAGAAAGTCCTCCCTGGGAATATCAATACAGTTATTTTAGAAAACCAAAGACAAAGTCATGGAAACTGATGCAACTTGCCACGAAATTTGACCACGAAGACTGGTAGATGCTCTACTGGTGTACATTATAACCTCCCTCCACTGAGATGAATAAACTATACTCCTTTGAATAGTATGTTTGCTGGTGTAAAGTCAACCTGTACTGTGTCAAGTCAGTACAATGCAAAAGAGCAGGCAAATTCTAGCTGATTTCTGATGGTTGTCTTGAGACCAGTAGCCAAAACAGCCTTTGAATATGGTCTATAGGGAAGGTGGCTTGTGCTCAGCAGCACTGTGTGTTCATTAGCGTGTAAAGGCAGTATCCCTGCACTTACTTACAGGGAAGACATCAGGAATAAGATGGTATCCCATAAAAGTTAGAGAAAAAGTATTTTGGCAGCAAGCAGGAATACATATCAGGCAATTACATCTATGGGAGAGCATGTACTAACTGCAGAACATGTACTAATGGCATATATACAGAGGACCCATCTAGCCCAAGCAAATGAAGCACTTCACAGAAACACATGCATCCCTCTGTGCCAAGCTGGATGCAGCATATACAAATATATATTTTGCAAAGGATGGAAAGTCAGGAACATTCTGGAAATTCAAATATCAGCATTCAGAATTCTGCATAGACACACACATTTCTCACTAACTTCAACCAGAAAACCAGTATGTGAAAATACGTCCATCTTCTAACCAGTGTTAGGGGCAGCCAGACAGATCTCTCTGTAAGTGGATCCAGTGGCAGCTGTTGACAATGGAAGTATCAGAACTATTACAGCACAACTAAATGACAAACAACGTACAACTAGGTCATGAATCTTTAAAGCAATTATTACATTTGACCCAAGATTGTAAGTACATACTTTTGGCTGCTTGTGCTGAACTACAGAAAACAGTGATTTATTATGCATAGAATTATAATAGAAATCTGGTACAATGCTTTCCTCTTCTGACTCAGAAAGAAGATGAATCTCTCATACCATAGAAATTGAAATGGCACATTTCATGGATACACAAAGAATTAAAAACTTTTGACAGATGTTTATAATTTAGTTCCAAAAATGGTCTGAATGAAGTGATTTTGACATGTATATGTGACTAAAATTGTCCATTGTAACAACTACATGATTTAGAATTTAAATAATAATAATAATAAAAAATCCAGCCCATCATGCTTCATGTGTTATATTTTAAAGCATCTATTCACTCAAAAATCTATCAAAAATCCTAAATAAAGAGCTACCAAACTGCACTTTAATTTTGTGACATGTTGTTGGACCTGATCAAAACCCAGCCATGACATTCAAAAAGATGTAACTACAAGCAGGCAGGCTAAACTGCAGTTATAGCAACCTTCAGGATCTCTCAGCCAGACAGGAAAGAGATCTAGTCCCACTCATTGTGAAATAATATTTATTTCCTGAATCAACATAATCTCCTTCATTAAAATGGATCAACTACGTTATGCCTAACCAGTTCTATAACACAGTACTCCTACTGCTCTCTGAAAGTCTTTGGAGTACCCATGAAACCTCTACACAGGACTCATAAAATGCACCATTACAAAAGTAAAAAGAAAAATATAGACAGTCATGTATCTGGTGCCCAATCTCCAAAAGCAGGTATAGCCACAACACCCCTCCCCACCCTCTTAGTGCAAGGCCTGCAGATAATGAAGGCAATGTAGAGTTTCCTTCACTACACGTTAAACATGTTAAATACAATTTAAGTATCAGAAAATTCTGAGTTCATGAGTTCAATTCTTGCCCATGATCAAATAGCTTCTCTTTTGAATGAGGACTCCAATGTCTCTGCTGTTACGTGCTTCTTATAGTGCGAACCACAAGAAAGACAAACTGTCATGTCATCTGTCATCAGATATTTTTTTTTTTGATCTTTTGTTTCCTAGCTATAATAGAACTTCATTCAGTTTGTACAGAAGTGAGTCATTTCATTGACATCTTTGGGCTTTAAATTGGAACATTGCTTAATAATTCCATTTTCATCAAAAGAAAACCCTCTACATAGATGTAGAATAAATGAAAAAAAAAACTGCAATGCACTGTTTAATGGACAGAAGATTATTGCTTATTCTCAGTATAGGCAAAAAAAAATGTATGTCACATTCATTAATCAACAACCAAAATTC
The DNA here is from genome assembly GCF_011077185.1 of Oxyura jamaicensis. Classification (NCBI taxonomy): domain Eukaryota; kingdom Metazoa; phylum Chordata; class Aves; order Anseriformes; family Anatidae; genus Oxyura; species Oxyura jamaicensis. The sequence goes on from NC_048912.1 coordinate 10,598,404, forward strand.
CTGCTGTGAAAAATTTACAGTGAAGCTAAATCAGGTATTTGGTTTTGACAGTTCTTCACTTTCTAAACCCTATGACTTTGGACAGGAAAATTAAATGCACTTTTCCTTATTAACTTTCATATCAACACCTAGTTGCCTGAGAATTCAGAAATCTTATTACTGCTCACCAGAATTGTTGGATGAATTGTTGGTTAAAATAGGGCCAAATTTTCCACCAGCTTCAGTGACCTAGAAATCAGAACCTGACATTTCTCAAGTTCATCTAAAGCTTTTAGGGAAAGTTGCTGTCATTTCAGCAAGTGTTGTCTCCCCAAGGACTGTAACGTCAAAGCTTAAGGTTTCAGCCTTAGAAAGCAGCAAGCTAACTACTTCTAACTGGGACTAGAAAAGAAAGTGAAGGCAGCCTTGGTGTTTGACCTGCTGCGGTTTGCATATATATAGCACACGGGAGGATAACACAGCTTCATATCATTGAATCTTTCAGTTAATACAAAGCAAAAAGAAAAGCAAAAGAAAAGCAAAAGCCTTTTGATCTATTGTGTGCATTTGTCTAAAAACAATGATTGATGTTTTAAGGTATTTTGTCACTGTCCATGCTCAGAGCATTAAACACCTAGAACTTCCGGAACGGGTGAAAACATCCGGCTTGATAGGTTTTCTTTTCCAGTGATAGAAAAATGATGTCTAAAAGTGAGCAGAAACCCAGAGAAGGATTACATTAACATGCAATTCATAACATTAGCTCATTAAGCTTTGCTTTATCCTGGATTCTTTTATTCCAAAATCTCCATGTATAGGCTTCAATCAACACAAAAAAAACGTATCTGTGCTAATTTCATCAACAATGAGAGCTGTTCCTCTTTCCATTTTCTTCTTTCCCAGAAGTTGTAAGATAAAGTTGAAATGAACTAAAAAAATATATGCTGTTAAAGGACAGTTCATAGCACACTACAGATTAATTTAATTTATATTTTATCACAACATTTTTGTTTGAAAATAGGATGAAAAGCCCTTCCATATCCTATAGAATCATAGGATATCTCAAGTTGGAAAGCACACACAAGAACTTGATCCTACACAAGGCTACCTAAAAATTAAAACAAGTCTAAGAGCGTTGTCCAAATGCTTCTTGAGCTCCAGCTGGCTTGGTGCTGTGACCACTTCCCTGGAGAGTCTGTTCCAGGGCCTGCCCACCCTCTGGGTGAAGAACCTTTTACTAATATCCAATCTGAATTTCCCCTGTTGCAGCTCCATGCTATTCCCCTTGGTCCTGTCACTGGTCAGCAGAGAGCACAGACCAGCACTGTCTCCTCCTCTTCTCCCCCTCATGAGGGGGCTGCAGGCTGCCACGAGGCCTCCCCTCAGCCTCCTCTGCTCTGGCTGAACTAACCAAAGATCTCAGCCACTCCTTGTAAGTCTTGCCCTCCGGGTCCTTCACCATCTTTGGTGCCCTCCTTTGGGCACATCCTCACAAGAGCTTGCTGTAATGTTAGCGTACCCAGCTGGACAGCTTACAGAAATGCTATCTGAATAAGATGCCTGATCCAGTCCATGGACAATCCTCCCCTTAGAAGATGTCTGCAGAAGCATTATAAAGGGGCTGTAATTTTAGTCAACTCCCACACACTACTGAGGCCTTTAACCCATGGCCTTCAGGCTCTTACACTGGTGGCCCTACCATTGATTTCAGCAGAAAGTCTGGCTGAGTGCTAAGGGTTACACCCTAAAATAAATAAATTCAAGTTAGGGCCCTCGTTCAAACAGTTAAAACAATTAAGCATTCGCACATCTGCTTGAATGAACAGTACAAGTGATTAAATGAGATTCCTACACCTGAAGTTATACATGAGGAAAACCTTTGCAAAAATTAACAGAAAAAAGCAAAAAATATCAAACGAAGTACAATACTAAATCACAGTCATTTAAATCATAAAGGACAAAATGCTAGTGGTTATCAGTCTCCTTATTTAAATGTTGTTTATTTATTTAGAGCAAGTAATTAACAGAACCCTGAGATCACAGATAAAACTGCCTGGGTAGAATTTCCGTTTCCACACCATAGACACAAAATTCATCAAAGTGAGAGGCTTAAAAGCCTAATGCAGTGAAGACTGAAAATATTAAACTTTTCAAATCCTCATTTCTCTGGCCTTTTCTTCACCCCAGTCTCCTATCACTTTTTTTCTTAAAAGACATTATGTGTTAGGAGAGCAAAGCAGCCTGGGGAGGTGATATTTTACCATCGTCTGTGCTATTAATGCAGTTAAAAAATCCTCAGACTGGAAAAATCAGACAGATGCATCTTCCAGGTTCACATGTGCCAACTCCATCTGTTAAATCATTAAAACACAGGCTTGGCAGATTCTGGAGAAAAACACATTTGCTTTCACTATGAAGAGGAAGAGTAAACTTTCTTTCTGTTCTTATGATTCCCCTTCCCCCATAATTACTTTAATTTGAAAGCCTGCATGAGTGGGTATTATTTAAAATGTTACTGAAAAGCTGTTTCATTGAATTGGGGTACACGTGTTTTAAATTGTATGTCATAACCTGGGTTAGTCAAAGATACATTAGACCAAAGCTTATAGCTACATTAAGATGCTTCATCATCTATCTTTTGACTGCATATATCTTGTTACACTACCTAGTTAAACATTCATTATCCTTACAGGGAAGAACCCATCCAGGTTATGCTTCAGCTGCAGTTTACATAAAGAATGGCAAATCTGATCAAGAAAGTTGCCAAACCTTGAATAAAGTTACTGGTAAAAAATAAGCCCTTTTCCAAATTTGTAAAGAAAAAACTTACTTTGTTTAGGATATGCAAAAAGCAGCAAAATCCTAACCTAAATTCAATATCAACATCCTATATTTTCTCAATATCAATACTAAATTGATTTCTGCATTAGTTTTTCTACTACAGTGACTGTACAGTCATCCTTCACTATGGCAACATTACTTATGGAGCATATGTCTAAATATTGAGTCTTCTGAATGCAACTAAGTATGTCTAGGATCATTGGATTTCCTAAGTATGACAGTGTAAATATTTTAAATCCCATGACCTCCCACAGCTACTATAAAAAAAAATAAAACACAACAGATTGCTGCAGGATGCATTTCTTTCTCTTTGTATTCTACTGAGGAACTGAATTGCGTTCTCCAGGCAGGGGCTTATTCTAACAGCCTTCCAGGCATTAATATCGATTATCTTTTCAAAAAAATATCTTTCACAGAACATTCCATAGATGACAGGCCAGTCTACTTTGTCCAGCAGCAGAAAGGTACAGAGGTAGCAATAACTGTTAAACCAGCCACGGCTTTCTACAATGCAGAAACACACCAGCATTGTTTGAGACGTACATGGCCATTTCCACATACTTAGGAAATTTCATTTTCTTGAGTAATAATAAATAAAATCATCATGCTTTTCATGGAAACATTTTGCTACAAGATTAAACTTGGTCTGGATAGTAAAGCTTAAAAGCACATAGTAAAGAAAGGATAATTGTTATCTCTTTGAGCACACATCTCTCTTTAATAATAAGCTTCCATCCATATTTTAGAAGCAGTAGGATCCTTTCAGACTTAGTAGCAGAGAGATGCAGACATAGCTGCAGTGCTCAGAGGGGAAAACATGGAAGACTTCGGAAAGTGGACCGTGCAGAGCTGCTGGAGTTATGGCTGCTGGTGGGAGAATGAATTTTTACAACGAGAGGGCAAACCTCCTCTGTGGGCTGCTGGGAAGGCACAGAGCAAATCACCTTTCGATATCCAGGACCAAAACAGTGCAAAAGATTTAGTGTCTTCTTAGCACTAGGCATTAGCCTTTTCTCTGGCAAGACCTCCCACCACAGGGAGGACTGACCATTTTCCAAGGGAGTTTTAATGCAGTTTGGCTTGTATTTCCAAAAGAACTTCTTGGTACAGAAAATGGACTTCTTGCTATAGAAATTAGTCTGTATTAATCGACCAAATTCTATACGAACTTTAGTTCATATAATAAGTAATCAAGTAGTGCAACTTTTAAAGCAAGATTTATACTAAACAAACATGTTTAATATGTTAAGTTTGATATTTCCAACCCGTGATCTTCTGGATCATTTTACGCAGATCAAGAGTAATAATTCACAATTTTGATAGACTCCCTCTGAAAACAGTATCCTCAGATTATATTAGAAATATTTCCTATTTCCAGAAGTTCCCATCTGACTAAGATGTACAAATATATCCAACCACACACTTAAAAATTTATAAAAACAAAAGATCAAGTAGTGTGACCAATAAAGGCAAACTTATCAACTGTTATAACTTAGTGAACCCGAAGTAAGTGATATGTACCTTTAAAGTCATTAATGCATGCTGAAAACCATCTGCTACAAGGGTAGGCAAAGTACTTCATTCCTTGTTCTTTAAAAACAAAAAATATTTTATATTTGTGTATCTAGAACAAGTTTCAATTAACATTTAAATGCATGTCAAAATTTTATATTTACAAGCTCAATCAATTAAAAATGCATTAGTAATTTTAAAAATTTAGTGGTAGGATTATATGAATTACCTTTACATTTGAATTGGATTTGGGTTCATTTTAAGCTTTAAATAAAATATATTCCATTTAACCCAGCAGTTGGACTTGGAGATTCTATCTGAGACTTTTGTTTGCTTACAGTTTTGCAGCTATTTTATATCATCATATTAACAGTTGTTTTCCCTTTAGCATTCTTAACAGCAAAGCGGAGAAATGAACAGCTATTTCACATCAAGCTATCTGCTATTGCAAAACAAATACATTTGCATAAAGGGTATTCCATTGCATTGTAGTTTCAGCAAGACATCCTCCCATACAATTTTCTGCATCAAGGCTCATAAAACAGACCTTGGCTTTGAAACAGAGGTCTTACTTCATGTGTTATGAACTGCACCTTTTATTACTGTCAACAGTGCCCCACAAAACGCCTGCAGGAGCTGCAGGTCTTTCACAAAAAGGGGTTGGAATGCTGCGTTGAACACAACTGGTAATTCTCCTGCTTTTTGTAATGGATGATCAACAACTTTAAGAATTATTCTTGTATTTATGCAGTCCTGGAAGAATTCCTAGAACACTCACCTGCCTTACTCTAGTAAGACCAATCTAATATATATATATATTAGATTGGTCTAATTAGAACTAATTAGAATCTAATTAGATTGGTCTAATTAGAACTATTTTATATATATATATATATATATAAAATAGTTCAAGATATACAAAACCAGAGTACAACATGAGTGTACCAAAAAGCAAGTCAATGGCACACTGAAGAACACAAAGCAGAAAGTGTACTTCAAACATTTCCAAGAAAAAGGTTGTTATAAGTATATATTTTCTTCCTAGCAAGTATTTTAATGCATGTGCTCAGATGAAAAGCAGAAAAAATGCATCTAATAGAGGCAATAACTTTATCACATTATAGCTGCAAATAGAGAAATCTGAACTAAAACCAAATACCCTCATAAATTAGAGCACAATGAGATGCTCATAGCCATTATCACCTACAATCACCCTCAAGGGAAGCAAAATTGCATGGGACTAACAACATTTTCACTTATTTTAAAATTTAGAAAAGGCTTAAAAAAGTTTTACGTGCATATTACCTCAGAAACAATGTGCTACTTATTCTTCCTAGCAATGACATTTTACATAGCATTCTGGGATCAAAATGTAATTTCAACAATAATATATTTTCTGATGTTCTCCAAGGAAAAATTACTAGTTTCTTCTCTCTAAAAGGATTTAGATGGAATAACATCTGTGTTGAGATTATTGTGAATATGTTAAACTGACAGCAAGTCTCTAAGGGGCACTGCTCATTAATGTTCTGTGCATAAAATTAAAACTTGAAATATATTTTTCAATCCATTTTGAATCATTTAAGCAATTCTCATGCAAAGAAACTATTGTGCTGCAATAATATATTTGCAGAGTAGAATATGAAAGCTATTAAAATGTCCTAGACCCCCTGCCTTTCATGCGAAAAGAAAAAAGGCAGCTCTTCTGATTTGAAACATGCACTGTATTGAGAAAAAAAAATACTTTCAAAGACCATGAAGAGTTTGATTTCAGTTTATAGAATGCAACAAAATTCCAAATTATGTCTTTATTACTTCATCTTTAATTCATATTGTGCCTAGGTACTCCAGCACGTAATGGGGGAGAAGTCTGGCACATATTGCACATGGGCATTTACAAGAACTGTTTACAGTGATGAGACTATATGTGGTGGTCTTGTTCCCGATCTTTGAAACCACAATCAGGCAGCATCCTGCAAGCCCCTTGCAACTGGAGCTGTGGTGCAGTGCTCAGGGGGAATGCCTACGAATAAGGAATTTTAATGCAAATACGTCTTCCAATTTTAAAATGCCAAAGCCCTCCATATCACTAGTGGAAATAGTTTTATTTGGGGAGCATGTACACTATTTCCACCAACTATGGCATAAAGGTGTTTACATACAGGATAATGGAAAGAGGTATCTCACGCAAATCTTTATTTTGAACCAGAAAGCAATGAATCTTCTCAAAAACAGAAACTGAGGAATTATTGACAAGTATCTAAATTCAATAAAGATTTTTCATCCCTTTCAAGCACAGAAATCTGCATAAAGCTGTAGCTATGAGTGATATTTCATAAACAGAACAGAAAACATTTTACTAGGAAAACAGAGACACCAGACACTGTTCAAAAGTCGTTGGATAATTACGGCCACAACATGATCTTGGCCATTCTAAATTTGGCTACAAAATACAGTAGGTCTAAACCAGTCGTGGATTCCTCTCACATAGTAAACCAGGAACTACAATTAACATATTCTTGATGGTACACGCTTTAGCAGGGTTTGCTTGTTTTTGTTTGGAGTTTGTTTGTTGGTGTGTTTATTTTCTTTGTTTTGGTTTTGGAGTGAAGCCGGAACCCAGTGTCAATAGGACTTAGTTTACTTAAAAGAAATCACAGTAATCTAAACAAGCAGTTTACCACTCAAGCTTCCTACACCTGAAATATTTAGTAACGTTAGCAAAAGATGTAAGTTATTTCTACAATCTCCTCTATTAAGCTTCCACACTTAGTATGGAAGCATGGAGCAACAAGTACAGAACTGCCCAAAACTGCTAATTGACATTTTTGGTAAGCATTTTCAACGGAAGAGCATAAGCATAGATATACATACGCTTCTAACATCTTCGTCTTCAGAGGTTTCACTTCAGAGTAGAGAAGCATCGATGGTTAGTGTCTACCTGAAAGAAGAAAATGTTTTTCAGGTGTGTAAATGCAAAACTGGTAGTGCTTATAGTGTGAAGTGCAGGCCTTCAGAAATAAAACCAGAGAATATGGACTGGTATACACCACTGTGAGTTTCCTTAGGGACATTAGCATTCTCCTTTCCCTCACTGCTTTATCTCCCATCTGTGTATAATATTTGCACTTTCCAGCCAAGTCAGAGCACTGACAGTTGCCCCCACAGAGCTGCCAGATGTACAGCAACAATCAAATCCCATCAGGAGCGTGTGGGTCTTATTGGTCACATACAAGATAGTGGCACAGCCCTGAGACAATTCCCAAGTCACTAACATGTGCTTTCCATCACACATGCATTACATTGCACTGTCAGAATGCCTTAGATAGAACACAGCAGCAACATCTATGCCAGCAGGACACAATACAATAGAAGTTGCACAGCCCCCTGTGCCATAGCTGTTTCCAAGCAGAATTACATCTATAATGCTCATCTCCTCATAAGAAACATATTTCTGTTATACTCAATCTTTACAGTTGCTAGTTTGAAAAGTGTTCAGAAAACAAGTACATTATTCAAAGGTTCATTTAGTGACGAGTACTTCTCAACTTGTAAGCTTTCAGATCATAAAGGGCAGAAAAAGTCCTGCTTTATCATTTATATTTTTGCTTTCCCATGCACTGCGACGGTTGCTGCAGCACATGATGAAGCATGCCATTACAACAGCACGAGAAGACAGCGTTGGAAGAATCTCCCAGGCACGTTTCTGTTGCTACAGGCCTGAGGCTACCAAAAGTTCAGGAAGTCCTTACATCGCTAAAACCTCCTCTAAGCTGAGCCAAAGAGATGAGTTGCTCAGGGACTGTCCCCCCAAACTATGTTACATGCTGCTGATCCCCAAGCCACCTCTGTCTGCACTCTCCTTGCTGTACATAGGGGAGCAAAATAGTGAAATAGCAATGGATTTTTACATCATCCCAAAATTCTCAGAGAGAATTCTCAGCTGTACTTTTATTTTTAATGGTATACTTCCTACCTGAACAATGCAGAGCTCTTAGTAAAGAGATCAAGAATTTAGATCTAATTACAATTCTGTGCTGAATAATTTAAAATAATAATTTATGTTTATGTGCTAAGTAGCAGCAAATATAAAAATACTCAAAATACCATTTACAACAAAACTTTTTCTTTTTTTTTAATTTTCCTACCCATTCACTGATGAAAGGCAGAGGACTCTTATCTCTACCAGCAAGAATAGTTAAGTGCAAAAAAATCTGTGCAGTTGATAACATGATGCTGGAATTAAGGACATGACCTAGGTTTGGCCTCATAACTGAAGCTAAAAGTTACAAGACAGCTGGTTTAGAGTACTGTCAAGTGTGATGTACTTTATACCTGCACCTATAGCACTTGGGCACAAGTATAATCTGGAATCATCAATCTCAGCCCATTCAGTGGAAGTTTAGATGCTCATAAACAACACTTGCAGATACTTGCATAGAGCCTGAAAGAGAACAACTTTGTTCCTTCCAAGCAACTTGTACTATCTGCTGCAAGAAGGGAGCGAAAGGTCTGTAAAAACCAAAACACGCCAATTCCACAGCAGTGGCATGATGTCTTATGGCAGGTGAAAGAATATCTAAAACTCAAGAGGCCAATCTGCTACTCTTGTGTTACACACAGGTTGTAAGTTCTTGAAGGTTCACTTGATCAACAGCAGTACTACTGAGTACCCAAATAACTGGGTAGTTTCTAACTGGAAGAGGAATAAGCAGTAGCAGTAGGATTTTAGCATTTATGGCCTTAGGATTAAGCATTATAGCCACATTAGTTTACCCATCTTAGAAGATCCAAATAGTGCTTGCCCTTAAACAAGGCATCAAGTATTTAGACTTGATTCTATTTAAACATGTATCTTCAGTGATTTATTATCTGCTTCACCATTTGCCACATGTTGACAAATGCTGCTGTATTTAACTACAAGACCCAGACTTTCAGCAAATGACCTTTGAATCTCAATGGACATGTATCCCTAAGTCATTCTGTAGAGTTAGTAGCTCATTAAAATCCTATTTCACTTCCTTGGTTCACATTGCCTATGTTTCAATGTTGCCCTGTGCTCATAAGAACCTGATAAGACCTAAAGCTAACAATTAACTTATTTGCATCACCCCACCTGAAAAATAATCAGTTGCGTATGAAAAGAGAAACCCTGAACATTATCCAGTCCCGTTTTCACAAAATTAGTGCAAGTTTCATTCTCTCTTGACAAATGCTACTACAGTTTAAATCCTGACACATAGTAAACTATCAGTTTGATTACTTTCATTAGCAAATTACTTATTTTCACAGAAACCATCCAGACTGTAATAAGAGTGCTCCTGAGATAAATGTGACTAAGCAGCAGGAGTTAATTAAATAGGACAATGAGTAAGCATTTATGGGTGTGATAGGACACCCAGCTGATCTAATTGCTAGTCTAATTATCAATTAGAGAGTCAAGAAATGGCATGTAAGTGAAATATTCTATTTGCTGATAGTTTAATGATTTTTGGAAACCCAGAAGAGCAGTATTAATTACTATTTTAGGATTACAAGTTGTTTTTTTTCCTCTTATTCAGACAGAAGTTCTTGCTATGTCTAAAGTGACTCCTAGATGTATTTAAAAGGTATTTAAAGACTTAGATCCAGCAACTAAGCATTCAAACACACTACCTATAAACCATACAGCTCAGGGGTCAAAATCTTGCTGCAGTTGTTTTATAAGATGGATAATAATTGTCCACTGGTGTCAGTAAGTTACCCTAACTATTCACAGTGTTACTATAAACCCATTCCCATAAAGGGGCCAGGCAACTATTTAAATCCCTAAGTACAAAGAGCCGCTTGGCTACACTCAGTGTTGCAATAATTTATAAAGCAACAGAAAGAAAATAAAAGCCCCTCAAAAATTGATGGAGAGCCAAAAATATTAATATATTGGAACACAGTGAACTTTTAACAAGCTGTAAATATTTTTGGAGGTTTTCGCATACCCATAAAGAGGACTGGGATCTTTCTCAGATCTTCTAATATGAGCATGTAGCTTGTAAAGAGAAACTTGAAGACAAAGAGGTCAGACAGTTTGTCACAAGACTGATGCTATTCCCTACTACAACCACCAAAAATCAAATGTGTATAGCAAGGTGCACATCAAGAGCACCAAAGGACTAGAGACAGCAGGTTGAAAGCCTAGAAAGCAGAAAGTATCCCTCGTAGCACACACAGGACACATTAACAATCAGATTCTCTTTGGAATAAAAAATGGCACGCTCCAACTATTCTTCACATCTATTACAATTAAAAATACCACAGGTTTTGTGACCAAAGTCCCCTGCTGGGGTTTCAAAGCCCCCTAGCAGCTCAGGGCACCCAGCTGCTTGCTTTCTGCTGAGGGGACCCAGCTCAGCAGAACTGCGGGTTCAGAAATCACCTCCTCCTCTGACACACGCTAACTCCACGCACTTTTCACCGGCTTAGCTCAAACATGTTTCCGCAACGAGCGACGTTTTAAAAAATAAAATAAAATAATAACGAATAAAATTAAATTACTAGCAACGTCAAGGTAGCTTTCCTGAGGGACTTTAAGGTGACGAGGAAACCCAGAGTGTTTATTTTTCGCCTTTCACCTGCGAGACGTGGATTACGAGGCCACCTCAGGAGGTACCCGCAGGGCGGCACCGGGCCCGCGCTTTTCCCGCCCGCCCTCGGCACGAGCGCGGCCCGGCCCGGCCCGGCTTCGCCCCGCCAAGCCGTGCCCCAACGGCCCGGCCCGGCCCCATGGCGCAGCGCCGCACCGACGGGGCGCAGCTGCGCGATTTCGTAGCGGAGGACACCTGCTGGTAACAGCCCCAGCTCGCCCCGGGCCTCCCCTGCTGCCCCGTCCCACCAAGGCAGCCTCTCCGGGAAGCTTTGCCCTGTCAGCGCAGGGAGAAGGGATTTGTTCATATTTTTATTTCACGCGAATTGGAAAAGCTGCGTGTCCCCCATACTGTGTGTGTCCATTCCCCCGACACCCTCAGAAAGCTGAAGGGTTTTCTTTCCCTCAGGTGTGAGAGGCAAAGCAGTGGTAACAGACCCTGGGGAGCCAGTGCTGCCCCAGTCCCTTGGCCCCTCAGTGTGAGCAACTGGGAGCTGGGCTGGGGCGAGGGGAGGGCATCACTATTCAGTGATGTACATGGCAAAGTTTCAAGAAGTTTCATCAGCAAATGGAGTTAAAAGCAGGTGTATGAAAGCACATCGGTGCTTATGTCTCACGCCTTTCTAAAAAGCTGTCACAACAAACATGACCTCCTCCAGTTCCTAATGTAAATATAACCTGTGAGGAAGTACCTTCATGCATATTTTTTCATTTCCATTTCATCATGGAAAATATTTACCTTTATCCCTGAGTCAGAGAATTGATAATGCATAAAATAACTTGCTATTTTGAGGCAGAGGACTAAAGATTCATCCTATTGCTGTGCTTTTTGACAACAGTTGTTGGGTTTGTTTGTTTATTTTGTTTGTTACCTTTTAAAAGGTAGCTTTCAAAGTCTTAAATATTTCTCCATTTCAGGAAAAGATACATTGAAAGCGAACTAGAAGCTGCAAGAAAGTGGTCTCACAAATGGGGATTCTTGAAAACACCTCCAGAGGTAAAACTGAATTGTATAGAAGCAACATATGAAATTTACTTGCACACAAATATATCTGGACACAACATGATGAGAGCACAGAAGTGTAGAAAAGTAACGAGTATGCTTTCCTAAGTCAGGTTCACAGTTAACAAATGCAGTACCTTTAAGATGAGTTCAAAGTTTCAGCTTTCCCCTGAACAAAATATGGCAAGTGGTAATTTATATGCTATACACATTCTGATATATTTCTCTTGAGAAGCATGACTCCCAATAGTGCTAACAAGTACTAGATGCACACTGACAGGAAAATATTTCCCCTTTGTCTATCCATATGGTAGATTAAAAATCAAGGGGAAAAGGTTCTAGCTAATTAAATTTTCATTGGAGAAGTTTACAGCAAACTAAAATATTTGGAGAGATGTCTATTCTCGATGATGTTTAGATATTAGAATATAGTATCACATGATATTACCTTTGGAATCACAATATTTAATTGCTAAAGAACAGGATTGATGCATCCCCTGAATAAAGTTATAAATTTACTTACCATGGAGCTAGAAGTATTTAAACTGTTCTGGGATTTTTCAAAATTCCTGTAGGCATCCAAGTTAACACCTTTAAAATATTTGATTCTCTAGGCTTCAACATCCATCCTTGATAACCACAGTCTGTCACGTATACCACCTTTGCACAATGCTAATAGATCTACAGCTGTAAAGCTGACAAACTCTATACATTGTTACTGTTGGTGAACATGTGAAATTATCATTTATTAATCTTTGTTTTGTGGTCATATAAGATACATAAGATATCTTTCTAGCCTGTCTTGCACCAGTGGTGCAAGAGAGTTGGAATCGCTCAGCAGTACTTGCATGTTATCTGAAATTCAGAATTATATCACGTTCTGAAAACAAAAAGTACATTACAGTGATTTCTAAAGCACTACATTAAGTAGTCCTGTTTTAGATGGAAAGAACAGGGTGTACAAATGCCGCAGTGAGGGAAGTGGTATTGATACCAGTATTTTTTTTTTTAATGATATTTTTATTTCAGTTGATTGAAGATGAAAAGAAAGAAAAAACAATGCCCAAGATACAGCTTCCAGAACATCTGCAGATTCGACCTGTGACCCCTGTGGAAAAATATATTAAGGTTAGAAAATTAGATTTTATAATTGTAGTACAGCAATACATGTATTCAGAAACTATGCGAGCTCTAAAAATTAGTTGTCTTGTAGCAGTGGGCCTTTAAATAAAGGTCAGAGTAAATTGTATTTGCAACACAAGCAACGCTTTAAAAGCATTCATTTAAGACAAGGAATTTGGTTGTTAGTTCCCAGAGCTTTCACTGTATGTAATCTTTCTGTAAAGCCCCTCCCTTGTACTCTCCTTTGTGGCATCTAGTAACAGAACAATCATCTGTACAGCTTCTTACAGAAGAATGCTCACAGAGCCGTTTATGACTGCTGACCATTCATTGCTCAAATATACACATCTTACTTCAAGGCTTATCATAACCTGATCTCTCTGTTGTAACTATTGGTTAAGATGCAGCAATTTTTCTAGCTTTATGTAAGACAGTATTCTTTTTGGCTGAGATGATGCCACTATCCTCTTCAGTGGCACAAATTAAGTTGGCCAGCAGAAGTCAAGTTCTAATGAGCCAATTCATAACTATTTGCTTTTATATTGTATGATTTATGTATGTTTTGTCTCACAGTTGGAAATTAGTAGAATGAGAACCTTGGTCTGATTCATAAATATACGGTGTAAGAATCACCACTGAATTGAATAACTATATAGGAGGCTAAATCATTGTCAATGGGAGAGGAACATATAAAACGGGAAGCAGAGCACACTAACAAAAAGGAAGGTTATTCTACTTGGAAGATTAAGGAAAGAAAAGAGATTGAAAATTCCTACTTGTTGAACTTTATTTCAAAGGATTCCAAGGGTGGTAAGATAAGGTGAGCACGTAATAAAAGCTTATACTGAAATTAGACTGAACCAAAAAGTAAGTGCTGAGTGTGACAGAGAAATTAAATGTCAGCATTTCTGCTGTTACTGCTACTTGTTCTTCAGTTTTGTCTCAAGCATCCAATTTCAGTCAGTCAGCTTTGCCTTGGCTGCACAATGATGGTGTGTGTTACAAATCACACACACATGTTATCAGCTGCTAAAGTAGCATATGTAGCCTGGTGCATACTGAAAGAGGAATTGGAATTTCAATTTCACCTCAGAATCTTTTTTTTTTTTTTTTTTTTTTTTTGCGCCAAGGAAGACGGGCTAGGTGTGATTTAGGTCACCCTCTACATATTCAGAGTGAAGTTTCTTAAGTCCATTTTCAGAACTGTGTGTCTTCCTGCACATTTACCTTCATGATAATAGTCATTATATCTGTTCTTCTCTCTAGGTTAGATTAATAATTGGTTCTCATTGTCCTTTCCCCCAGATTATAAGTAGGACATGGTTTTGTCCATTATCCAGCTCAGTGGGTGGCACATTTGGCCATAAAAAATGATCTTTTCAGAGGAACTGCTCCACCTAAATATCATAAACATTTTCTAATCTTGGCCAAAGAACAAAGTGAAGCAACTCTGGCAAGAGAACTGAAACATTGTTCTCTAGCTGTGTATTTCTCTACTAAGTCCCCAGATGCTAAAATGATATAACATGCCCGATTGGGAAGATTCAGCCAAAGTAAGCACAGCAGTCAGTGAACAGAGGCTCTTGGCTTTTGGTGTGTTTCATTTTTGGCAAGATTAGTTGCAGATTAACTTGATGCTTACCCATCTTTTAAAGTAGAAAAGTGGGATGGATAAGTACTTCTGGATGCAAAAGCCAGCTTGGTCAGTAATATCTTTAGCATTTGGCCACAAAACTACTATTCCATAGCTGCATTGCTACCAAACACACTGCATCAAGTATAAAATGCTTTTTTTTCCTGTTTAGAGACGTTAACTAGCTTAAAGCTTATTATTTCTCTGTAAGAAAAAAAGTTAAAGCTAAAGCTTAATTCTTCTAATTATGTAAAGGCAGTAAAGTCCTTAGAAACATACTGAGCTAAACTACATATATATATATATAAAGTATGCTGACATATATTACTTAATAATAGCTTTTTTTTTTTTTTTTTTTTAAATTTCCTGTTATACATACCAGTTCAGGCACTAAAAGAATTCTTAAAAAGAGTGGTAGATGAAAGTTACTTCACTGGAATTTGGCCATTTTACTTCTCTCTTCCCCTGTGCCTTGCTATAGAATGGGACCTAAACTATCCTAATGACTTTTTATATTATAAGCCATCCTGCATTATAAATCAAACTTGCATTCAACTATTTGAAGTTCTTATTTCCTTCCATTAATGTCAGTGTGTGTTCAGGATATTAATTCATTGGATTGCATTTAAAACCACTATTTTTAACAAATTCTCATTTCCATCCACGCAAGCAAAAAAGATGTTACATGAGAGAAATTACAATTAAAAATCTGTTAATTATTGAATTCTATATGTTGCTTTTATTCTAGGTGAATCCATCTCCTCCAGTACCTAAGACTACCCAGGGATTTATTGGCTGGAGATCATCTGTTCCTGGGCTGGAACTCGAACGTTGTTTTGAAATCCAAAGCAGCAAAGATACCTTTTCCAAGGATTTGAAGTGGCCATGTGAGCCCTCTGACTGACATTAAGAAATAACAATTAGGCACGCGGATCCATTTGTGCTCCTAAATTAACGTTCTCTACTGGACTGTTAAACATTTGTCCTTTGAAATCTATCTATCTAAACATCCACAGTCATTCTGGTAACGTGTGAACATCTTAATACAGCATTTTACTTGTTGCTCATTGTTTGGAAATCTGTAGCATTCTGGTGGTTAATACTGCTTCAGATTCATTCAGAAGTGACAATGAATAAACTCATGTAAATATAAGAGAGCAGGTACTACTTTTGTTAGCGTTAGTAACTGTATGATTTTAAAATACTTATTGAAAGTTTTTTAAAAACATGTTTTGAAATGGCAGAGAACTTTTTTTTTTTGTTTCTCTGTGAAAGCCTCCACTCAGACTCAGTTTCACAGCAGCTTATTCGAACATAGATACAGACTGCCATGCTCTTGACATGTTCCTGCACTGCTGAATTGGTTTTCAGTCAGATCAGCACTTTGAATGAGCTCACTACTGAGTTTCTCACATGCATAAAAGAGATAGCATAAAAGAGATTCCTTTTGTAAAAGAAAGGGATGGGAAGGGGCAGAGGACAGTAGCAGGCATGACTTAAATTGGCTCAAGTTGCCATGAAACTGCACCCTTATATTTGGAAAGAAGCTTTCCTTGTTAAATAAATAAATAAAATCCCAAACTACCACCTCCAGAAAAGATAATTATCAGGTTTCATTATAGCATACCCACTGTAACTTGAAAATATATATATATATATATACATATATATATATAAAAAACAGGCAAATCGTAAGTGTAGTTAAGTCATAATTACTAAATGCATTGTCTTTTACATTGTGCATGCTTTACAGGCAGTTTGTGTACTTAGGTAAGTAATTAAATTCTTCCCACTGGAGTTGCCTGATTGGTTTAAGTAAAGCACACAAAAGCCATTCAGCAAAATGAAGTTACTTTCAAAAAACAGTTTTGGTATCAAAGCAGTTTTTTAGTTTTCAATTAATTGATCAAAATGCAAGTTTCTAAGCATAAGTTTCTAGGTAAAACTAAGTTACAAAAAAAAAAAAAAAAAAAAAAAAAAGCTAAATTGGCCTACTACGAATATTTTCTTGCTTTGAAATTTTCTAAATCCATCCATTGTCATGCGTCATTCAACACGTTTTACATAAAAACAACAACATGTTATCAAATCATTTATTATGGCAAGCTTATTTTCGGAAATATTTATGTAGAAATCAAAAGAAGAACAACCCACATTAACAATTCCAGTAGTTTCTTGAGTAACCTACCCGACATTCTTCAGGCTATCAATTACCACTCTTTGTTTGAAAGGTCTGCTACGTAGCATTTAGATTTGGCAAGCTTGTGGAATCTCACTTCTATCATGTTTACCAGACATCCCACACCACATAGCATGTTACAATATAACATTATATCGATAATATAACAATGGAAAGAGAGAAAATTAAATGCTTTTCCATACTGTACAAATGATATGCTTTATGAAACTTTCAGGGATAACCTGCCATTAAAATCAATCAAAATATCAGCTGAATGACCTGAATGATCAATCTCGTCTCTCAGTGTTAGATAAACCTTTATGAATTGGTTCCTCCCGTCAGTGATGAGAGATCCAAGATTTTTGGTTTACAATAAGCACATAGTTCCCCTGGATACTAATAAAGAAGCCGATAGGCACTTATTAGTACAATGTTAGCAAAGCAAATGGACGTAAGAGGAATGCATTATCAGCAAAGCACAGAAATATTTAAGTGAAATGGATGATGTGATGTATGTGCCAACTATTTATTTCAGAAATGTGCAGCATTTGTTCTCTCATGTGTCATAAGGTACATTTTACAATAAATATATTTACACTTACATATCTGTTAACAGTAGAGGATTGCACTGGGAGTTACTGGTGTAGCTGTCTCAGAGTTGTAGAGTTAAGTCTTGTTCTTCATTACCTACCTGAAGGTTTGCCAGGACTTCTGAAAACTCAGAAGGAGCCTCTTTAGTTGTAGCAACTATTTGGTTCTAGTTCTAGCTGGCTAACATTTAAAATAGAAGATTGTTGAAACTGCCTCCACGAAATTAACACATTAATACTCATTATTGCTTAAAGAGGAAAGACTTTTCTCTTTAATCCTGCTACAAGATCTCCATTGTTTTCTGCAGCAATCGATATCTGTTTCTTGAGTCAGCAGTAAGTCCATGGCTTTCATAGCAGTAGGTCAGCAGCTAGTGTTTGCTCTTTCATTCTTCCCAAGAAATGACTCACAGTTATCAACATCCCGCCTATTTTTTTTATATCCAGTTCCAAGTGCCCACAAAATAATAATATTTTACTTTTTCCATATTCTTTACAAATAATGGAGAAATGACTCATATCCTTTGGAAAGATTACCAAAGAATGAGAATACACAGCAGAACTAACTTCAGTCACATTACTTTAAAACCAGAATAAAGAATTACTTAGAATCAGACTCTGCAAATCTAAACTAAATTGCAGTTTAGCTACTAACTATAACATATGTAAACAGTTCACTGAACAGGCAAGATAATTATAAGAACAATATTTTATTTAAATTTTAAATGCTTTATTTTCATTACTAGGTTTCTATACTAGTTTATATAAGTAATATAAAGGGAGGTGTGTAAGGAGTATTATGTATTTAAACTTCCTATAGCATGTATCAGTCAATTGCTGATCCATATACTTGGGATTTTGGTACTATAAACCTATTTCTTTTCCCAGCCCAAAAAGCTGGTTTGGCTTTGCAACTGACAAAGTACTGCCCAGTCAATTGCCTCAGTTGTGAATCCAAATCGCTGATACAGGTTTATTAAATCACCTTGTAATGTTTCAAACCTGGCATCTAATTTGTGGAAATTAACCTATTTATTGAAGCCAAGCTTGGCACATAAATGTCACTGCACACTGTAAAATATCACACTCCAAGGTCAGGACAGTGTTAGTGAACTCAGTGCACACGCTGCCAAAATGCTTCAAAACAAAATTAAATCACTTCAAACATGCACCAAAAGTCAAGACGATTGTAATTTTATATGTGTCTTAGGCCTCTGCTTCTATGCAAGTCAGAGCAGAATTAGATGTTTCTAAACATATATAAAAAGTTATGTGCTTTATTTTTCACCAGAATTTGAAAACAGGATGATAGTGTATTTAGATGTCTTCTATGCTTCAGTGTAAGCTTCATTTGGTGTAGTCGTTTATGATTTTTTTGGTGGCCTATAGTTCATATTAACAAAGTGACGCATCAGTTCTTCCATAGTTGACTCAAAATTTTCAGAAAACTGAGGCCATCTTATCTTTTGACTATTGTTTTCAGTTAAACTAGTTCTTAGTAACAGGCTGTTTTTGAGAGAAACTATGGAGTACACTTTCAGAATTGCATGTGCAAAAAAAATGGTGTATTTGATACACAATCACCATAGCAAGATATTAAAGCAGGTTGGCCACACATTTTTGCTACTGTGGATTTTTGCTTGGTTATACCTTTCTTGGAGCATATTGACATCATAGTAATCTTAAATGACAATTGCATTTAAGTTGAAGTACTGTGAAATCAGAATTAGCTTTCTCATAAGCACTCGCTTGCTTTATCAACAACATAATTGGGTGGAAAAAAAAAACAAACTTCACAACGTGTTCTTTTCTGTGTTTTTAGAACTGGCATAGAACTGGCACATGCTATTTATAATTCAATTAATACAAGATATTTTACAGGGAGCTCAGATCTGAAAGATTTAAATTTCTTTAAAATGCATTTGCAGCAGAGAGTAAAGATTTTTGATCGGATGATAGTAAAATAGTGATTCTGTGTAAGTAGCACTGGTCAAATTGCAGTCACCATAGAAATGTTGCTGTAAGTCTTGAGACATGCAAAAAGAAAAGCAGACACAGTATGTGGACGACCAATTGATTTAGCTGCTGTAAAATGTGGCCACTTAGAGAATGACTCTAATTGCTATTCTACATGAGACACTGCTACACAGGTACATGCTCTGACTACCCTAATGGATACCTACTACAGTCCCTAATTTGTGCAGAAATTACTGTCTCCAGTTCCTGCTGTGGCTGCTCTGTCAGCCTGCAGTAACTTTCATTCTAAGATTGTTTGCCTTGCAAAACAGGGGAGGTGGATTTTTTTTTTTTTTTCTCCTTTTTGGAGATCTAAGGCATCCACACACATTGTTTCCTTTTGTGAAGGATTCTTTGTGGTTTCTTCCACATTCTATAACGTCCCAAAACAACAAATACTAGCCAAACGCAGTCATTGTCAACCAGACCAAAATCTCTACTCCCACGTGAAGCCCAGTCCAGGTCACTCCTTGCATTATGTTCCTAAATGTGTTGGATTTAGTTCCCCTTGCAACCATAAATGTCTGTGCAGCAAGACAGATAAGGCCCGTTTGCTGACTGTTACCTCCTTCCTGACTCCTGTGGTTTTCACATCCCATCAAGTTGTTACTTAACTAGTTGAAAGCATGTCAAACCATTTCATAGGACTATAGTCATAAATTGAACTGTTCTGGAAAATGATACTGTTGTACTGTGAAGCTGATTGGGTCCAGTGAAAAAAACTTTACCAATTTGGTCTACTCTGGTCAGACATGGAAAAGACCAGTAGTAAAGCAATACTCAAAACAAAACCAGAAACTGCAAAAACAGCACAGAAATTGCTAAAATCTGATTCAAGTTGCACCAGTGAAACAACACGGGAAATGGACATTGTCAAATTGTCCAAATCCGATGTCCATTGTCCAAGTCAGATGATTTGGAGATATTTTTGACCTTAGGGTTTCAGGCTGCTCACACGTCAACGCTTGCTCTGTTACACAGAGAACAGGTCAAAGAAATTAAAAGACTACTCTTTCTTGTCTGTCTCACTGGTGGGCTTATTTTCATTAAGGTTCCTGATGGTAAATTATCTGATATAACCTGAACAGTACCACAGGGTTGCTTTTAATCTCAATGTAAAGACTTCGATATTGCCACCTTTAAAGACATGCTTCTGAGTCCAAGCACTGAGTTTTAAAGGCCCTTACAGAGTATGAAACATTTAAAACCATTCAGTGGTGGCAAGCCACTGGTCACCTAGCATGAGGTTTGCAGAGAAGCTGGGGGTTGTATCCATGAAGAGAGTTCTGAAGCACTTGTCTTTTCCTCTCCTCCATCCACGAACTGCCACGGCTTCAGCTGGCCATCACACACTATCTTATGGACAGCATCTCAGCATTCGGGGAGGCAGCTCACCAGATGTTCAGAGAAGGATCAGATGGAATCAGACATATGAGTAAACACAGCAGGTTAATTTTAATTCCTATTCATTTAAGCAGATGCAGCTGTATTTACCATAGCATACAAAGTTCAGGCTGGACACACAAAGCAATGTATTCTTCAGAACACTGCAGCTTCAAAAGGTTCTAAGGCAGGTTAGCAAAAAGCATCATTATGTCTGATCCCCAGTGTAAGATTTTTCCAGCCTTTAATGATTTATTTATTCTTAAATCAGTACATTGATCTCAAAAGTAACATTACACAACCTTAGTAAACCTTCTACAAGTACAAAAAATTCACTGTGTTTAGCAACAGCACAGGAAATTATAGATCAAAGGCTGCTTGTTACTTCTTGGTGCATTTTTTTTTTCTTTTGTAAGAGATGAGAGCATCTGAAAAAAAAACGAGCTTAGAATAAGCAGACTTCCTACTCTTTGGAAATGCATGATAGAGGTTACATTTTACAGCATGCTAGGTACATTATGGTACAATACATTAAAATAGCTTTTTTTAAAGAGTATCTCTGAGGATAATTACCTGTCATATCTTTTATATCTTTTAAGTTTATTACTCCTGACTTGTATCAGTAACAGAAAGCTAAGGATTTCAAGGATAGCTGACAAAAAGGTAATCATTTTTCACCCGAGTGGTGAATTTTTTTCATTTCAGTAAAAAATATATAAAAGTTCTGCATTTCCTGGTAACAAACTAATAAAACTCCATCCAATTTCTTGCTTCATTTCTCCACAATTTAAAATGAACAATAATAAATAGCAGAATTTCAAATACTAGATTTACTCCTTAAATAATCCACAAAAAACTATTACATCATAGAGGTGTAAGCTGCTTGTTACCACAGGCAGAGGGCTACAAGGAAAGATCATCTGAAATTCCTTCTGGTCCCACTTTCTAGTGTCTTTGTAAACCCAGAAAAACAGCATCTCAGGGTTCCATACATGTTCCTCGGGCATTTTCTGTGTTGCAATACAAACCATACTGAAGCATATCTAAAGCCCTGTGGCATCAAAACCTTTGAATACTTGGATGCCTATCCCAAACTTTAGATCGGGCACAGGCAAAAACTAAATTTACTCAGCTGAAGTTGCTAGGGCTTGATCTGAATTCACTCAGTCTTAAAAGATCTTTAAACCTGTGGTCATTGCACGCGTTGTGATAATGAGGCAAGCTACAATTTTAGGAACTGTCAAGTTTATGTCTATTCATTTAACTGTTTTGGAATGGAGAGAAGGAATTGTATCAATAAGCTAGAAAATGAACAATAATAATGGAGATATTGATTATGAATTTTATTGTGAGCCTGCCGACCAGGTCTCTATTCTAAGCTCTGTTTCTTTCTTATTTGATAACCTTATACAGCCTGTTTTAGTGACATGTACACGACAGATACACAGCTATATTGAAGTATGAAATGATGAATCAGTATGATATGTTTTTATTAACATAAAACTACACCTTGTGGTCTCAAGGGTGTGTATGTTACCCATTTGATTCAGCTTTGAATTTGGCATTTTCCCTCATATATACCCTGCCGTGCTTCATATGATTCACTGAAAAAACTGTGATTGAAATAAACCTAAGAACTTAAAAGCATAAAAATAGATGCAGCCATGTAGAAACAAACAGAACAGAAAGAATCCTTCGTCTTCCCCCAGCCCTTAGCAGATATATGGCTCCAGCTTCACTGGGTGCAATTGACTGCAGGATCAGGCCTTGGAGGCACCAGATCAGGATTAAACATGACTGCTCAGGAGCCTTGTTAAGTAATGTTTTTAACAGCTCAGACAACAGCACTGTAAATAGCTCTAATGCAGCAACTGTGGAAGTGGCCATTTTCTTTCTCTGCTTCCTTGACAAAGGCTCTTTATTCAAACCATCTTCCGAGTCTGCCTTCCAGAAGGATCATTGTTGTAGGGAACAGCCTTGCACCAAAACAAGACATGGCAGCCTTCACCCCCCACACCCTGCACGCACGCACACACGCTTCTGTCTCTTGCCTTTTCCGCATGATGCCTCCAGGCTGCCGTGTGACACCCAGCTAATCTGTCCTGCTGGGAGTGCCACACAGCCCCCTGCTCCAGCCTGACCTAAACCTGGCAATGCCTTCTCACTTCTCGCAGGCTGAAAACACTCCCCCTTCTCCTCCTGAAGTGAGAGACAGTTAACGCTTTTATTCCTCACAGGGGAGCAAGACGAACCCAGCTAAGCTAGTGAATCTCCTTTGCTTGCTGACATGCGTCAGACACAACATTCTCATCCTTAAAAGCTGGAGTGAAAACAAAAACAAAACAAGAGCCCAAAAAAAAAAAAAAATAGCAAGCTACAGTCCTTGTCTGGAAGAAAAACTAAGCAGCCATTATGATCTTATTGCGAGAGCACAGCCATATCCTTTTTATTTAAATGAAACCTATAGTAATTTCTTGTGCTCCCCATTACATGCAGTGCAGCTTCCATTTTAACATAACACTAGCTTAATGAACAAACCCCACACATTTACTTTCTCTTAGCAGAAGCCAAGATAGTTACCAAGTAGTGCCAGTGTCGCAGGGCTTTCAGGCTGGAGAGATAATGGGGAGGGACACTGGTTATTCCTTCACTTGAGCAGACAGATGTCCCCCACCTCATTTCCCTTCTGGCTGTTGTTAGTTCTGTGCATTGACACATTGCTAGCAACAACAAAATAGCCCGTTTTTGCTTAACCCCAAATCCTGAGAAACCAGGTTGGCTGTGCTGCTTCTGTCCCAGGAGTGTGTGCAGCAGTGGTGCTGTTTGTTGTCCTAGGAGCTATGCTCTTAATCATTTGACTTGTATGGAAATGGAAAAAGACCAATTTCAACAGCTCTCACCACAGCTCAGAACAAAATAGGTTCTTTGTGTTCAGTTGTAGTTGTGCAGTATTGTACTTAAAGGACTCAAGAAAGAAAAAGGATTCCCTAAATCTGCTTTTAATTCTCCTTTCATTTATACCCTTGGAGTCATTGCTAATCAGTCACTGTCACTAATGACAGGCATTACCAGGCTGGTTCTGCCTCACTCTGCACTGCTGTGTTCACCTATCAGCTTACTGGTTCTGCTGGAGTTAAAAATCTGATGAGGCTTCATAAAACGTTGAAGGCAAAATTACATAAATACTGCAATTATTTGGAATGTGTTTTATATTCATTTCATGTGTATATTTGGCAGTATTGCTAGAGTTGTCTTGGAGCTATAATGCACATGCAGACAGTGTTCATGGTATAACAAAAGCGTCCACATATGAGAAAGGGTCATCCAGTGAGCCAGATCTCTTGCTGTGTTGAAAAGGGGCTCTCTACTGGTGATTTTCAAAATTTTTAATGTAGAAAAAGTGAGTAAGTACACACTGTTGCCTCATCAGCCTGTGCCTACTGCATGATCCCCAGATGGTGAGATGACACCCAGTTTACAGCATTTGTCCAATCGCTCAGGTTCCAAGAGGTTGTTTTTCTGCTCTCACCTAAACCTGGTGGCTTTTGGATACCTGACAAAATATATCGGACCTACTATCTGGCAGAGCTGGACTCCATCATGAGCCTCCCCTAGTCCTCTGAATGTAGACTTCAGCTGGCTCCCAGGTCCTGTAATCAAGCTGCTACTTGCAGGCAGGGCCGTATCTGTCCAAACTGCAGAGAATAGATTTACAGCCATGTTTAATCACAAATGCTCCTTAAATGAAGCCTTGATAACAGTTGACATAGTGCCTACAGGTCCAGAATAGCATAAAAGGATAGGAAGTTATTAAGAAGAGAGTGCAGGGCAGGGTACACCCATAAACAGATCAAATAAAGTTAGAAAAGAATTTCTAATTACAGTGAGACATCATAAAGTATTAAAGCATGTTAAGACTGTAGTTCCAGCTGAGGTCTCTCGCAACATGAAGTAAACAAGCAAGCTTCATTCTCTCTTGATGACTACAAACTTCTCTATAAAATTACAATTTTACTGTGCATAATTCAATTTCATCAACTACTTTTCTTCATTATCCCTTCTAACTCTGCACGCATATACTTGTCATGTATTATAATATATAAACCATGCCCAAAAGAACTGCACAGAAAATACATATTTCCTAAGTAAGGAGGATGGAAAAATCAGTCAGGACAATGAGGAATTTATTTCCCCCCCACACAATGGATTTGGAAATGTTTGTGTAGATTCAGAAACCATCTCCGAATTTTATCTGAATCTCTGATTATTACACAGGCATTATTACTTGTAATCTATAAATTATCCCAACACCTTTAAATGGTTTCTATTTCCTACAAATAAGGCCAGATCCACAATTTTTTTGTGCTTTTAACATCCCATTGATGACAATGGTAGTAACTCAATTAGTTGCTTGATTCTGGGTCAAAGACACTAAGGTCGGTGATGCTTGATATTTCACACGGATCAATTTTAAAGTCCTCTGATCATGAACAGGACCAAACAAGCAAACAAAAAACCCACCCACGCCCACAAAAAAGCACCACCAATTCCATCAAAAGCCCATGAGATGTTTCATAAACTAAATGCCAACGCTATTTTGCACTCCCTGGGTTAAGCCCACTCATCAAAGCACTCCTCGCTCTATCAGGAAAAGCTTGGTTCATGCTCCTAAGGTCAGAATATGGCTAAACATATGCAGAACATGTTTGGCTCATTACACATGTGCATATCAATCCTACATTCAACAGCAAGGGAACAGAAAGACAATATATGGTAAAGATAATGGAATTGGACTTCAAAGATCAGGATGCAATTCCGTGAACTCCCAGTGTGACTTTGGCCACAACAGTCACTCTCTCCTGCTTCAGTTCCTATCTGTAAAAGCAGAATAACCATCCCTTATTTTCACTTCATCCATCTTTTCAATTTAGGCTCCAAGTTCTTTGTAGTGGCATCTCTTCCTCAAAATACATCCAGCTCCCAGCACACAATGTCCTCCTCAAAACAGCTTTATGGAAATGTACCAAAAAAAAAACAAACTTATAAAATATCCACTGATGAGATAAGACCACCAGCACAATGCAAAGAACAGCTGTAATCTGTGGGAGGATTATTTCTCTTTGCCATAAATGCCATCCATTTTTCAAGACACAAGTTATTTCCCTTTCATACAACAGTGAACTCAATATCTGCAGACAAGTTGCCTTCAAAGCAGTACATTTTTCAAAGGCTCCCAGTAGTTTGTGACATTACATAGAAGGTGTCACATCTTAATGACAAATATTAGTATGAGCCTGCTTGATGAGCATAATTTGTTTCTTCATTGGATATGTTATTCCAGATGAGCTGCTTTTCATCCATATTTTCCAGGGGGAAAAATATGCATTCTGACGTGCAATGTTAATGTGCCCTCTGGCATGACCTCTTAATTCTAACTTTTCACTCTCACCTCCCATTCTCTTCAGTGCATGAAATGAGCTCTAGCAGTAGCTATTGGTCAAGAGTCTCATACGTTGGATACCTGCCAAGTCTTTTGGGGCGTCTAGTACAGACAAAAAGTCTATGCCTATGACACACACTTTTAAATTTAGCACTAAAGTGGTGGGGAAAAAAAAAAAAAAAGAAAAATATGTAAAATGTCACTTTCTGACAAGCAGAAAATTAGAATTCATTCCCCTGAGAACTAAATGGACTTTTCTGCTTACAGTCACTAACTATGACAAGGCTAACATTTTTCAGTCTAATGACTAAGGACATTAAGTGTGCATGTGAATAAAAAAATTACTAGAGGGTATTAGCTAAGCGTGTGATGGCAGCCCAAACCGACAACAGAACTCCAAGGATGCAAATTCTAACACTGGCCATTTGCTGTGGAGAACCAATGGATAAAAGAAACGGGAAGCATAAATACACAGAGGCCATCATTCTTTCATTACTATTATAACAACAATGTAAGGAATCACAGGAAGATGTACTTCTCTGGATGGGTGTGGAGTGCACTTTCACCACTCTACATTCATGGCTCAATTCTGATATGACATAAGCATTGGGATTTGTGGTTAAGTGATCATTCATGACTTGCCTTAGCTTCTGTTCTTCCCAGTTCAGTTTTCCCTGCAGCTCCTCACTGCCTCAGTCAACTACTGCAAACATAACCCTTCTAAACAACAACAAATTTCCATCTAACAGAGCATCAAGCAAGGAGGACTTAAAGAGTTCTATATGCTGCTGATGTGCTCGAGGTGCTAAGTGCAACAATGATAGTTAGAAATATGGGTCAAATCTCAGAAAGCACTTTTAAACAGGAGTGGCTAATATGTTATCTAATAGAATGAAGAAAGTTGTGAGGACATCAATAGACTTCAATGCAGACGTTTATTATTTCTGCCTTTAATTGGGTTTCAAAAGGTATTTGGCCGCACATGAGAAAAATCTAAAGCTTGAAATTTAGGAGACAAAAGAAACATTTTTAGATGAAGATAGATGTTAGAACTAAAGATAAGGAAAGAAAACCAGAATAACACAAGTACTTTCACAACTATGGGATCTACCTCCAGATTAGCAACCACAGGAAAGATTCACCAATTTCTCTTCACTTTACTGTGGCCCAGCAAGGTGCTCATTAGTCTGAAACTACATTTCTTCTGTTTTTCTAAAGTTGGTGTGATCAACTATTAAACAGCTCGGTTGCAGTTCACTTTTCCTGTAACATCAAAAGCTAGATTCTCCTGTATTCACCTGCAATTAGCAGGCACCCGTCTCATAGCCCTTGGAGAAAGTTTTCCTGGCCAAACCAGCATGAAAGGATTACTGGCTGCTTTTACACTACCAGACAAGGCCTGACTCTGTCATTCTAATTCATGCTGACATGGCTATACTCCCTCCATCTTCCTCTTTGCTTTACTTACTTGGCTCCCAGAACAAGGTACAACTGTATTTGGAGATCCTCAAAGAGAAAGAGCGTTTCAAACCCATCTCTCATTTACAAGCGAGCTCACGTGTTGACAAGGCTGAACAGAAGCTTCTTTAGCAGGGCCAGCAGTTTCTCAGTCATGCAGCAAGCACAGCTGTAGAGCTGAGCTGTGTAAGAAAAGAAGCATCAAGACAGCTATTCACCTTAGAAACGACTTCCCCCAGTGCTGGCATGCCCTTTTTGCTATGCTCTGATCTGTATTCCACATTGCTCTCACTCTGACTGGAGTCTGATTACCTGCGATCCCTGGCCTCATTACCTTACCCTTCCCAACAATAAACTGCATAAGCCACTTATCAGCCTGTAATCCTAATAAATCCAAATCATTTTGAATGAATTTGTTTTGTTCCTCAGTCCCCTGTCCTTCTGCCCCTCCAGCTTCCTTAGCCTTATTTTATGTCATCATCACATTTGAGGCACTTTTGAAATTACATCCTGCTCAAGGTCACAGCACTGAATTTAATCCCCCCATCACCATACAGCACATCAATGCTTTTACTTCCATCTGATTTATTTATCCTGTTTATTATCATAAAGCAATTCAATCAATATAAGCTGGAATTCAAACAGGTGTACATTTGAATTATGCATACTAACATTCATCAAGAGATAGAAGATGACTGCTATAGTCCAGATCGTTCCTCTAACATATGGCCCAGCTTATAAGTAAGGAAGCTCATAGTGATGAATCTTTATACCTTGACTTCTGCTTGACCCCAATAATTGTTTGGTTACTGGAAACCAAAGGAATTGAAATAGCGTCACGAATTCCACGGAAGAGGCTTGGACAAGCAATCTCTGTGTTTCTTATCCCAAGCCAGTAGGGTTGTATTTTAAGATGGGCCTTCAAGTTGACAGTTCCTCTATTAGCTTCTGAACACACAGGAATCCTAGCAAAACACCAGTAAACCATACCAGACAGTTATGTCAAGAAAATCTTGCAAACAGAACAGCGTATGGGGAACTGGAACTTGAAAGAAAACCAAAGCACTAACCTCAATTGCAGCGTAGGTTAGGCATTAAACCAACCTAAACGGTATTGGAAGCATGCTAGATGTTGAAAGCGTACTAGAAAGCTTATAGCTTTTGGCTCCCCTGTGTAAACCACTATCCTTTCTAAATATGAATGGTCAACATGATCCTCAGACAGAGTTCACAACCAGCTTCTGGTCGTCTTTGAACACAGTTGGTGGTTAAAATGCAAGGAACACTGCAAATTGAAAATTTGAAGGCAGAAAAAGCATTCATGCATAGGTTCTGCTACAAGCAGAGGTGCTACAGAGATGGACTATGCACACTGGACTGGAATTTTCAGGCATTAGAGGCACAAAGACTGATTAATTAAAAATTACAGTGAGATGCATGAAGTTTGGGAAAGAGAAGTGTACATTGTTCTGTACAAAAATATTTGGTGTCCACTTAGTTAACTGTAATGCTAACATGCCAAGTAAAATCAAAGATGAAACATCAGTGTCCACCATCGGCAATTCAGGTCTCCAAGACTAGAAACAGATCTTTGCATAACTGTCCCCCTACATAATTACATTCCCCAGCTGACCTGCAGTTCTTTCAATTTCTCTGTCCTTTACCACCCTCCTTACTGCTCTTCCCCCCGCTACCTCCTTAGAATAGGTCCTTTACAACCATTTTTATAAACAATAACTTCTAATTCTTCTAATCACTATTCTAAGAAGTTTTCTTCTCTTCGTTCTTACTGATAACAAGGTCTTCTGTCACACCAGTGCTGCCCTTATTCATACCACGTAGATGTATGGCCTAAGGTGTCAGGGATTAAATCATGGCCTCACTAAACTCCTGATGACTTTGGCAGTGTCAGACTTCACCTTTGCATCTTCTCTGGCCTACAGTTACATGAGCTCCAGGAGTCTCCTTGAGATTTTGTTTTAGTATTTCACCATTTAGGCACAGAGAATATTTTGGTTTCTCTATCAATACATTTCTGCTTGGTAACTCCCAGTCTGAATGCTGATTGTGTTTTGCATAAAATTAACTAAATTGCAGGCCTTCTATTTCATCGGTACTTTTTGTCTGCTTCCTCCATGAACAATGTCAGGGAGATTGCAAGCTGACTACAATTCTCTTTCCCAAGCAAGAGGAAAACAACATCTAAGAGACCAATCAGTACAAGTTTCCTGATGTCTGTTGGGTTTTATATGCTATATTGTACTCTAGCTTTTAACATTTCTATTCATTTGAATCACTTTGAGAAATGAATGTCATGAGTGCCACAGCGTTCTGCAATACTGGTATCTATAGATAAATTTGGAACAGGTATAACAACAAGCTTGCTCTTTTTTCTATTTAAAAATTCACTAACAAATTAGTGAATTTTTTATTCAGCTAACAAATTATTTGTGCAATGCCAAAGTAATCACAGGTTTTTGCTCTCATTCAGTATCCAGCCTGCGTAGGGAGGTCCACTGTAGGTGATATTTTGCAAGTAAGACTAGATCAACAGTGGCGTTAGGCTTCCAGGAGTGTTGATACCACACGAGCACACAAAGCCTACCCAGGTGTTGCCTGAGTCTAGAGGGATCCATACCAATACAAGTATGGAAATTCCATCAGTGAAGGACAGATTTTAAAAGAAGTGGACTCTGTCTTCCTTGAGAGGAGCTTTAACACCAAAGAGGTTTCAGGGCTATGAACTGGGAGCAGAGGGAGATGACTGCCTGTTGCCTAAAGGAAAGCACAGCTCTTGACCAAATGAGTGGGATCCACCCCATTGCACAGGGAGACATCATTCACCTGACAGCCTCGGGATACAAAGCAGCAAGGTGCCTCAGAATTAACGCTGCACCACAGGCACTGCAGCACTACTCCTTCACAGATGCATCCATTCACCAGTAGGCAAGTCCTCATAGCGCATCCCTTGTGGCAACAGCACAAGCCTTTCTCTTCTGCAGCAGCCATCTACGAGGAGCTCAGAGGAACAAAGTTAACATAAGCAAATTGGGATGTAACTCAGGTAAAGTTTGAAACATTTCTGGAGAAAAGGGAAGCATTTGGGGAACATTTCAATGATGTTTGAAATGATATCGACATCCAAGGCTGTCCCTGGCTACGGTGCCTGTTTCTAAGTAGCAGCAGTCACTGTTTCAGGCTTGCTGAGCATCAGCTTGCTCATGGCTCTGGGGGAACAGCAGCCATCACGATGGCTGTGAGCAACATTGGGGGTCTGCCCAGGCAAGGAAAGGGGGTAAGCTGATAATGGTAAGAAAGTGTGATGAATTATTGCTGCACTTGTCATCTTTATTTAACTTACTGCCTTTTGCATCCAGGGGAATCACAGTCCTTCCAAAAGAGTTGCTTTGGATTTCTTAATATTAGGAGACAGTTGTGACATTCGTGCTGCCCTGGGCCTAATTAGACTTGAGGCATTTTTGATGCCTTTTCTTCTTCATAATGACCTCCCTGTTCCTTCATGTGAGGATCCCAAAGCTCATTAATGAATCCTCACTAAAGTCTTCTGGAGACTGATCCTTTCCCTCTGCTGTACCATGGAGAAGAGAAAGCACTGACTGCCACACAAAATGCACAACCCTTTTTTTTCTTGCCTGTTTCCTTTCTTTGAACAGGTTATTACAGCTTTTCTTCTAGAAGCAGGCTTTTGTACATCAGTACAATACAGAAACGTAAGAGTTCCTGATACTATATAAATCAGAACTCAAATTCTCAAGGTCACATACGAAGTACTTGCAGAACTGAGGATGTGTTTCAGAATTTAGAGCCTCAGTCTCTTCAACAGCCCCACTGCAGTCAGAGGTCTATCTCTCAGTGTGCTGTCTCCCTGATTCTGCTGCACACTACAGCGTAGCTGCTTACTTTAAGACAGACAATATTATTTGCTTCATCTACATCTTTGGAATAGAAGCTTTAAGCAAACACAGTGCTGTGGCAAGTGAAATGAGCATCTAACAATGCAGCCACCCAGTCCAAACAGCGTGCCACACCACTCGAACACGCAGCAGCATTCCTAAGGGACACACATTTGATTAGGTCTCTCTATCCTGCTCCTCCTCTGGACCAAGAGCTACAAAATGCATTCTGATTTCTGGTCTCACTAACCCAGCAGTTCCCTGCAGTATAAATACCTTTTATTATTTTAACTCTCCTGAGCATTTTTCATCTTATGTAATGAATAACACTGTATCTTGCCTTTTTTATTTTTATTTTTTCTGGCTTTGCCCTACACTGCCAGCCCTTTCAGGTGGAAGAACTCCCATATCCCCCTGTTAATTTAGGGGTCTCTTCTAGCTTGAATTCACCTTTCTTGAATAAGAACTGCACGCACTGCTCCAGTTCTGGACTTGCCCAGCCATTAGCTCTCTTCTAACTTGCCCCAGTACAGCTTTGGACTGGTGCATTCCCACTGCCCAGACACAACGTACTGGTGACTTCTTTTCTGTTCTTTCAAAGGGTGAGTCTCCAGCTACCAGTACAAAATACTTGCTATTTGTCCCTCACTACGTGATTGTATACTACATAATTTTCTACCATTTCTGGCATCCATCTCCTGAGGTCACCCAGTTCTTTCTGTCTGACATTCTGTGTCTGTTTTTTCCTAGAATGATGCGGCATGCTGCATAATGTCTAAAAGCAACTACAAAACCTCTCCCCATTTCTAGAAGCTTGGGTACGGATTACACAGTCTAGACAGACAATAGAAAAAAAAAGAATAAAGGATTTCTGTAGACTTTTCTCTATAATCCTGCTTGCAATATTCAAACGCTCAGCAAAACACCAGAAACAGCATTGTTTATATCTTGTCTACTGGTCACCCTGATAGAAATTGTGATCTTGTCATTCTCCTAAGCAGTTATTTAACAACCACATATTTGAATCACATAGAATTACTTAGCAACGTAAGGCCTGTTTAAGTGAACTTCCTTTAGATGATCCCCTGCAAGTCTCCCCTCACGCAGTGGGAAGCCTACGTTCGTTTGTTCTGATTGATGTCAGCACGTATAAGCATTGCTGCACGGCCTCCCACAGCAACCACCTTCCAAAGCGGTATTTGGCACAGCCTGAAGTTCCGAACCTTGCTTTATGACTTTATTAAAATAAGGAATTAAAGAAGTGGTCACAGGACTCAGCCTGCTGAAGTTCAAGCAGCTTTTGGACAACGCTCTCGGACACACAGCCTGATTTTTGGGTGGTCCTTTGGGGATCCAGGAGCTGAACTCGATGATCCTTGTGGGTCCGTCCCAACTCGGATATTCTGTGTTATTTGTCATCTTAAACTTGAGCTGGACTGCGAACAGTCGCCAAGCGGGAAGGAGCACGGGGCTGCTGCTCCGGCCGGCAGCAGCGGGAGGCGCAGCCCCAGGTGCCCGGTGTCCGGGCTCCCTCTGCCGGCCGCTGCGGCGGTTTCGCTCTGCAGGTGCTGCGCGACGCCAGGCACGGCAAAAAGCAGCCACGGGCTTGCTTTCCCTCCCGGCTGCAGCCTTTTAAACCCAAGGAAAGCAACAACAACAAAAAAGCACAGCCACCACCCCAAAGCCCTTTTAGTTTACAAAAGAACGCAGCAGTAAACGTGTATTTTTTCCTAGATTGCTCCAGAAGTTGAATCCATGGTTTTCATTGCTCTGTCTCTGTTCCTGGTTCTGCACATAGTCCAGTGGCAGGGCACCGAAGTTAAAAAACAAACAAACAAAAAAAACACAAACAAACAAACAAACAAAACACCTCTGCCACAAGGAACCAAAACCAACTTATGTCAGTTATTTGTAGAGTCTCCACAGGCTGTGTGCTGGGCTTTGCAAGCAAAAAATAAATAAATAAAGCAACAGGCCAAGTTCTCATAAATGCTTGTCCCACTGAGAACTGCCTCTTCTATGGTTAAGTGAAAGTCAAGTGCTGAGCTCTTCAGGAAAAAAATAAATAAAATTAAAAAAATCCACCCAAGCCTCTCTAAGCAAAACAATGGAAACTGCTGAAGAAGGAGCACTGAAACACTAATAAGCCCTCAAGAAACAGACCAGAAACTCAGCTTCCTTCTACTCATCAGAGAGATGTAATTAGACCGTGAGTTGTATTTTTACTTAAGCATCTAAGGAACGTGGGATACTAAGTCTAAAAGCAGATGGACAGGAAATCACTGACTTGAAGAAATCCCAGTCTTCAAGTCCCTGAGGCTTATGATTTTGGAAGTTCTAAGAAAGCACCGATTCTGACTCCGAGCAATCATAATTAGCCACTTCCATGCACATTAACTTTGCCTGCACCCTCCCATGGCAGACCAAGTGCCCTATTTACAAAACAACCCTTAACTGATCTGCTAGAGGCAATAAAGCCAGTCAGGGCCAGAAGTGAATTAAAGATCTAGGGATTTCCAATCCCCTGAAATACCCATTACACTACATCACTCTGGTCTGTTGCCAACTATTAGGAAACTACCCTAGCAAGGAGCACTCCAAAGAACTTGTAGACAGCCTCCCTCAGGCTCTCCTACAAGCTGTTATTAACCAAATGACCTGTTTGGCTATGGAACAATTTTATAAAAATTCAAGCTATAAATTAAGAGCGTGTTTGCGAGCGGTGCTGTCAAGCTAGCTGTCATCTTAGCTGCAGCATCACCAGTATATGACCTTATTTCATAACTAAACCCTACAAACCCCACCTCGTGACCTGTATTTGAAGCATGTCTTTGGGAAATTCACTGTCCCTTGAAATCTGCCAGAACCAGGTTAGGCCATATGTATTTTAGGACGCGTGGCCAGACGTCTCCTGCACAGCCTGACTCTCAGAGCTGGAGGGAAGCACAGCAGCAGCCGACTTCCTCCGCCACTGGAAGCGTACCATCGTGCGCTCGCTCTGCTGCTGGCCCCACAGGCGGGCGAGGCTCACTGCGGTCTGTCCCTCGCTATCTGGGTCAAGGGCTCGTGCCCCACAGCTAAGGAGCAGCTCAATGCAGTCACAACGGCCCATGACAGCAGCTGCATGAAGAGCAGTCCTTCCTAGCGGGGTTTTGGAATGCACATCTGCACCTGCAAAGAGACACATGTAGCTGAGTGTGACAAGGCTCACAAGAAGGAGGTAACCGACGGAAAGGACTGCCCATTGTGCAAATGCAGATTTCTGGGGAAAGGCAAGTTGCAAAGCAACAAAAAGCTCAAGTGTCAGAACTACAGAACTAGAGCTTGCAACTTGTCCTGTACTTCTGTGTATTTCTATTATTTCTTGTATGACTGATAAACCATTGCATAGGACTGATAAAAAATGAACACTTCTAGATACTAAAAAAAAAATAATGAGACTCATAACGAGGGAAGTAAAAACATGTAACCCTGTTTTGCATTATGATTTTACCTACTTTAAGAGCAAACTCATTACATTTAGCAAGAACAGTTCTCATTGTTTTAATGTCTGCATTGGGATTGTTGGGCTTAATACATTCCCTACCTCAAATACAAAACATGCAAGATGATTTGGGTAAAATTCTATGATCTTGGTAAGCAGGAAGGCGTGGTATGCTGTGCAGGTACAGCCAGAGAAGAATCATTCCATCTAACAACATTACCATGTCTCAGGAGAAACGTGGCAGTTTTAACATGGCCTCTATGGCTGGCAACAAACAGTGCCACAAAAGCTCGGTGCGCTACCCATTCCTTTTTCTGCTCTGGTCCCAGTATTTCTGCATATGGTGTGGTGCCAGCAAAATCCTCTGTAACTCCCAGATGGGCGAGCTGCAAAATAAACAGAAACCTTTTAGCATCTTTCAAAAGCGTACTGATTCTTTATAAAGTCTCGTATCTGCATGTAAGGTATACTAGCACACTGCACATATCATTTTATGGTCACCTAAATAATACCTGCTTGTTTTATATTAGAGAATCAAGATAAGGCAGAATAATTTCTAATGACATCTATTCACAGCCATCCCTTGGAACATTAATTTGGGTTTTCCTTTTCTATAGTTACTGAGCTCCACAAAATCTTATCAAACCCATCTCTCTTTGCAGTCCCTGTCCCTCTCTTAAATTTATTGGAGACTGACCAGATTCCAAGCTTTTGGGGGAAGAAAGCAGACAGCATTGGCCATGTAAACACAAGGTCCTTAGGATCTAGGCAAGACTTTGGGCCTTAATTCCAGCCGACAACTCAGACTACTTCAGGACACAGTCCTGTATCATATTCTTTCCCAGGAGCTGTGATTTTTTTGTTTTGTTTAGAACTGACATGCTTGGCTTTAAGTGTTGCTGAGCGGCCTCTTTGGAACAATTTTCAGTTGTCTCATGCTGCTACGCTGCTGCTCTTCCTGAGAAGTCATTTCCACATTGGACTACATCTTCCACAGTGCACCATGGTTTCCTCATCTAGTAAGTGGAAGCCCATTAGTAGAGCAGCTGTACAGTTTTCTTCATTTTTTTTTCCAGTTGAAAGTCAGTGTCAGTCTCCAATACATCTTTCATTTCAAAGGAGAGTATTGTCTTCCTGGCACACCTTTCTGCTTCCTGCTCTGAGTAGGAAAATTCTCTAATACACAGGGAACTCAAAACATGGGAAAAAAGCAACCCTTCATCCAATAGCAAAATGCAAACCATTTGTGGCACGAGGCAGAATAGCTGCTTACCAACGAACCGCAACACTACACAACAGTTAACGACAGGAAGTGAAGAACCCTGTGGTATCCATTTGCAATGGTTGGGGAAATGCAGAGGAACAGAATGTAATTAGCCAAGCTGGAATTTGGCCAGGGCAACAGAGATAATGGTTCTTTATGAAAGGCACCAAAGGATATTTCATGATCACATCTGTTCGGGCCTGAAGGTTTACAGTACAAATCCAAGTACCTTGTGTTTCTGCTGAGACAACATTTCAGTCCGAAATCAAGAAAGCAGCATGCCCTCTCTAAAAGCACTACAGAAATGATTTGTTCCACCAAAAAAAAAAAAAAAAAAAAAGCTGTCTTACTAATCAGACTTGACAGTATTGCAAAATCAAGATAGACTGTAAGCTTGCAGCCAGTGAAGTGCAAGAAATACAGTGTCTCCTGATCCTTGATTATTAGCTTTCTCTGTTCACTGTTACAAGAAGCACAACTAACCTACTTAATTTTTGTCTCTTCTGTTAAAGACTTCCCTGCTATTTTCTCTATGAACTCTTGCTTTATAAAAGCACTCAAGACCTTCAGCAATAAGCTTTCAGCATTTCTGCAGACAGCACACCCCAGTCGTTCACCAAAGTAATGGAGTCAACCTTCATAGTGTCTCCTTTCGCAGCAGCTGCCACAAGATGCCCCCAGCCATCTTGTCTCCAGATGCGCATCGTAATTGTTCCACCACGGACAATATCATTGTCCTTAAATGTAGAATCATCTAGCAGATCCACTGTAGGGAGTAACACAATAAAAGTAAGTCAACATATCCTCAGAGAAGATGACGATGACCAGCTTAAAGAAAAAAAGTGACAATTCTTTTTAACAATGTCCATGTTCTCTGATTTTACTGTCGTTAATGCATCAAGGACACCTTAGGTCCCATTGTGCTAGAACTATGAAAACACAGACATCCTCCCAGCCTGGAAAAGGTAAGAATATCGTGCTGTTGGGATAGTATGGTTGTAATGCAGACAGCTACAGTTAAGTACCAAAACCTTAGGAGAAAATACGTGTGTCCATGCACACAGGGTGTCTTCATTCTAAAATGAGCTTTCTGCTTGCAACCTCCCTCCTTGCAACCTCCAAAACTAAGTTCTCCAATGACATGCACTCTCTGATGCAGTGGGCACAAACATTGTTCCACACAACTCCAACTATGAAGTTAGCCAGAGCCTTGCTACAGCTATGCCAAGATGAGGTAAGTCAGCCAGGTATTGCTGTTGGCTACCAACAAGGGTAAGCAGGAGTTTAGAGATCCGTTTTTGCAATTTCTAATCTAAGAAAACCCTGTTGGTTAGACCGTTATCCTTCAGCAGTAGGAAGCAAAGTTAAGTCAAGAGCTGAATTCCAACTGCAGTACAGCAAAAAGGAGGAAAAAACTCTGACCTTCACCCAGGACTTACACACAGCTGTAACTAAGAGGTAGACACAATGAAAAACTTCCACAAACCCAAGGTTACACATTCTCACTTTCATCCAGGTATTGAAGCCGCTGGAAGTGAAGGGGGATCCCAGTTAATAATTCTAAATGGGACTTAAGCTTCTTCAGAGTCAAGTCATTCTGGCACTGAGGCAGGGAAAACATTTCATTAGTTTCAGCCAGACAAAGGCGGACACCGAAAGTCCCTGGAGGCAAGGAAGACATGGTCATCAAGTTGTTAGTGACTAGAAGTTTTTAAGACTTTCCTCTTGCAAAAAACTTGCTGCCATTACAGGGACAGGGTTTACATCCAGTCGTAATCCCTCCCGTCCCTGGACACTCCCCTTATCATCAGAACCCTCCATGCCATTGAGGGTAGACCCCCTGTATACCATTAGCACCGTACAGTATCCAAGCAGCACCAAGTGACATCACAGAACAACCTGCTTGGGTGATGGAAGAGCCTGGATGAACACAGCTGGAACATGACAATGTAACGCACCAGAATGACTACGGGATTTCTTTGTTCTTGACCCCTTTTTGATTCTCACTAGGATGACACAAACTTAGAATCACAGAATCATTTAGGTTAGAAAAGACCTGCAAGATGATCAAATCCAACTGTCACCTAACACTGCAAGTCCACCACTAAACCACATCCCTACATACCACATCCACACATCTCTTAAATGCCTCTAGGAATGGTGACCCCACCACCTCCCTGGGCAGCCCATTCCAATACCTGGCCATGCTTTCTGTGAATAAATTCTTTCTGACGTCTAATTTAACCTCCCCTGGTGCAACTTGAGGCTGTTTCATTGCATCCTACCACTTGTCACC